>NC_046680.1:12956590-13259621 GCF_009870125.1 Drosophila pseudoobscura | reverse complement strand
AATTAGATACACACACACACACACATACACACACACCCATGTGTGGTGTGGATACTTAAAAAATTTCAATATTCAAATGAATTTTTGGAAAATGACTAAACCGAAAAACCAAACCGAAAAAGAAGTATGCCCCAAAACGAGTGAACGAACGCGGGTGCTTAGAATTGTTTTCTTTTCTTTTCTTTCTGGTCTGGCTTTTGAGTTTGGTTTGGCGGTTGGTTCTGGGGAGACTGTAAGTAATAATGGCCATCAAATCAGACACATATGTAGGTACGTACGTGTGACTGGTAGAGACTCGTGGAGATAGCAGCTCTGAGTGTTAACATCATGAACCCACATCAAGCAGAATCTCCCCACCCCTCCCACTACGCCGTGAAACTTTTCAATTGAAATCCACAATTTGGCTGGCTGTTGACTTTCAATTGGAATTGTCTATCGTTTCAGCCCAGAATGATGATAGAAAATATAAGACAAAAGTTGGGCAAGGACTGGGTTTGACAGTCGAGCCGTAAAAACTTGTAATTAAGTTATGGGACCAGTGGCATATTCCCAATATATACTATATATAAAAGACCCATCGAACCCATAGACAAGATGCTATGCCTAAGGTATGCAAATGTCGCTGGCCATCGGCCATTCCAGACCACAAAGAACTTTTATGATCGCTCGACAATGTAACGTACTCGCACGCAGGCAGTGACAAACCAATTTGGTCTTTCGAATGGCATAAAGACACTAACAATTGGTATCGCCACCATATAAGGCGACTGGGTGCTGGCAGCAGAAGCAGCAGCAGCAGCAGCAGCAGCAGCAAAGTTTGTGGCAACTGTTGTGTGGATGGGTCGAGCGGAGGAGTCGCCTCGGAGTAGCAGACTCGAGCATAGTGGTAGAGTAATGAACTTGTCAGCCCAGCCATGTTTTCAGGGTGTGTGCTGTGCTGTGCTCAAGAAAGTTGGAGAGCTCTGCTAGTACTTTGTGCATACCTACACCGAAAGAAAAAGGGCCCTGAAATTGTTATGTTTACACTCAGAGAGTGGAAATTGAAAAATATTCGTTTTAAATATCATTTATATTTATTTTATATATATTTTCTACGAATTAAAAAGAATTATATTTCATGGTTAAACCTATCTACAGGGAATTGAAGTCTGGGCGATGGGTATGTGGTTTTTCTCACAGTGTATGCACAATACATGGCCCAACTAATGTACATATCTCCCACTATATACACGTAAATACAAATGTGGACTGCTCCAATTGTTTCCCTTGGTTGGTGTTTGCTGGTTTTGGGGGGCGCGGGGGGGTTATGTGAATCAAAGATAAAGGTAATCCATTTGACTTGACGATATCTATGACTGTCACATAGCCACAGTCGAAGTCTCAGTCGAAGTCTCAGTCGAAGTTTCAGTTCCATTCCCCAGTCTCCCCTCTATCCCCCCGTCCTCCCACCCCATTGCGAGTCTCACTCTGATTTGAAAACTATGCACAGCTGCGCAATTTCGTATGCGAGGCTTGGATTTTGGATTTTGGGTTTGGGTTTGGGTTTCGGTCTGGGGGTTTGCGGGCTGACTAATGAAATACAACAATAATAATTTAGTAAGTTTAGACCTACGCATGCGTCGTTGAGACAGCACTAAAGACGTTGAAGGGGGGAGGGGGGGGGGAGGGGGGGGGGGGGCAGGGAGGGGTAGGGGGCAGAGCGGAGCAGACACTTCCCATTCGATGCCTGGCTGGCAATTGTCGCAGCACAAAGCGCAATTTGTCGTCGCCGATGAGGAGTAGAGAAGTCGATGAACCCATGATTTTTCTCTCTCTCTCTCTCTCCCCCCTCTCTTTCTATATATTTTTTTTGGGTGTAGGCCAGGCCCGTACTAGACAAAGCCAAATGCCTGACAAAGAAAAATCTTATATAGTTTTTTTTTTTTAGTTACAATTGTAAGTAGCACACAGATACAGACACACACACACACACACACACACACAAGACTTTTGCGCTGACAACTGCGCAGGCGCGCGTGTGCGTCATGAAATTAGTTTATTTGTTTGCATAAATGTGCCACAGTGGCTGTCGCAGTGTGTGTGTGTGTGTGCAACAAATTTCTAATAAATTTGTTGTTTCGGCAGCCGTGTCATGCCATGCACACCTGGAGCATAATTCGCCCAGAGCCCCAGAAACAGCCACAGAGTCACAGAGCCAAAGCCATGAGTCAATTTCCGTCAGCTGCGGCAGCAGAGAAACAAACTAAGGTCTTATATCAAATTATGACTCTTGAATAACTGAGATCTATATGAGAGTAATCTGTCAGAGTAATCTATGACTATTATCATAGACAGAACACGCCAAAAGCTGACGTTTCTACCATTTCTAAACTCCAGATAATAGTCATAAGAATTTACTGATAAAACATAAGAATGCAATTAATACAAGAACAGACGGTATTTCAATGAAAGATAAACCTATTCGTCATACGAATATCTAATGAAACATCATAAGATGCCATTATCCAATCCCCGCTTAAGAGTATTCCATCCACTTGAAAGAACTGAGATTTCCTGTATTATCGAATATTTCTGGTAAAGCAATTAAGAAATTCTCCAATTGTAAATATCATTCCAAAAATATTTACACTCCTTAGCAGCGTTCTCTCTCTCTCTCTCTCTCTCTCTCTCGCTCTCGTACGAAGAGAAATTGTTCGAGTAGTCGGAAGAGCGAGAAATGTTCGCATCTTGAACCTGCGGCAGGGTTCCCACTTAAGGCGCTCTCCGACCAACGTTAGAACAATAAACAGCGCACAACAAATTCCTTTCTTTGATTTAAGCATTCAAATCAATGAATGCCCTAACTGCCTCAACTGCCACACAACTGCCTGCCTGCCTGCCTGCCTGCCACTCCACCACTACACGTACCCGCCACTCGAAAGACCCAAAATGCAGGAGAACGCGGGGAAACGTAGGGCAATGAAGGGGAGCTCTTTTCGGCCACTTGAACGTTCGATGACATTTCGTTTTTAGTTTTCTCTGTACAATTATTATAATACATAAATTTATGCTACACAACGCAGCAGCAGCAGCAGCGGCAGCGGCATTCAACAGCAATCCAGAACGTGGGCAAGAGAATTTCTGTGTGTGTAAAATCATTTCAAGTGCTCGAAAGTTTAACATTTAACGATTCGTCTCCAGGTTCAGAATCAGTCGCAGGGCACGACCATAGCTGTACTCCATCTACAGCTCCATCAGAATGTGTGTGTGTGTGTGTCTGGTGTGCTCCATTTATGCCCCACTCCCATTGCCATTACCATTTGAAATTTCTCATTTGGCTTGAACTATAACGCTGCTTTAACTTTTGTTGTTGACAGAAATAGTTCACCGTACTAAGGCTAAGGCTGAGGCTGGGACTGGGGCTGGGGCTGGGGCTAAGGCATGCCGCAGAATACAATAAGTTGTTCGTTTGTTCGTTCATTCGATCGTTAATTTGTGGTAATTACCCACACACACGGACAGAGCACGGACAGAGCACGGACAGAGCACGGACAGAGCATGGACAGAGCACGGACAGAGCACGGACAAAGCACGGACTGCCTGCCCGGGCAATGGATACGTACTTACGGTATATCGAGCATGGTCGTCTTTGGGCCTGGTCTCTGGTCTGTCTCCGGTATCTGGTATCTGCTGGTAGTAGTGGGCAACAGACAATGCCTTGCTTTATTTTAAGGCACAAGGTTGACTTTTGTAGACGCTCCGTGTGTGTAGGTTCACAATTGTTGAGGGGCATGTATGTAGATACAGTAATTATTTTTCGTTTTCATATTAACAACCGAAAAAAAGAAATATAGATAAAAATCCAAAGCACACACACACACACACACACACAGTCGCTGGAAATGTAAACCAGTTTGCTTATTTAGTAACTTCAATGCTTAATTTTTGAAGTAACATTGATTGGAGGAGGGAGTGATTATTGTTTGATCTTCAGATCTTTGAGGCTAATTCGATATGCACCAGTCAGGGAACTGCCTCGGAAGCTACCAAGGATCCCTAATTGGAACACAGGAAATATTAAATCTAATGGAGATATTACTTTTGGTCTTGGCAGCCCATTAAACAAACTTAGGAACAATTCGAAATTGCCAGACACAAGACTTGATTATAAATTGCGGCATTTGGGAGGCATTTCCGAGGCATTTCGGAGGCATTTCGGAGGCATTTCGGGAGGTGTCAGAACATCCAGTCTGCCATCATTTTTTGCATCTTTCAACTTCATCTTTGGACTAACTTGGCCGGCAAGCGCGCTCAGTGCCAGAACAGAGCAGAACACTCGCCTCGCATTTCAATTATTCTCTGAATACCGAAAATACCGAACCCAAAAGTCCAGCCAACTCATGACTAAAATTTAAACACTACCATAATAGTCGACAATAATAATTAATTGTTCGTTAAGAAATATAGTGGATATGTGTGTGTGTGTGTGTGTGTGTGTGTATATGTACTCGTACACATAGGAAGAGTACAAAATAAATATAATAATAATAAGCGCACGCGCCGCTGTCGGTTGTCGATGTCGTTGTCGATGCCAATGACTAAGTTTCCTTTGGATCTCATAGACTTCGTCGAGCGTATGCGATAAATACAAATGTATCTACATATCTGCGTACTTACTATATATGTGTACACACATACACACACACATATACACGTATAAATTGTAAATCAGATACGGCATAAATATTGAACACATGGCGCAGTTTCTACAGCCAGTCCCCCAGTCCACTCCCTCTTCAAGACTTGTGGGTTTCCGAAGGAGGAGACACCGGAATCGGTCGCTGAACAAAACTGAAATAAAATAAAGCACCATAAAACGTACTTAAAGATTGACGATCGTACATATGATCGGGTCGAGGTAGGGACAGGGGTAGGGCAAGAGCTTTTGGAGAGATCTGAAAGGCAGATGTTCGGAGTCTACTTTACATAGATTCCAGATAATTTCTTCGAGAAGAAATCAGCTTGTTGGCCGCTGTAGGCCAGCTTCACTGTAGCGAGCATTGGATATGCTCAATATGTGCCACCACATGGATGTATTGATTTATATATGTACATATGTACATATACATATATGGATGTATAGGGTATATGCTTGAAGAATTTGTAGATGCTTGCTTGAGTGTATTTGATCTTGGTATAATTGGCTGTCAGTGCGACGTTTGATCGCCCCCACACTCAAGCACAGATCCACACACACACAGATACTCCGAGCAAAATGTCCGCATCTGTGTGTGCGTGTGTGTGTGTGTGTGTGTGAGTTTTGTTAATTTATAAATTAAAACGCGTTTCATGGTATTATTTATTTGTCGTTTTCTGTGGGTCGCTCTGTCTCTTTCACATCATTCGATTGTTCATATTCATATTCATATTCATATTCCTCTTAGCCCATTTTCGTTATGGCCTGCAAACATTTGCTGACTGATATGCCTGTGTGCCCCCCACCCCTCTTTCCAGTCTCCTGTCCGCTAATTGAAAATCAATTAATGCGACTGCATCTACAGCCGCCTCCATTCTGGTCATATCAAAGTCAGAAATCAAGCAGCCAGAAGTAATGCAAGGGAGGGAGAAGAGCAGAAGATGGAGACGACGATGAAGAAAATAACAATTCCAGACTCAAAATCCTTTTGTTTTCATTGACTCCTACGGCTATGGCCACGGCCACAAAAAAGTTTAATTGATGTGCCCGGAGTATCACTCCGACACACGAAATATTTCATTTTGTCTCGGGTTTGGCCGAAACGATCCGATCATCATCATCATTATCAGGTTCATTGAATCTTGAAGTGCGTCTCAAAGCAGCGCTTCTTATGGTGGGGAATGTGGCACAAGCTTTGCATGCCAAAGTATGTACCTGACAGACCCAAGGGGGAATGGAATTATAATTCAGATTTGCCGGTAATTTGAGGACTAATCAATGACTCCCATTCCGATTCCGATATCTCGATTCTCATTTCTCTCGTTACTCGTTGCAGGTCAACAAACAGTATACGGCCAACGATCTGGAGGCTTTTATGAAGATAGCCGCCAACTGGCAGAATTCCAACCACAGTTTGCTGGAGGGCGTCGACTTGAAGACGGGTAAGTTATACATTAACCCTCCGCCTACCGCCTACCGCCTTCCTACCAGACCATTAAAATTCCATATTCCATCCCCTTCGCAGAGATGACACAGTACATGAACAATCCATCGATGAACATGTACAAGAAACGGGAACGCACCCAGAACTGGAATCATCAGGAGAAGAAGTACCTGCTAGATCTGTGCCGCAAGGATATGCGGATCATAGAGAACAAGCGCCTGGATGCCGGCCTCACAGCCGTCAAGAACAAGGCCTGGAAGATCATACACCAGAAGTTTTCAAATCAATTTGGCACCGATCGCACCTGCAATCGCCTCAAGGAGCAGTGGCGCCGCATGAAGGGTATGTGCCATCAGAAAGATGCCTTTCATCTAATAAATTAATGTCCTAACATTTAAAAATATCTTTCTTCCATCAGCTTGCACCCGGAATGAGATACTCGACTATAACAATCGTTTAGCCAGGTTCGGGGCAGAGGTGGCTGATCGCAAGAAGCCGTCACCGTTCACCTTCGAGGTGTGGGACTTTATGCAGGAGGCGAAGAAGGCCTGCAAGTCGGAGGCCTTGGATGGCATTGACTATTCAAAGATTCCATTGGCCCTGGAGGAGGGTTTCGAGTATCGCGAGGACTACAAATTCAATGGGGATGAGCACGACATGGACGAGTAAGTGGAACGCTAGAGATCTTTGCCTCCGGCTGGATATCTATAACTAACAATATTCTCCATTCAAGCAGCAGTCGTACCCCACCGCAGGAGATGTGCGATGTGGACATCAAGGAAGAGGAACACAACGAGACCTTTGATGAGAAATACAACAGTCACCATCTCAACCAGAGCGACATCTTAGGCGGTGGCGAGCGTCTGAGTGTGTCACCCAATCACAGTCGCAACGGGATCCACGAGGCCGAGAGTCCGGCCACAGTCTCGACAGCCGTTGCTCTCGATGCGAGTACCGGCGGCGGTGGCGGCTTTCTCCCGGGCGGACCCGACATGTCCGGCTTCCAGGCCAACTTCAACATGAACAACATATCCGCCACGCTGGAGGCTCTCAATGCCTTGAGGACCGGCCAGTTCCCCAGTGCGGCAGCTGCTGCGGCCGCCGCCATCCAGCAGCATCAGGCTCAGGCACAGGCACAAGCTCAGGTGGTCGCCCTGCAGCACCAGCACAAGAGCACCAATAACAACAACAATAATGAGGACGATGATGATCTGCTGAAGCCTTTGCCCAAGCGTCGGCGCACCAACAGCGGCAGCATGTTGGGAATCGAGGATCAGCCGCAGTCTTTGACCACATCAATGCCGCCTTCGACGGACTGCCAGGCCCTGGAGCGTTCGGGCAGCAGCAGCAGCAACGGTCATGGCGTAGGCGTTGGCGTTGGCGTTGGAGTCGCGACTGGCAACTCCAGCAGCAACAACTTCGAGCTGCGCCTGTTCATGGAGATGCAGAGCAAGGAGCACATGATGCGCATGAAGATCCTCGAGGTGCAACTGCAGTCGGCCAAGCACAGCCGTGACCTGATCGAGATCAACAAGACCCTGGCGCTGCAGAAGCTGCAGGAGCTGGCCAGCAAGCGGCTGCCCAGTTAGGACACAGCGGGCGTCAGTCGAGCAGCGTTTCATGTTATGTTAGTTGTAGCCTTAACAGACGACTCCATGGCTCCGTTCGCAGGTAGAGGGCGTAGCTGGAGATCGGCTAGAGTTAGAGATAGTGTTTTACACCTAAGTTAGAAGCAGGATTCATATCTGTCCACACACACACACGCACAAACACACCCACAGTCACAAACAGAGACACCGAGTTGCATGCTACCACAACATTCCTGGCATTGTTGATCAGTATTTGAAAAGCTAGAAGCGAATCCCGCACACAGACCCCAACCCAAACTCGAACCCAACCAAGCCACAGATAAAGGGAGGACCAGGAGACGCTCGAAAGTATGCCATATTTCTCTCGCTCGCTCGCTCGGCCGCCCGCCCGCCCATTAAGCCTACCTCACACACACCCACACCCAACCCACCCATACACAAAACACTCTCTTCTGGCCTCACCAGCACTTGACCAAGTCAAGTCAAGTTTTAGTTTGTAGTTATAGTTCGTACTAGGGAATATCATTCTCCAAGTTGCTCAACTACCACAAATGTATTGTACTTACGTTCTTGAATTCAGTTTTACGTTCTGATACCACCACTAACGGTCTGCTTATACATATATGTACATACATACATGTACGAGTATATCTATAGGCGATTCTTTTTGTATTCTTAAGCTAATCCGACTTATTCAGGAGGATGTACTGTATTGTATTTTGCGCAGCAGCCCTACACACATGTGGAGTCATCTTTCATTTTGATTTGAACTTGTATTTATTTTATCTTTGTATAGACTTTATTTTGATTTGTGTATACGTATACCCACACGTATGCCCTGTCCCTCTCTTAATGCACATGTGTGTGTGCATATAGATGTTTGTTTGAATGCCATATTAAATGAAGGTTAATTTCAATATTTTATTTACCATTTGCGCTGCAAAACAAATTGTTACCATATATGATTAAAACAAAAACAAAACAAAAACAGCCCCATATATATATCGTATGTTTAAGAAAGCTCCCACTATCAGGCAGGTCTTTGAAGAGGGGAAGAAAACCCTCGGACCTGAAAGGCTTCTATGTAAATGAGAAAATACAAATTATTTTAAATAAAAAAAAAGAAAGAAAAAAACAGTTTGGGTATAGCCCTCTTAATTTATTTCCGATTAAATATTATGTATTTCCCTTAGTGCTGTTCCCCTTAGTGCTGTTCCCCTTAGTGCTGTTCCCCTTCAATGTGCCTGTTGGTCTTCATCGGATTTGGCCGTTATTCTCTCAATCTGCTCATCCACTTTGTCGATCTTTGCAATGACCTGCACCTTTTGCGCCATCAGTTTGGAGCGCAGCTTCATCAGTTGTTCTCTTTGCTGGATAATGTTTAAACAATTCACACCATTACCAAATCGGATACAGATCACAAATACGTACTATTTTCAGGAAGTGGATATTTTCTCCGGCTCTAGCTCTTTCGTACAAGAAGTTGCTAGCATTCCTATAAATATGGTCGAATACAGCAATAGACTTTTCCCGATTATCTGAGTACTCACTTGAAGCTCTGTGTAAAACAACATTTCGGGGGAGCTAAAAGGCGAAGCGTGTTGCAAAGATATTTCTGCATTTCTGATAATTTTCGGTGAATTTAAAAGAATTATCCAAACAAAAATGTATTTATCTATGAAAATTTTGAAATTACTTGAAATTTATTTTACTGTTAAGTGAAGGAATGCCAGAGGCAGATTGAAACTAGAAAGATCGCCTACTTTCAATCGTTTTTTCCAATCGTCTTTCTTATTTTTTCGATTTCAGTTTTTAACTGCTCAATTTTTTGCAACAACTCTTCTTTGACTGACTCTTTGTCTTCGGAAAACCCTCTGTCAATGGTTTTGATCTCGTATTTCAGAGCCTCGATCTGTGCCATCATATCCTTAATTACATTCTGCCTAATTTTCTTCAGTTGTTCCATTTCCTTTTCGACGTAGGCATATACATACATATATACAACTTCGTTTAAGATTGATTGATTGATTCAAGTACTCACAATTCTCTTAAAATGATGCTTTTCTTCTCCTGTTTTGTCCCGGCTTACTCCCCGTCTATTGGTTATTGGAAAAAGGTTATAAAAGAATACAGGAAAGCCGAACATACGCACTGAAGACTGCTTGTGGCCAGGACATCTCTGAATTTCAGAAGCCTTATGGCTTTGATGACGGCTCCAAACATCATGGGCCAAAAATTTCAAAAATTAGAATTCCAAATTGCTCGATACTGCAGAGCTGTTTTCCAGAGCTAACTTGATTTACTGTGTCCTTATGACTTCTTTTCGGGGTTTGATTTTAATTTTTCCAAATTATTTATAAGCTTCTCAATTTTTTCAATTTTAGATTTAATTGACTCTCGTTCTGCTTTGATTTTCTTGCGTATAATTTCCAGCCGATCGCGTTGCTTCTGGAATGGAAGATCTATTAGATGGAGAATTCGAAAATGTTAGACTTATTAACAAACCGTTTGCATATAGGGAATGTTAGACCTCTTGACACTGCCTAGGTAAGAGAATTTGATCGAAAATCGACTGGTTGAAAAAGAATTAATGTCTTTATGGGATATTATGCAATGTGATGTCTTTTTAGAACATACTTGACTGCTGGAAGGTTGTATATTTTCTGTGGGTGCAAACGCCTTATAGCGAAATGCGAGCTTAGCAGATTCACAATTTTAGACATTTTCTATGATTCGGAATTTGGATAAAATATTTATTTACGCTAACATGATTGACAATTAAAGTGAGGCTACATAATATTTAACCATATACGTAGAGCCTCAAAAATTCAATAGTATTCGTTGAGCGATCATCAATGAATCACGCCAACAATTCTCAAACACTTGATTCACTGATAAGAAGAAAAATCCCCATATGATGATTGTGTATATTTCGTAATCACAATGGGGGGCTATAACAGATCGTCAATTAAGAAACCTTAATTCAGATTCTGAAGGCAAACAAAGCTCCGATCAGCTTTTCGCTGGCTATCATTGATAAGAACACAAAAATCACTCTTCTGTGTTTTCATATTTAGTAAATTTATTAAGTCACATTTGTTGATTTAAGCGTACATAGTTTTTGGTTGAC
Organism: Drosophila pseudoobscura; assembly: GCF_009870125.1. Classification (NCBI taxonomy): domain Eukaryota; kingdom Metazoa; phylum Arthropoda; class Insecta; order Diptera; family Drosophilidae; genus Drosophila; species Drosophila pseudoobscura. The sequence continues at coordinate 13,248,783 of NC_046680.1, read as the reverse complement.
CTGGTCTTCGGATCGGCGCGTCATAGATGAAAGGACGTGGTGCGGGCGGCTGTCTGAAAGGATTTCCAGCTCCTCCAGGCGCTCCTCCAGTTCCTCCTCCGCTGTGACGGGATGGCGAGCCATAGCTTGGAGAGACCAGGCATCCGAGTAGAGCGAACAGCAGACAACACAGTGCGAACAGCTTCATCGTTTGGAATCTTTTGCTTTCTGAATGCCAATCTCAGTCGAGATGAATGCTTTTATAGGTTTCCGATACGTTCTGTTGATAATGAAACCCCTGTGAACCACTCGAGGGGATTTTTGCATCAACTCATATTACCGACACTGGGTGATTTTTTTTTTGTTTGACGGAGAAGATGTCGATGTGGGGCTGCTCTCAATCCCTTTTTCGGCTGGTGCTTTTTTTGCTGTCACTTTAATTCTCAGATCCATGTCTTTACCGAACTCTATGCGTTTAATAGCCCGCGTCAAGTCGGAGACCATGACCTCTAGTCCCCTGACCTGCTTGGTGAGCGTGCCGGTTTTTGTCTCCAGGTGCTTCCGTTCCTGTACAAATTGAATGGTGCTATTGGGGAAGTCAATCACTATCATCACTATCTATCTATCTTACCGTTAGCAACTCTTCGATTTTCAGATCATTTTCAATTTGGCTGGTAATACTATTGTTGAACTTAATCAAATTTCCTCTGTGAAATGGCCAAAGCTCAGCTTAGTATAGGATTATGTGGTGTGAATCAATCCTTACCGAACTATGCAGCCACCCCTGAATTGAGTCCATATCTTATTCATCATCTTACTCATCTGATATACGCAACAATACGCAGGAGACCACCGGAATTTGCGGAAGTGCGCCAAGAAAGGAAATTTAGTTCAGCCAGAAATGAGAAATGTGTATCTGTGTATTTTCGAAAATGTGTGTGACATCTTGTACATCAAACGACTCCTAGAGTAGTAAAGTTTTTAATTATATTTATTTTTTTCATCGATCGCATTGTTACCTCAGAAATACCCCTCTTGTGCTTTCGATTCTTCTGCTTATGCTTATCTTGCTATCGCTTCGCCGGGAATACCGGCCTTCTTGTGGCTGCTTTTTCCTGTTGTCCAGACCCCTTCTAAAAGGCTATTCAAAATTTCGCCCTCCCCTCCATACAACTACACAACCGTTATATTCTTCTATTTGCTGAGTCTTAACAGCGAATAAGATAGCAGCCGGCTTTTCAGAGCAGGCAACTTTGTACTGTTGCCACTGTTGTTGTGGCATTTCCCCGTCAGGTGTCTCTGTTGATAATTACATCCGACATGTAGTTCATATGTAGCAAATGTGTAGTCAGCGCGTAGTTAACATGCAGAAAATTAGATTGCTAAGTTTGCTTGAACTTTTTTGTTTTAAAATATTTAAAAATAATACAATAAATCTACTCGTTGCAAAATTTCCCAATCCTATAGAAAATTGCTGCATTGATCGGCTAAAATTATTTATCAAAAAATTTTGTAAGGGTAAAGGTACTTTAGGCTCCGCGCCGTGTCTCATGACCATATCGCTTGTGATATTTTTAATGAAATTGTCGATTTTTTGCATATTGTTGCATTCCACTAGACTTGATGGTAAAAGAAGGCAGAGTCTGTGAGAGAAATGTGGGCATTTATTTCCGTAGTACAGCCCACCGAACCCCAATGATTAAAAGCGAATATAAACCCATTTTCATATAGTTTTGTCCCTCATAGCATTATGAAACCTAAAACTCAATGAACCCCATCTCGTACTACACTAAGCTAACAAGATGCTATCGCAACGCAAAAAAAAAAAAACTGGGAAATTTCTATATTTTTTGTTGCACTAAAAGCGTTCGAACGTTCATTCCAGAACCGTAAATATTTCCTCCTTCATTTTTAGCACTAACAATGATTATTTATATTACCCTCTGAAAGGTATTATAAATTTAACAGATTAATAAATCCCGCTCGCAAAGCTGTAAACGGTCTACTTCTGTTCCGCCCTCCACGTATGGTAGTTCCATCACTGGGAGCACGAGCACGTCCTCATATAATAAGAAGCAGTAAGAAGCAGTTCGGTAGTACGGTTATAGCTGTTGTCATATCTTTAGGCTAATTCGCAGCAATTTTTACGAGTGTTTCTATATGAATATTAACGATAAGCACGTAACAAAATAACCTCGCCATGATAAGCCAGCCACCCCACACGGAAGCCCGCGGATTTAATTTATAGTATTTATTTGTATAGTAGGGCGAGTGAGACTAAAAACTAAGCCGCTTTTAAAGCACTTATGGGATATGTTGTCTTGTAAGGGATCTCTTGCTCGCTAGGCGAACTCTAATTCAGAGGTCCGCTTGGTGGACATGGTGGATTCCTGCTCTTCCTGTGCCTGAACCTCTCGTCGGAAAGCATACTTGTAGATGAGCGATGAGACGAGAGCTCCTGCCAGGGGACCCACCCAGTAGATCCAGTGATTCTCCCAGGCTCCGTTCCAAATGGCCGGTGCAAATGAGCGGGCCGGATTCATGCTGGCTCCTGTGAACTGACCCTGAAAACGGAATCAATGCACACATTACCGGACTGTCCAGAGAGCAGAACTCAGCAAATTACTTACCGCAGTCAAGGAGAGGCAGGCGATGGCCAGGCCGAAACGCACTGGCACCGAGTCCTGGTTCTTGGCATTGCGCGGATCCCAGACGCCACAGCAAATGGCAATCAGGGCGCTGGTGATCAGGAACTCGATGACCACGCCCTGCAGCCCCGTCAGGCTGCTGTGGAGGGAGGTTACGCAGACGCCACTCGACGTGCTAGAGCTGTATATGGCGCTCTCTGGCATGACGGCCTTGAGCAGACCGTAGCCGATGAAGGCCCCCACCATCTGCGCGACAAAGTAGGAAATGGCCATGGGCAGCGAGATCATGTTGTAGATATAGTTGGCCAACGTCACGGCGGGATTGAGATGGGCACCGCACACGCAGCCAAAGCACTGGATGCAGATCAGGACAACAAAGCCGAAGTTGAGCGCACTCTGGAAGTTGGAGTTGGAGAAGAACGAATTCTCGATGCAGCCCATGCAGCCGAGGAACATCAGCATGGCTGTGGCAATTAGTTCGGCGAAGACGATGCAGATGTTGTTCAACTGCCGAGGCTGAAGCAGCCAACAGGACGAGCGACTGCAAGAGAGAACAAAGAGGAGTTGTCAGTCGGGATATGATGGCTATGCTGTGTTCATCCGAGTATCACCTCGTGCTTGTATTGGACATGTCTGCAAATCACCTTAACTCCAACGAGCTCCGTCGCTGACTGAGAGCTCTTAGAGGTCCACCTGATTAGACAGCACCTCAAGCGCTCAATGGGAACGAGATACTACGGGTACAAGATTAAATCTATAATCTAATCGGCATAATCTACGACATTCTACAGCAATCAAATATCAAGATTTCTAATCGCCCCAGCCCCAGCCCAATCTATTGGCAGTGCTTCTATTTACTTAATACAAATATTTCATTTAACTCAAGGGCAGGGGGTCGTTATTGTGGTGTCTAGTGTGCAAAATTCCAGCTGTCTGGTTGGTTTATAAGCCATCTGCAGCTTATCTCAACGACACACATATTTTTCAATTGCTATGTGCCGATTAATGATAGTGTTTGAATGAAGACATTTATATACACTCATTGATAGGGATCTCTGGTTAAATTTTCCAGTGACGCATTAACTATATATGTAGCTACAGAGTCGGCAATCAGCTGATTCAATAGTAGTTCAATATACCCTCCCAAATGTATGCTATGGAAAACGATTAATCCTCTTTATTGGAAGAACTTAAGATTCTAAAACTACAGCTAAGACAGCGATTAACAAGAACTTAGGGCAGTACCACCTCCTCGACCACCCGAATCTTGGCATTCGAGCTCCGTAGCTCGATCACCTCGTCTCCTTTGAAGGCGAATCGGTAGATGAGGGAAGTGACAGCGCCTGCCACGAGAGGACCCACCCAATAGATCCAATGGTGCTCCCACGAATCGTTCCACACAGCAGGACCCAGGGACCTAGTGGGATTCATGCTGGCTCCTGTGAAGAGGCCCTAAAGGAGGAGAAAAATACCGATGATGCCATTCAAACTGCCGTCCCATACTATACTAACCGCTGTAATGATGAGACAGGACACTGTCAGACCGAAGCGCACGGGCACCGAGTCCTTGAGCTTGGCATTGCGGGGATCCCACACCGAGCAGGCAACCATCACCAGGCAACAGGTGATGAGGAACTCAATGAACACGCCCTGCAACACAGAGATGTCACTGGCCAGGACTGTCACGCAGACACCTGCCGGGTTGTCCACGCCCTTAATGGCGTTATGGGGTAGGACGGCTACCAACAGGCCGTACCCAATGAAAGCGCCCGCCACCTGAGCCACAAAATAGGCAATGGCCATTCCCCAGTGGAGCACGCCGTACAGGGCGGCAGCGAGGGTAATGGCTGGATTGAGGTGTGCCCCGGACACAGAACCGTAGCACTGGATGGCTATGAGGATTGCCAGGCCGAAGGTGAGGCCGCTTTGAAAGTGCGTGTTGTTGAAGATCGGCGTCTGGACACAGCCCCAGCAGGCGATGAGCACGAACATGGCGGTGCCCACCAGCTCCCCAAAGAAGGCGGCCACTCGGCTCCTGTGCTTCTGATGGAGACGCCACCGTCCGCCGGAGGGGGAGTCGAATCCGCTTGCTTGTTTTGGCTTCTGTTGCGACATGCTGACTAAACTCGACTGCCACCAACTCTTTTCTTGGCCAACTGAGTTGGCGTATTCGCGAGGCCTGTGACTTTAAATTGGCTCCAATCAATCAATATCAATTATAAAACCTTAATGCTAATTATCATATGGATATTTCCAAGTAGAGGCGCGTAGATATACTGCGCTGTTGTGTGGCCCTGTTCTGTCTGTCCGTCGACGCCCATTCCGGACGGATCAATTAATCAAAGAGCATTTTCAGGAGGCTTTTCTGCTGTAATTATCGGCCTGACAAGCCCCACGGCGTCACTGCCTACGGCCACCTTCTGATTGGCCAGCAGCATTTCCCGCGATTTGCTCTTAATCTTATCTCGAATCATTAAGATCTTAATCAGAGGGCGCATGTGGCGCCGAGCCTTGGACAACACACGCTTCGTGGCTCGACTGGCACTGGGGGCGGAATGTGGGCCTCCAAATTATGAAAATATTAGCCAGTTGATTGTTGCTGGAAGTTGAACTAGTGGTAGCAGAACTAGAGACTAGAGAACTTATCTGTAGAGCAGAAAACGCGAATAGGGAGCCAAAAGCTGAAGTAAACCTGTGGTTGACAGTGGTAGTGCCACAGGCCACATTCAAACACGTTCCATCAACGAGGCAGTGCTATGGAAGAGTACTTCCAAGAGACTAGCAGGTCTTGAGGCGTTGATGGTGGCTTCTATAAACCGTTTTCCCTTGGGAACCAGTTAAAAAAAACATCCCACCATCAGGAATAATCGTATAGAGTTTTGATTTTCATTGAGGGGCTTGCCGTGTCAGAAAAGAAAATAGCTTCCCTCCCCATCGAATTTAAAGTTCTTCTGGTTCTTTAAATTAGTTGAAAAATCTCGATGTTCTTTATTCTCGAAGGCCTTATATTGCATTAATATAAAATTCGGCTGTCTTAGCTTAAGTGTAGTTGCAATGTCTTTGGCATCCCCGTTCGCTTCTATGAGAGCTGTACGTCCTCCAGCTGGCGCAGCTTCTCGTGGCTGGTGATCTCCGCCTCCACCACCTCTCGCCGGAAGACGGCCTTGTAGGCGTAGGCGGTAACGGCGGCAGCACTGAGTGGAGCCAGCCAGTAGATCCAGTTTGAATCGAAGTGGGCATTCCACAGGGCAGGAGCAAAGGACCTGGCCGGGTTCATGCTGGCACCGGTGAAGGGACCCTGGAAGGAAGGAAACGTTAGACTTCTTGTAGGACTGAAAGGATCAAGGTGCAAGGCGGAACTTACGGCAGCGCAGGCAAGGCAGGAAATGGCCAGACCGAAGCGAATGGCAACAGAGTCATGGAACTTGGAGTTGCGGGGATCCCAGACGCCGCAGCAGACAATCACCAGGATGGCAGTGATCACGAACTCAATGCCAAAGGCCTGAGCATGGCTAATGCTGTTGTGGGGCAAGGTCACACACAGTCCAACGCCCGCACTGAGGGTGTCCTCGGGCAGGAGAACCTTCAGCAGGCCGTAGCCAATGAAGGCGCCCAGCATCTGGGCCACACAGTAGACAAAGGCCATGGGAAGTGTGACCAACTCGTAGATGTAGGCGGCAACAGTTACCGCTGGGTTGAGATGGGCGCCGGACACACAGCCGAAGCACTGGATGCAGATCATGACCGCCAGACCGAAGTTGAGAATAATCTGCAGATGGTTGTTGGGGAACAGGTCCGACTTCACGCATCCCATGCAGCCGAGGAAGACCAGCATGCCTGTGCCGATGAGCTCGGCCAGGAAGCAGCAGATTTTGTCCAGCGTCGATCCCTTCATTTTGAATACTTTCAAGCAACTGAAAATGGTAAAAATATAAATCCAGGTGGAACTTCAGCCCTCTCTCGCTCTCTATCTATCTCCCTTTCCCACACTGTCACTGGCTCTTTCAGACGGAAGAACTTCATCAATCATTTGGTATTTTACGCGTATTCTATCCTATCGTTGCATTAAGCTTTTCAATTAAAAGTAATCTTCTCCTTCATTATCTGCTTTCGATTATAGTTGTGTTTAATTGAAGTTTTCATCGAGACCTTTTCATTTGCTCCTCAGCGGGGCCCGAGTCTTGAGGGTGATTTTCCACCCCCTGAAGTGGCGGCTGCTCCTGCTCACGGCTCGATGGCATGTCATCGATTTTTCAACAATGATTTTGACTGACGCCACGAAGTTCACTTTGTCGTGTGCATAAAGAGACTGAAACTGCTGGCAGAAAGATAATCTGCTTTATACAGAGATACATGTCTCTTTTGATTGCTCATTCAGCTGTCAAAACTCGCAGATAAATTGTCAAAAAAAAAAACAACAACAAAAAATGAAGAAATCAGAGCATGCCAATAACAATGGCGTTTAAACAATAACTAATCTATTTGTGGTTGTTATCAGGGGGTGCCACTCGAAAGGTAGACTGGAGTTCGTTCAGATCCAAGAGATCCGATAATAAATTAAGTGAATTTTGTTAACTGTGCCAATATGAGTAATTCACTAAGATGTCTCTCACAATAATTGGTTCTAGAATATTTATTTTGAGGTTAAAGGGAGGGGGGATTGGTTCTTCAGGTGTCTCAGATATTTACCGATCCCAACACTCGCGAGTCATTGTGGTCACTTGTCTGATTTTTTAAATCTCAACAAAAAGTGTGTATATTTTATCTATTTATTTTCAAAGATGGTTCCGTTCGACGACCGTTCTGAAGCGAGTGAAAATTTACAAAGCGACAGCGGGACTGTCAATGTCGATCTGAAGTGTTGCAGTAGCCATAGACAAATATTTATATCTGTATCTATATAACATTGCGTAAATCAAAAGCCCATTTTTAGCCACTGCTAACACTCACACCACACCACACCGCCATGGGCTGCTTCTGTGTGTGTGTGGAAATTAGCAGATCCTACTCGGGAGAGCATAAAAAAGTCAAGTATCCAGAATTTATGAGCATCTTAAGTGCTCACTCGGCTCTCTTTCTCTCTCTATAATCGCTACAATCTCTGGAGCGCTGCATATCTCTCCCGCTCCCTGTATCTCTGCCATCTTAATTTTATACAATGTGGAAACAATAATATAAAATAGATATAAGAATGGGGCAATCGAGTCTGGGAACTGCAGATTGATAACGGATTGGAGTGGTGGATGGTGGAAGGTGGCAAGGGCGAGTGGAGCACGGAGTGACCAGAGTGATCAATTACCATGTCAGGGCCCTTCCATCGTATCAATTGCAGCCTACAACGCACAATTGTTGCAATTGCAGTTGCAATTGCGTGGCCCCACACTCACTACGCAATGTGGCAAACAAATCACAGCTGAATCTCAGCCGCCTGTCGATCAAATTGCACGCAATTTACTCTTAACTGTCTCAATAGCAATTGAAATGGCAATAAAATGAACTCGAAATAAATATGTCGAAAACAAATCTATTGCATAAGCGTGTCATGATAACCCCCGCTGATCTCTAGCAAGTGGAATATTTTCCATCTTTTTTGGTTTATGGCACTTCCAGAACTTTATAGCCGCAGTTAACCCCGTATTAACCTCGCCCAACATTGGAGTCTCCATTTCCTTGACATACTCTTATTTGCGCCCATGGAGAAAACGGCAGAAAACCATTGGCCTGTGGCCAAGAGTAATTGTTTGGCCAACTCATTGACAGAAGGCCAAGGACGAGGGAGGGATCGTGTGGTGCGTGTGGCGCAAGAGCGACACGTTTTGGCACAGGCTGAGAGAGAGAAAAGTCAAAACAATAAACACGCGATGCGATGGAGGAAAGAAAAGTTTATAAATAAATCAAACGGATCTGATCTCCATCTCCACATCGAATGTTAATAGTTTAATTACCACCTGTGTGCCCGTGCCATTCGCATATACAATATTTACATATTTCTCTTAGCTTTTGAGATCTTCGTGTTAATCTTAAACCATGCCCAGGCCCATGCCCAGAAGGATCACGTATCGTTCATGAGATCGCGGCATGTGTCACGATTCGGTTCGGTTTCGGCTGCCGCAGGGCTCTAATTGATGATAATCTTAGGACAAAGCCAATGAAATTATTTATTATTTATTATATGTTATTTTCAGTGTTCAGCTAACTGACGGAACGTGCCTGGGGGTACGGGGTTCTAAGTGCCATTCAGCGGGAGGCGATGGGGAAGCGAGAAAGATGATCGATCAATAGATCTGCTGCGGAAGTTGATTCCGTTAATTAGCCAAGAAGACTGGCATAGCTTTTGCAGTAGCTTTCTCTGGAGTAGCTTTGATCGGCAGCTTTAAGCTTCAAAAAGTTTGCAGCTCAGGAAGCAGAGCTTTCTTATCATTCCGTTATATCCCCTGACAAATGATAATTATCATAATGAGCTTTCATCTGGTCCCCTTATCACAGCTTTTCCAGCTATCACCCCATATCAAAGTTGAGCCAGAAGCTCGCCATAAAAATGTGTGCTGTTAAACTGAAGAACCACTAATCAAATCGCAGCTGATAAGCGCTGCGCTCCTGCGATTATTGTCGATATTTGCCGACTGCTTAAGAAGTGATTTTTAGCAATGGGCCGTAAACTTTTGATGGCTATAACTATCAATGCCCCTGTGTGTCATCAGGACAGGTAGTGTATTCAAGGTGCTGATAAGGGACGGCTGTCGGATGACAGTGCTGGCGCGGGTGGGCTAGGGACAAGTGTTGGGCCCTATCAGTGCCCGTCAAAAAATCGAATTAGTTCACAAACGGTTTAATTTGGCCATAATTGGGCCGACACCGTCAGTCCAAATCGGATTTACTCGTCAGACTTTTGACATTGCACCGCTTCTATGAGTGTTCCAAAGTCCGATAATGATTGGGTTACGACTTAATGAAGCGCATCTATACTTAAAGACATATGTGCTATGTATCTGTGGAAGCACTCGTTTGGTTGTCTATGTATAGATACGCCTATCGCACTCCGATAGCCGCCAGTTTCCAGGCATCGTGTTGGAAATAATTAAGCTCATTATACTATGCACGGGCGGCAGCTTTAGTTGACATCTCCCTTCCCCTTCCAGTTCCATTGATCTTGAACCCCCCGCGACACCCCACACATCTCTTCGAACTCACCTCCTAAAACTAAGACTCTTATCTTTCCGGCTTATCAATGGAATCGCAACTGCTGACGTTGCTCTTCTTCTTTGTTGCTTCTATTACGCAACATCTTAAAGGTATCAGCCGGTGAAAACCGCCGTCCCAATGCTAACAGGCTTTAAAGGCAACAAATTTATGGGTGTGTACTACCATACTATATGGCCAGTGATAAAAGAGTTCCCGAAAAAAGTGATCCAAGTGGCGGGGTCTACAGCCGAAAACACCTCGCTTGACGTTTCGTGGAGCAAGTTCTAGGTCCCAAGGCAAATCATGTGCTGTGCTGACATACAACGTGGCTAAAATTAGTTTACGACAGAGGAATCTCCCATTATCAACCGTCTGAAGACTGTACTCGGGCAGCTTATTTTTTTGGACAAACCAGGCTTTATGTCTTTATGGAAAGAGTTATAGAACAAATCGCTAAGTGGTTACAACTTGCATGAATGGGCAGTGCAGTGCATTACCCCTTCGTGTTATCTTTGAGCTATATGGAGTAAAATTCATCATTGACCTAGGTTCTTACTTTCTTAGTGGACTGTCAATGAATGGGAAATTTATGGTCCGATTTGGTTTTTAATCAAGAAGTTCATATAACTTACTTTTCCGCCCCGCCTTCTATTTATATAGAGACCCGTGCACGCTTTTATATGCAGCTCATCTGATACTAGTCAACAGCAAACCAGAAGAGAAGTGTGTGTGGGGCGATAAGACCTGACACAAATAGCAAAAGCCAGCCTATAAATTATGCAACGAAAAGTGTGCAAAGAATTTCAAGCGTATCGCTGTGCAGCAAGCAGCCAGTGGAGGCAGAGGCAGAGGCAGAGATACTTGAATTGGAACTAAACTTTGATCAATGACGGCTGAGACCTGATTGATAACCCATGATCACTAGGAGCATTCATTATCAGCTCGAGGCGAGAATTGAGAATCAAACTAACTATTTTCCACTCCCTTCTAAGGCAACGTGGATTCTGTTATGGTTTGCCAAGCACAAATTGAATCTTAACAATGCCATTGTGTGGGATTGAATGACATCAACCAACTGTGAAAAATCACAGAGATAATATTCAAACTACCTTGGATAAACAGAATGAATAGACAGATCTAACCATATTTGGCACTCCTGACTGGCCCAATTTGTGCCCTAGAATATGTTCCGTGTGAAACCTGTTGGTCGATCATATGATGACGCTGTATTTATCCCAAATCAGATTAATAGAGTCACTAACTCCGGCTGGGGAACACGCGACGTGGTGGATTGATGGGATTGGTTTGTCAAATTTGATTAGCGGTGATTATCGGGCAACCCGTGATTGAATTTGCCAAACCAAAGATGTGATGGGATAGTGTTTAATCAAAGGCATGTGCTAGCTTATGTAAGACTCAATTTCTCTGAGGTTTTCATTCATTACGGAGCGGAGGATGCTGTAAAGCTGATCTCAGCTGCTGGACTTAACGAAACACTTTATCGCTACCCTGACCTTGGGCTCGAGCCAAGAAACCGAAAGAATTCTGTTTTTGGTCTGAGTCTGGTTTCGTTTTTTTTTGCTTGTTTTTTCGTGGGAGTACGTTTGTTTTTTGTTTTTAAGTCCGTAGATAAAGCTTGGGGCGAAAATTGCTTATACACACTGTATATATTAAACGCCAGATATTTGAAGTATTTTCGAGTGTTTACCCAGCAAAAGTGCGCTTAAAGTCTCAGAAAATTATCAATGGAGAAGGTTAGTGCGGGGACAATGCAAAAATCGTATGATCCAAGTCCCAAAAAACTAAGTTGGCAACATGCATACCACTGAGTGTCTGGTCTGGTCTGGTCTGTTTACTTATCAGGCATTTTTATTTTATAGAATCAAGTGACCCCGGCAATCGTGTTGCCATACTTATTTTCAATGATAATTTTGATAAGACTTCCCACACGAGCCGCCTTCTAATTAGTATACAAAAACAACACAGTTTCTTGGGCACTCCGTACCCGTACCCGTACATTCCACTGAACTGAACTGAACGAGTATAAAGTATAAAAAAATGAACGTGTATAAATACCCGCAAAGTAGAACAGCAGCCTACACAGTCGGGTATGGTGTGTAGAAATGTTTTCCAAAAACCAAAAAGACTTGGCATAATTCTTTATAAATAAACATTCTCCGGTATGGGGATTGTTTCGCTCAAGGCGAGCATCTCGATTATTGTCTCGAAAGTGTGTTTTATGAATGTCAAATGAGGAACGGAACCAAATCTTTTGAGAATATCAGAATGCTGCTCTCTGTTGGGCAGAATATAAAGTTAATGGCCATTCGACGCTAGAGTTCCTAGTGGGTTCTCCCTCTAATTACAGAGTCTGCCTCTTGCGCAATTGTGGGATCGATTGTCGATTGCTTTTCCACGTGCTGCAGGCTTGCTTCTATCATGTGCATTGTGGGCTTTAAATGCTAAATAATGCACATAATTATAAGTCAATAATGCGGTTGGTACTTGATAAACAACAATATTAACAAATGTGCAGGCAATGTGCTTAGGTGTTTTTAATTGCTTCCCAACTGTTTCATCACTATTCAAGGCACTCAGCCATGAGGTGGGCGTGGAGTGCGAATGAAGCCCAATCATGTCCGAGCTGAATCCACAAAAAGTACCCAAAATTCGAAATGGAAAGTTGGGCAGACCAGACCACTGTTCAATATTTGAATAGATTTACATCTCAAATCCAAAACACACACGCACAGGTAGTCACAAACACACTTCTTCGTTATCTCGGAGATACAAATTTCAAAAATTTCCATTTAAAGCTGAATGCTGGGCTTAAAATACAGTAAACGTATCGCCGTATCGTCATTTACCCAGGAAGCAGTCCGAAAAAAGCTTAAGTCAAGCGCGCGAATTTCGAAACGCGTTATGCTATAAAAACACACTTGTCTCTGTCAATGCACTGCCAAACCTTTTTATATAAAAAATATCTGTAGCAGCTGCGTGACTCCGGTGGCTTTCCTTACTCTTTTATTTTAATTAGTAAACTTAAGACAAGTTTGCTAATTAATTACCGTCTCGCACTAAACCTGACACACACTATCTCGCAGAATCACTCGTAGATACAAGACGCACTGGGCTACACGCAGAATAGAACTAACCTGCGCTATGTTCGATTCGATCGTTTGTTTGCTATTGAACGCCAGGGCCTGGGGCTCTTCGAATACGAGGCGAGATCGACTGTGAATGAACGCCAAGTCTGCGGCGGCGTCTGCGTTGGCTTCGCTTCAGCTTCGGCGAACAACACGGCGTATGCTTGCTAGAAGCCGCGCGCAGTGCTGTTGGTAAAAGTTTTGTGCTTATCAGCATCGCCGTCGGCGTCGGCGTCGGCGTCAGCGCTAGCGTCAGCGTCAGCTTTTAGCTTTCAGCTTTAGGTTTTGTTGGCGCTAGGGATGGGAGCTTTCAGAGCGATAGTAATAATATACTTTGGGCATTAAATCTGGCATTTAATATATGCAAACATTTGTTTTGTTTAAAATAAAGTCTCTCACAGTCCGAGCGACGCGGAGAGTATTGCAAGCAGTTCAAAGCAGCAAACACTAAACAGAACAAATAAGCAGTGCTATTACACGTTTACACGATATTCAGTATTTGGATGCAGATTTCAGGCTAAGTGAAAGAAAAACAAGACAGTGATGCGTATTTAAAAACCATTAAACTTAATTATCAGAGCAATTAGAGCCCGGCGTTAAAAATGGTGACTAAAGTGACGCCAAGTACACGATAATTAGTGTCCCTATATACACCTGCAAAGCTCAAACTAAACCGATTCAAGCGGCATGCCATGCCCCTTTTTGATAAGAACCAATCGGCTGGCGACAGAGAGAGGAGAGGGCTGTTTAGACTTACCTTGAAGAATCCTCCGATTGGAAAACTTACCCAAAGATTCCATAATGACGACGGGGGGCTTTTTGGGGGAATATTTTGATTGAAGTGATTTCAGATAACACTTAACAACACACTAGCACGTCACGACACTGTTCAGGCATGGGAAAACTTTATCGGAAGGCGGCTTTCCATGACGCTTCCGCCGTCAGGCATCTATTGGGCCTTGACTTTGTTATCTCTTCGCACCGAATGCTCATGCTTAAGCATATACGTATGACGCGCGCCGTATGAGATATGCACTCAATGATTTGCATAGACGATCGGTCGGCAAATTTTTTGAAGTTTGTTAATAAATTATAGACACCAAAGATGCCATCGATTGAGGTAAAAGCAATTTAACTCAGTCAATTAATAAATAAGCTCAATGAAATCCTCGGTTCGGGCCAGCACCAACCGAAGCGAAGCGAATAAGTGTTGGATTGGATAGATTGATAAGTTTTATGGATTTGCAGAGTGATCCATAAAGCCCCGTCCAAATCGCAATCACTTCGGGTTCGGTTTGCGTTGGCGTTGGGGTTCGGGTTCGGGCCAGTCTTGGCTGATTTATTGCCACAATACTCGGACGGTATATATGAATGTATATTTTCGTCTGGCGCACAGCTCGTTAACCGGCTCGAGGCGTCAAACTGGTTAAAGCCGAAGACTGAATGTAAATAAGCAAATAGGCAAGGCAACATACATTCAGCTTGTTCAGCTGCAGTACACTTCTTGATTCGCGCGCTCTTTCTGCGCTCTTGGCTCTTGCGTATATCCGAAAATACATTTCTGCACGAAAAAACGTATTCACGTGACGTATACGCAACGTGGCATCGAATGTGGGTCAAATAAAATTAAAAGAAATACATTTTGGCAGTAGCTCGCACCTTTTGGTCTTTGGCTTTGCACTGGATGGCATGGCCATGGCTCCTCCTGCACCTGCTCCGACGACTCCCGTCTTCTGCTGATGATTGAGAATTGCAGCAATTGTGGGCAATGCCTGCTGCGGCTGTTGTGGCACAGACATTCCTTACACTTTTACTTTTATTGTATTGTACTCGAATTTGATATGTAAATTGTGCAGGCACTTGACAGACTTCACTGGTCACTGCGTGTCGCGCTGCGTATCGGACTCTCGACTCTCGGACGGTGTATTTGTATCTGTATGTGCAGCTTCTGTTTCCGTATCGTATCTGCATGCGTTGCACTGCGTCGTGTTTGAGTTTTGCCTTCGAGTTCGCAGCTAAACCGTTGCGAACGACTGACTGACAGAGAGTAACCGTTGTCGCCGTTTAACAAACCACGGAACACAACACCCATCAAATATCGCGAATGGCACAAGGCAGGCAGGCAGGCGAGCCATAAAAACCAACGAAAACAATATGTGCTGTTATACAAGAGCCGATCAGAAAGGGTATATACCATGCGGACTCATTTTGTTAAAGGGCTGGATGTAAGTGCCGTTCCAACGGTTGGGTTATGCCAGATCTAACCCAGTAATACATAGATCATAGTCAGTGGTGCAGAAATAGAGCAATTCCTACTGAAAAAGCTCTGTAGCTCAACGCCGACCCACTATAGGGTATCTTACCAGTCTGAACTACACCATTTCCACTTGTTGTCATCGCGTTTTTTCGTTTTCTGTTTTGATTATACAGATTTACCCCGTCACCAAGGGAATACCCCTCTCCGCCTCCACCTCCACCTACACCGCTCAATGAATTGCTGTGATCTTTCACATTTTGGGAGGGAACTCATCTAATTGGGCGCGTAATTGATTTAGATACACATTCGGCAATTAACTTGTCGTTTCTCCCAGTGCATGTTTGCGGACCACTTCATTGATATTTATCTACGAATATATGTATATTCATATGAAACGCGGCAGATCTCAATGTCAACTCCACACTGGCGCAAAGATCGATATAATAATATTTGATAATATTTAATGGCGTTCCGTTCTGGTATGGGTATGGGGGTTTTAGGGTTGTGCAATAGAGGTTCTATTTTATCCACGACCACAACGTGGAAGTGGAGGCTCGTTCTGTATCAGCTATTGTATTGTATTGGGGGAGTATTTTGCGAGAGATATGAACCAAATCACAGTACATTGTACTATGAATAGACATCTGTGCGGCAGGACAACCTTTGGCAAATACTAAACGAGTTGATGATTCCATAAACTTGTTGGAGCTACCGAAACCGTTACAAAAATTGTTCATGGACTTTTGACCGTATATAGAAAACGTGTTGGTCATGTTGGATGAATAATTAGGTACATACTTTTAGGCTGGTATCTTAATCTTATCTTATCTTAGTTTGGGTAAACGTGATTTTTCAAAGACATATGTTAATATGATTATTTTGAGGATATTATTTTATTAATAATTTTCTCTCCACATCGAAACGAAGTAAGACAAACAAAAATGTAAATATATATTTTTAATAAAACGTAAATGTCGAGCATCTTTTTGAGTGCTGAGCAACAACCAAATGCTGCACAGCGCCCCTGAGTGCAGAAAGCTTTTAGTATATGCCTAAAGCTCCGTACTCGGTATATTTTAGCAATAAATCTGCGGTCACACTGAACGAATTATTGCGCGGGTAAATTTAAAAACAGGTAAATTAAATTTTAAAAAGTTCAGTTATTTTATTTTAAACTTTCATCTCTTCTTACATATATGTTATTTTCCATAAAAATGACCACTATCGAGATAAGTGCGCCGCCGACTCCGCTTGCGGGGAGTTTCTCGCTCCACCAAACTATGATCCCTTGTGAAGGTGGGCCAGACCTTGTCTCCTTCAGCTTGTCCATTATTTGATCTGGGATCGCCATGAAAGAAAGATCTGAGGCAGCAGAGGACACTGGAGAAGATACTGTGAGCACTGGTCTTAAGGATGGAATTACACCAGCTTCGACATGGTGGCAATTCTTGTCGCATCGTGCGTATCACTATACATATGTGTAGCTCCAGGGGAATGAGTCACACATTGGGATAGAAATTACCGCGGGCATAGGTCAGGGTTTGCTTTTCCTCTATAGAATTCCGTGGACCTTTGCCGTGAACCGCTCACAGGAAATCTCTGGCTTCTAGTCAGAATTGGTCTTCCCTCTTTTCGCGGAAGTTGACGTCCGCTGGAGTACGAGTACGAGTACGAGCAACGTGGATGAGTGAATACTCAAGAAATCAAATATTAGTAAACCTCGCTTGGATCTATCAATATCATGCATCGGGCCTGTGGACGTACCCTTGACGACGCCGTGAGATCAAAAAATACCCGACACGCAACGATTAACAGGAATTAACATGTATCGCTAAAGTCGATTCAATATTGACACTCGCCGGGGCCTGGACTGGGGCGGGGGATGCGGCATATATCCGGTCCAGCAAGGGGTCGAAAGGGGTCTGGGTCTGGTTAATGTGAGTATATACTCGTATAATCGATTTCACACTACTTTTTAATCACTACAAAACATTTATTGTTTGCCCGCAGCGAGAAAAGTCAAACAAAGCAGAGACGATACTGAAAGACTGACAGACTGAGAGACTGAGAGGCTGAGATACTGAGGGACCATGCTCGCAATGGGTCGGACGCTGAACAAATTGACTTGGGCCACATAATTAGGCACTTGCACATGTCCATACCAATACCATACCCCCCCTCCCATCTACCTTCCCCGGGTATCTGAGTATCTACCTTCTCCTCCACGAATGCAGTTGACCAGCCGTTCGGCCAGAAAGTATCTCACGCAGTTGACGGACAAAAGGTTTTTATTGTGCGTACGTACCCGTTGACAGCTTCAATCGACGGGTTGGGCTTTGGCCCCGGCTTTAACATTGGACGAGGAAGAGTTCGGTCGGTCCCATAGCAGTCATCGTTTGTTATATTGTATGTACATTGGTACATGTGTCTGTATATGTTATTTATTTTGCGGTTATAATGCTGAACTGAACTGAAAAATATTGGCATCCATTCAGCGGAGTTTTTACAGTTTTGGACCCGACGAAATGATAAATTAGCTTTGTACGTAAATTCAAGATGGAAAAATCTGTACTCGCACCATATACACCCATTCGATGTGTGCGAACGATCCCCAGACTCGAGTAATTGTGTAAATACATATCTTGTCTCTGCATGACAATAACTGGCTCCCCCTCTGCACTTCCCCGTTCCCGTTCCTTTGGACTGACAATGAATGCCATGCCACATTATTATATTGTAGTTTGTCAACCAATCCGTACTGAACCGAACCGAACCCAACCCCGAAAAAGGCGTTTGGTTTGTGATGGGATGGGATGGAAGATGAGAGCAATGTGATAATTCAATGTCGCTCAGGCAGCGCACGGATGCGAGATGCAGATACAATATCTTTTTATACACACGATCTTTGTGTTGTGTTGTGTTGTGTTATGCGGTGATGACCGCGGTAACTTATTATTATACGATACATGCCAAAAGAATTGTAATTACGTGGCCTGTCGCCTTGTACACACATTTGTATCTTTATTTGTATCTGTATATGTATCTCCTGGATCTCCAACAATGGCATCAGCATAACAAAGCACAGCACCCATTGCTGTAAGCTCTCTATTCGTCTCTGTCTCTGTCCCAGTCCCAGTTGCAGTCCCCTTTCCATCTAATAAGCATAGAAAAAGCGCCTAAATAGTGTCAATGATTAATTGCTTTTGTGATTAGATGGAAATTTAATAGATTTTTTATTGCAGCTCACCGAAATTGAAATTCTATCAAGGTACGGGCAGGCTGGTGGCTGGTGGCTGGGGGCTGGAGGCACGTCTACATCTATCTCATGACTGCAGCATCATTATTACCCTCGGTTCTCGGTTGCCCTTTTCAGTTATTTGTCAGTTTTTATTTGTTTTTTGCTCCACAACCCTCCCTCCACACTCTGCCTCCGCGACGCTCTCTATGACAGTTGAGCGCAAAAAGGGCCGCATCATTGTTACCAATTTCGAATTCAAATTGAAATTCACACGCGTCACGCTGCCAGAAAGGAAAGTGCAAGAAACGCTTGATCTGTTCATGTTCGGTTGCTCTCTTGTTAGCGAAGTCTTCACCCATCAAAAGGCCACCCAAACACCCACCTAGTGGAACCCCAAGGCAGAGAAGAAACGAAACGAAACGAAACTAAATTCTTCTTATATTAAATGTAATGCCACCACAGAAATCCCTAAAGCCGACCAAGACCACAGCCACAATACAGCACAGCACAGCCGAAGGGAAATAGATACCGTACCTAGTGCAAGATACTCGTACACTCGACTTGAAGTCCTTCGTTTCAATCTGTTGAAATCCCACACAAAGTCGCAAAGGAAAACACACACTGAAAGGGGAAATTCAAGTGGAAATTACTCAATTACAGGCGGAACGACCCTCGGCGAGGCTTGGCGTGGGTTGACTTTTTCGAATTGCTTATGCCGTTCTATCCGGCTATCCTCTCATCCTTATTGATGATAGGCCAAGGGGAAACCCTACAAATCGAAGAAGGCATTCGATGTACGCGATAATTACAGTCCATAAAAATGGGGGAGGATACAATGCGACAATTATGTAACCTGATAATCGCCAGGGAGTGTGGAAAAACTGAAGACAAAACTTGTGAAATTAATAACTCACCTTCGTTCCAGACCCTCTGGGGCTGGGGCACTCACTCTTTGGTCAAACATATTTATTACAAATAAAGACACAAACACAAAAGGCAAACAAATAAACGGAGAGACGCAGACGGGCCGGACAAACGGCAAAGAAACTTGGCCCAAAAGAGACCAAGAGACGGCACAACAAAGCGTTTTGGGGGCATTTAATAGGCTTAACTAAGAAAGAGCGACGGGGAGAGGCTCTAACTGGGGGGAATAAGAGGTCTGAAGTGTTGACATGTTCTTAGGGGTACGATTGACACATGAATTTGAGCAGAAACTCCATTCCATTCTGGAGATACAATTGGTGTACTCTTATCTTTAGTCGATTCCGATTGCTTTGATGAGTTGCTGGTCACGTAATTGATATTTAAGCGGCTTCGGGATTGTGTGTGTGGTGTGGTATGTGCTCTAACGACAGATGGATTGATTAACACATTTCGATTTGATTCAGCAGAGTATCTGCATCTAAAAGATACACATATACAGTTAGTTCCCCATGGATTACTCTATCGGTAAATGGTCACGTATCTCCTACTCAAAGCAACTTGTATTTATGTAAAGTATCTGCATCCAACAGATACATTGATAGACAAGCTTCTGATTGGCTGAAAGTTATTCGATTATGACTCAGCCCCCAGATACAAATGTATCTCTACGTACATATAAATAATTTAACTTTTCCCAACCCCAACCCCACTCCATTGTACATTATTTCGTTTCGTTTCGTTTCCAACATTTCCACTTACACATCCACTTTCCACTTCCAATCCCAATTCGATTTTCATGCGCACGCTCTCAGAGTATCTGTGTGTGCGTCTATCTCTGCCCGAGTGTGCGTGCATCTGTGTGTGAGCGCGCTTCTCTTTGGCTCTCGCTCGCTCTCGAGCTGTCTGTCCTGCTCGCTCTTTGATTATTTTATCTGTCCCGTAGGCAACCAATCGGATGGCCGTTTCATTGCCAGGTGAAATAAAAAGCGTATATACCACACCTTAGAGATACAGCGAGGTCTGTTCGAAGACTTTTCATGGGGAAAAACTCACACATCGCTGGACAGGGCCGGGCCGGGCAGGGCGGGACAGGGCTGGTCTAGCTGCTGATCATTTTATGGCCCCAGCACCTGATGAATTTCACGACCAGACCGTCGGACCACAGACTACAT
Source organism: Drosophila pseudoobscura (assembly GCF_009870125.1). Taxonomy (NCBI): domain Eukaryota; kingdom Metazoa; phylum Arthropoda; class Insecta; order Diptera; family Drosophilidae; genus Drosophila; species Drosophila pseudoobscura. The sequence goes on along the minus strand of NC_046680.1, from coordinate 13,228,237 downwards.
AAATTCATTTTACGCTCTTTTAATTGAGTTAGCTAATTAAATGTTTAGCCCCCTCCCGCCCTTACTCCCGCTGACCAGGCTCAGACGCCACCCCCTCCTCGTGGGCGCGCGCACTGTGGGAACTGCCGCAGCTTTGGCGAGCATAAAAATGTGAGCCTGTAATTGTCGGTTTGGTTGCATTTAATTGTGATTGGACAACACTGTACTGTTGTACTTCATTGTCCGAAGAGTGTGACCAGATGTGGATGCGTTTTCTGGGTGTTTTAAAGTTACCGAAGCCATCGCTAGGAACGGCTTGAAACGCAAATGGGATACAGTTTGGAAGTTCCATTGCGTCGTAAGGGTGTACATTTGCAAAAGAGTGTGCTGAAACCTGTGATATATAGAGATAGAGATATAGAGATTTAGATAGATGGCAATTCTCACTGGTCCCTCGGCCATGGGTGATTTTTTATTCATCTTTCTTGTATCTTTCTTTGTATCTTTCATACTGGTCATACTGGTGCTCAAAATTTACAATATTTCAAAGAGATCATTATGTTTGTCCACCCCAACTGCTTGGAAATGTTTTTAGCCGTGCAACTTTTCATATTTTCCCAGGCCCCAGTAATTGGTATGCACACATATCCAGTGCTGGCTCCACCCGCTGTCCACCCCCAGCCCTCAATATTGGGGCCCCAATAATTTCACGCAGTGCTAATTAATTGCCCAACAATCGTAGCATTCGGAATGTTGCCTAAAGAGCGTGGGAAGCCGCTGACAGAAGTGAATGAAAACCCATACCAAATCGAAGAGGAAGTTGTCGCCTCAGTTTGGACGAGGCTCAAGAGTTTTCACACCTGTTTGCGGGCCAATTGATTTCACCTTTTCTCTTTGAATTCAGAATTGGAATCGCTCACAGAAACTAGAGGGGAGCGGAGGCAGCAAATTCAATTAGTAATAAACAAGATCTCCCCCCAGGCAGGTATCAATCGGTGGCTCGGTGGATAGATCGAACCACACACATGTGTGTGTGACTATAAAATTTATTAAAGCCCAGGGGCAAGGAAGGGGCAAACCAAGGAGCAGCAAATGCGTGGGCCCTGCTGTTGCAGTGCTGTCGGGGAGCACTATACTATAATAAAGCAATTCAAGGAAATCATTTGGATGGCCATTTGAAGTGAGCAGCGCTTAAGTGCAGCGCAAAATCACAGCCAAAGCGCAACAAGCTGTAAACTTGTTGCAGATCAAAAAAAAGAAGGAGATATTCGCACACATATGAGAATATATATAAAAATATTGAAAAGGGAACGGGAACGGGCACCAACGCGGCGTACAGAGATCAAAATGAATACATTTGGAGCCACAGACCCCGAACCAGAACCAGAACCAGAATCGGGGAGCAGAATCTGGGTGCAGAGAGGCGACAGGGACCAGCGAAGCAGCGACTTCTGGCCGTCATCGTCGTCGTCTGGCCCTGTGCTCTGGACCCTATGCCTGTGCCTGTGCCTGTGCGTCTGTGTAAATCATTGGGGGGCGTATAACGTAGCTCTTTTGCTCTTCATTTGTTGTATTTTATGCGTACATGTTCGCGGAAAACTCGTAAAATTATTAAAAATCGTTTAAGTATTTCGGCATCTTTCATCGCTGCCACAGCGGAAGCAAACAACCACCCCTCTCCCCTCCCATAGCTCCCTCTCCTCGGCTCCAACCCAGCCCCCTTTCGGAGGGGAGATAGAGAGAGAGAGAATGTACAACATTGTTTTCCATAATCATTTCATTGCTCCACCCCAGAGCGCGCCCTTGCCGACGCCTATGCGTCTGCCCAGGCCTGTGCGGGTGTCAAGTGATCGATGGGCCAAGAAAGGCGTCGCGGAGACAGGGGGGGGGATAGCTGCCCTGCAGCAGCTTAAATACATGTTATTAACGCTGTTATAAATTGATTTTCCCTCGTGACCCACTCTACTTTGTTCTACTTCAGAGTAGACGTACACTCTTCGCATCCCACAGATCTTCTCACTCGAACTCGAGCTATATCTGTGTGTAAACGAGGATCACCCAGCAGCTCTGATGAACTCTGATCTAATGATTTTATAAATGTGCTCAAATTAATGATATTAGGTTGTTCGGGCGGGGCAAGATTTTGTAACAAGCTAGAGGGGGAGTGTGTTGGGAACGATTGGTTATACATTTTCTATGCTCTACCTTCAGCACAGTCTGTAATGTTGCTACAGGGATTGGTTTTATCTGTAACTCTATAGCAAGAATCTCTCTCCTGGCAAGAATAATCAGTGTTCGTTTTGCATTTTGATTCCCTTAATCATTTACTGTGGAATGCCACGAGCATTGCCAGTTGAGGGCCTGTTCGCTGCGCAGAAAGAGATGGTTGCCCCTACGACTATCAAAAGACGATTTCCACTCACAAATTACCATGAGACGTGAACTCTGTGCTCCTTGGTCCGCTTTTCTAGCTGGGTGCTGGTTGCTGGTTGCTGGTTGGTGGAGCAAGCTCGCAATTTTGTGGTTTTTGTTGCCAACAGTTCAACCTCAGACAGACCCATACTCGTGCAACACATGAGCGGGCATTCGGTGTGTGCTGTGGTGTGGTGTATGCATAAACACGCTCGTACGTTTTAATATTTAGTGTTAATATGTTGACGGATTTCTGGTCATAAACACTTTTTGTGTGGAACGGTCCACGTCGTCATCGCTGTGTTGTCCTCCTCCTCGACCTCCTTCTTCTGCTAGCTCTCTCTCGCTCCGCTCTCTTGCTCACCCTCTCTCTCTTTCTGGTTCCCAGTTTGTCCGCATTACAGCCACTTGGCTATAATTTTCTTTAATGATGAAAGTTTGGTTCGTTGCTCGACTCGAAGTTGGAGTCACAATCGCGGTCCCAGTCCGAGTCCGAGTCCGAGTCGGAGTCTGAGTTTGAGTCTGGAGCCGAGCCTTGGCTTGGGAGTTCATTAACATGACAAACATTGTGCTGTTTTGGGGACTGGCTGGGGCCTGGCCTGGGCCAGGGCTTCCTTCCCTGGCTGGATGAGGAGGTGGAGCCTACGCATTATAACAATAGTACGAAACCTATTAACAGCAACAATTTTAACTGCAGCTCAGAGTACGGCTGGGAGCTGGAAGCGGCTACGGCTACGGCTACGGCGACTGCAACTGCAACTGGGAGTCCGATTCGCTGCGCATCGCTGCATTTCATATTTCGCAAACGGCACGCACATGAAATGACAGAAATTATGTGGCAATCAATTATCGAACTGATGATCGGCGGTCAAAAGCGTTTACAGCAGCCCCAGCAGCTTCCCTCATATTGATGATCGAGACAGAGACAGAGACGGGGCGAAAGCTCAGCGGAGGATGGGATGGGATGGTGCGGCGTTTAGATCTCTGGACACATTTGCAATCGATCAGCATGAGGCGGAAGAGCTATGGTCCAGCAGCTCACCCGACGCTCACCTACTCGAGCCCCAGTCCTAGTGTCTGTCCTGTCGCTCTACTCATTATAGGGAAAAGAAGAGAAACAAAAACCACTCACCTCACTCCTTTTTTGTTGTTGCTGTTTTTGTTTTCTTGTTTTTTGCTTACATTGTAACCTGAGCATGTGCGCCGGGGCTCTCTCTGGCTAAATTTTTAAGCATAAAACCATAAAAAAAAGGAACGAAAAACAACTGCAAATACATCATGCATATTCATAGTGCAATATGATTTTCCATTTGACAAAAAGTACAGCAACAGCGGTACAGTGGGGCATATGTTGGGTTATGCATGATGGAGGTATCTTATAGTGGTATAGTAAGTAAGTAAGTTAGTAAGTAAAGCTTATGGGCATATACCCTAAACCTAATATTAAGAATGACATTCAAACGTTCAGCATTTAGCAAATGATTTTCATAATACTCTGTCCCACTGTGGGGACATACATAATTTAGTGCATGACTTTTCCAGCCTTCTGCCTTCTGCTGTCTATCTGTCTCTCTCTCTCTCTCTCTCTCTTTCTGTGCCACTCTGTTGCTGTCTCTCTTCAGCTTTGGACGCTGAATGTATCGTATCAAGGGGTTCGTTCGATGGATGGATGGACGGATGGATGTAAAAAGTTATTCGCAGTTCGTTGCTGTCTATTATTTATTACCGTTGAAACGACGACGTTTATTATAATTCGCATTTTGAAGCTTTTGATTTTCGGTTTGTGTTTTTTCCCCCCTTTGCCGTCAAAGATGGATGCTGTAGATGGAGGCTGGGACTGGAACTGGGACTGGAGATGGAGGGCCACTGAGGCCACTTCGGGCATTGGCGGCCATTTTCGACTGCAACATTTTAATATGCGGTTGTAAATTTAATACGCCCCGTTGTCCATAAACACATATCAATACTTCCAAAGGGGTTTGGACGGTTTGGAGTTTTTCCCATTTCGGTGTTGCTGTTGCTGCGGCGCATTGTTGTTGCAATTAATTGCTTTGCACATTAATTAAGCGGCTGACTTACTGGCCGAGCCGAGCCGAGCCATGGCAGACGAGACGAGACGACACGAAAGGTCAAAGGCCGCTAATAGGCGTTAGACAAGTTAATTTGAATATAACTCTGACAAGATATAGATGCGAACAGAACAGCCACAACAACAGCAACAGCGGCCAAAAACCAAATAAAATAGCAGTTCTCGGCAAATTCGCTGTTTGAAATGGATTAGGGGGCATTAGGGCTAATCGCTATCCATTACGCAAGCCCCTTAGCGGAGAAAAGCAATATATACATATATATACAGATACAGCTATATTAAAAAATACAGAGATAGTCGTGGCAGAAAAGCAAAGCAGAGATGCAGATACAGATGAAGATTTTATAAAAATAAACACGAGTTTCTATGCCGCTTGTTTTCATATCAAAAGCAAGTAACATATCTATGAAGCTGCTGCTGCTTCTGATTTGGGAGAGAGTAATCGACCGAAGGATACCCTGTGTTCTGGGTTACAGGGAAGTTGGAAGGAGAAGTCATCGCTGTGTGTCTGAAAAGCTTCGAAAACAATTCAGTCATTTCTATTAAGTCTACCCATCTCGAATGCCTTGAACTATCACCCTTCTCCACAAATGGATAGGAACCACGAAAAATAATCATTTTGATAAATAGAAAAGATTTCCGTTTGTTCTTGATGCGATTGCTGTGCTGTTGTTCCGTTTCATTCGAACAAAAAAAGAAAAAGACTCGAACAATGTGCGATATGTAGCGATTTATAAAAGTCACCGAAATTAAAAATTAAATGCGGAGCAGGGAACGGACAGCAGCAACTGCTGGATTGTTTGATGTTATGCTATATGGAGATTTGATTTCAGAATTTCAGACGAAGGGCAGGGAGGGAGGAAAAATGCCTTAATTCGACTGGAGAAGTGCTGAATGGATGCTGGATGGTTGTGTGTGGGTGGTTGGGTGTTTGGTCAACTTCCTGTTGGGTGCCAGTGCCAGTGGCAGTATCTGTCGGATAAAAACGAATAGTAGTGGGAGGGATAGATATAGAATTTGCAAAATATCTTAAGCCTTTTGTGTGGGCGCCACCGAGTGTGTCAGCCGCACATCAGATGAATTAATCAACGTGTGTCGCTGTCTCTGTCGTCAATCTTGTGTTCCCTTCCGCATTTTGCTTGTATTCCGCATTCTGGCCGCCTTTTGGATTGGGATTGGTATTGGGATTCGGATTCCTGCCTGCCCAGCCCCGCCACTCGCTGGCTAATTTATTTATTTCGGTTTCGTTCGCTTTACGTTTGTTTGTTTGCTTGCTTGTCTCTCCAATGGACGTCAACAGCTGGACATGTTCGTTGCGCTCCCTTTCCCTCGATTCGATTCAATTTGATTTCCATTTTACTATCGAAATGTGTAGTTTCTCACATGACAGAACCCGTGGACGCTATTCCTTTGTCGTTCGAATCGATAGGCCAACGTGTCGTATGGGCAATGTTAGTTTATGAATTCAGCGAACAGAAGCCCCGCAAGTGAAGGCCCCAACCGCACCTCACCCACCGCCGGGTATTATTATTGTTATTATATTTATATTGCCATTTGTCTTTGGGAGCAGCACGATAAAAGCGGACAATAAATATGAATACTTAGTTGTGGGGCTGGCACTGGCGGCAGGGGCACGGGCACGGGCAGGGGCAGGCGCAGGGGAGTGGATGGGCAGCGGCGACAATTCAATGTCATTATTGATGTCATGCTCCCATTTGTTTGTATTTGCATTGTATTTTTATGGTTTTATAACAGCCATTGCCCATTGGGTCTGGTCTTTCTTCTGCCAAGAAGATTTGGCATTTACATAATGTACTCGATGATCTGCTCTGATTTCCCCAATATATAAATATGTACCTAAATTACCAAACAATGCCATATGAATGGAATGCTACACCAAAAGAATCCCAGACATATTAAAAATATGTTTTGGGGAATGCCTTGAACAAATTTCCTTAATTACTCCGCTTCCAAAGAGTGTTCACACGAATCAAAAGCGAGAAATCTTTTGCGAAAAAACCCAAAAGAAACCAACAAAATCAATGACCATAATCCAATTTGGAACTGTCTGAACCTGAAACTGAAACTGATGTGCATATCTGTATGTATGTGTATCTATAATTTATTGCATTTCTGTTGAGATCCGCTTCAATCAAAACTTTTATGTCAGAGATTAACGATTAAAGTCATTAGCAGTTAAGATCGAGATCAGTCAAACTCTACTCTTGATGTGTCCTACCAGACAGCAGTCAACCTCCTCCGCTCTCCTCTCGAGCGGAGTCCCTACATACGAGTGTATGAACAGACATCCAGAGATACAGATATCCATATATTATATTTGTACAGCAGACAAAAGGCAATACGGTTCATTCTTTTATCGCTTTTGGCATTTTTAATGCGATGTCTGAGGCGGAGGTCGAGGTTGGAGGCATCGGCATCGGCATCGTCATCGACTGGGACGCGAGCTGGGGCTTGGTTTATTGTGCTTGGGGCACGGGACACGGGGCACGGGGCAGGACGAATACGGAGCTGAGCACATATTAAAAGGGCAGAGTTATAAAACATTAGCGCATATTAATCATTTTTCTTTGGGGCCCATACGAAATCCCATTTATTCGTTACCATTTCCCGCCACAGATCTTGATGGGTTGCAACTGCAGTCACTCCACAGCGCGGAATTCAATTAAAGTTTTCGGTGTAACCATTCCCGGGAATGAACACACAACCCGTACCGCACCGAAGCAATGCAGGGGAGATGGAAAGTGGGGCGGCGGAGCTGTTGGTGGGTCGGATGGGGTCGTCAGAGTGTCTCGTGTGTAGGGCTGTGTGTTTGAGAACTGTCAAAATATTGACAGCGGCATCCGTTATGCTTTTTGCCCAAATTGATATTCTATTTTAAGAGTTCTCGCTCGCTCCCAGACTCCGTCTCCGACTTCATTAAAATATTTCCCCAAAATAGTAAGAAAAATCTAAATAAATAAAAAACTTATGAATACGGCAGAGTTAATGATGCCTTGTCGCCCGAGCGCTGAGATACAAACATAATGGAGATACTCTCCGCCGTAATCACTGACAAGCTCTTGACAGTTAGTTGGGGGCCCATTCCGATGCCCGATGAACGATGCCGGGTTGCAGTTTGGTTTGTGAATGAATTTTGTGCCACGCTTGGTCTTGAATTTCTGCCGATTGCCGATTTCTTCTAACTGTCTGCTCGTGGATCGTGGATTTCCACAACCGAACTGAACCAAACAAAAATTATTAATGAAACCTATGCTCAAATGGAGTCCAGTCCGCCAGTCCGCCGGTCAGCCGGTCTGCCCCCTCAAGCCACATACAAAAAAAAAAGCTCGACAAGAGTGTGTGAAGCGATCCAATGCTGCGATCCATGTCGGATCCCATCGGATCCAATGCGATCCATTGGCCATAGCCAAAATATCATCAATTATCGCCGATGCTCGTCGACTCATTCATATTCCACCAGCAACGACGACGACGACCACTACGACGATCGTTGAATGTCGATCTGGTCAATCAATTTGGCTTTAACTTTGTCTCTCTCCCTGTGCCCGTCTCTAGCTCTAACTCTGGCCTAGGGCTAGAGGAACCACACCGCTTGCCTTCCCTCCCCTGCCCCACCTCTCACTCACACCGACAGGTAAAGATTGTTCGTTCAACAGCAGAAAATCGCTTTCTCACACATCGATGGACTCGTGGATTGACAAATTGCATTTCCTGGATTAATGATCGCCTAAATGGTATTTTATTAATTGATGTTGTTCTCCTTCCCTTCCCCCTGCTCCCTCGCTATCCTCAACCGTTGCTTGTGTTGAAACTGTTAACTGTTGGTAAATTATATATAATTATATTTGCATTTTTTATCTCACATTAAGGGGCAGGGACAAGCAGTCCAATTTAAATGATCTTTTTTTGTCAGAGGGAATTAATTTACGCAATTAATTAATAAACCATTAATTACATTTCAGGTTTTGTGGATATTTTATATAGAGGTATGACCAGTATGTTTTACATGTTGTATGGAAAAACCTTTTTGTGATCGTTTTGTTTACCTTTGGATAAGAAATGTATCTAAATACCGTTAGATTATCGAAAGAGGATGTTCTTCAAGACGTTACGAGCATCATTATCAGGGTAACATATAACCTACGACCTATAAGATTTATATTATGAATCTCTTTAAGATGGTTTTTCAGTTCACAATCTTCAGTAAGCCAGTAAGTATTTTTTAACGATAGCACCCGGCTATTGCTTGAATTTTTTAGCCCCTTCCAGCCACAGATCGTCACCGTCAACACTGAGTTGACGTATCTATTTCCTAATATATTGTACAAGTTCTGGTTCCGCCGAAGTTCACACCAGAAATAAGATAAAACGGAAAAGTAAGCCGGAGAGATATTCATGTCGAATGTGTAATTCCCAAATCACTTAATACTCATCAACTAATGAGGCCTAAAAGCCTTCGGCCGCCGACGCGACGGATGTGTTGGACAATAACAATTTCAACTAGTATCCATATCTCGTATACATACATACATGTGTACATATGTACAAAATGTATCTACATATATGCATGTTTCCTCTCTCCTCTCCCGCTGCTCCACCATATTTTTCGGTTTGTGTGGAGGTTGGTTTCTCTATATCTCATTTATTTATTTTGAAATTGTTAGGAGTACATACATATATCATTATTTTTTGTGGGTTTCCCGTTTCCCCACTTTTTCGGCTAACACACAAAATGCAGGAAATGGACGTGTTGACAAATAAACGAGGTTCCCCTGTTCAATATTTGCTAATATTCATGTATCTTTGTACATATGTATGTATCTGAGAGTCTACTATATGTATCCACGGATTAAACACAAATTTCACCTGTGAAAAGGCGGCGTGCACGTTTCGTGTAAGTATCGCTCTATTGTACACTTGTACGTTGTTTGAAAATCAAATTGAAGTTTAGAGCTATTCCAAAAACGAAAGTTAATAGTGACAAATTTGTCGGTGGAGGTAGTATCTGTGAGATACAGTTTTGGCACTGGACTCGGATGTGTTTTGGGGGTGTACGTGTGTTTTCGTGATGAATGCAGTCCAACTTCCCCTAGATCACACCCATTACCATTACCATTACACACCCCACCATCCCATCCACTGTGTGCCCCACGAATTTGACGGCGTCTCATTAGTCACATTTAAAATTGTATTTAATTACTTTCTCACTTCATCATCAGTCAAGTCTGTGGGTCGGACGACTACGACGCCTCGTCATTGGTGTGTTTCCCTCCAGAGGGGGTGGTGGTGTGGGGTAGGTTGCACGCCTGCGCCTCCCCAAACGAATACATGCCACAGCGTCCGCTGGCTGTTTGTTGTGCAGACAAGAAGGCGAAAATTGATATACTTTCTGCTCCTGCCACTGGCACTGGCACTGGCACTGCTGCTGTCGACGTCGCTGCCTTTCATCAATTTCAAATTAGTGAAAATCGAGAAACGGAAATTATTTACTATCTGGATGGGTGAAATGAGGATGGGTGATGGGTGGGTGGACGGTACAAGAGCCATGTATCCATCTATCTACCGTTTGGGCCATTACAAGTGCAATTTATCTCGCAAATCATTAATCAGCTTTCTGTTTGTTTTTCCCCACCCACCCACACTCCACATGCCCCCCCCTCGTCCAGCTGGTTGATTGTTTCCCCCCTCCCCACATTAACGGCATTTGGCAAACCACAAATGTGAATGTGAATGTATGCAGAGGCCCCGCCCCATTCGATAAACACACAACGAATATTCGACAAATGAAAAGGGCGTACGTAGCTGCTCAATTGAATCGCGTATAAAACACGATCGAAAGATATACAATACATAGGCACTCACACTGCACTACAGGCTTGAGGAATGGGAAAAAATAATGCTTGACTTTGGTCGTTGTAGAGTTATACTGCTTCAAACCTGCTATATTCCACTCACTTCCACCTGTACAGCTGGCACTCTTTTGCACATAGTAACCCCATTTGGGTTATTCACCAACCCTGCTCAATAGTGTATTCACGCTCTCCACACACCTGGTCTCTGGCCTTGTCTGTATGGGTATCAAAACGGGCGATACGTTCACACACAAACAAACACGAATTCAGGTATTTATTGCATAGATTACTCTTACATAGTTACATACATCAAAACATACATACATCGAGTGCATACGATTGGTTGACTGCTCTCTCTCTCTCCCCTTCCTTGTTGAGTGAAACGGGTGGCAAAGAAACAGTTGGGAGCGAAAAGAGAGAAGTGAAACGAATAGCATCGGAACACCGAGCCACTCATACAGGCAACGAAGAAATGAGTCGTGAGCGTAATTTTGAATGGGCTATAAAAAGGGGTATGGACAACAGGCGAAAACAGCCAGGGAACAAATTGAAAACAAGTACGAACCTCACCTCGCCGTGCGTGATGGAAAATGTGCTATGAAAACAAAATTGAATTTTTTTCATGGTATGATCGGCAAAAGGGTGAATTTTACCTTGCACGCCTTGCATTTTCAGTGCCGTTTTGCCTGTTGGTCATACCTATTTGTTTCTCGGCAATTTGCCAGTGGGCGGACTTGAAAGAACGGTTGGAATTTGAAATTACAAGTAGACACGGGGTCCAAACAAGCCCCAATTCGCTTTTTTTCCTCGTTGGCGTCGGTCGGTGCTCGTCCGTGTTTGTCCGGATTATAGGAGAATATAGGAGAATTATAGGAGGAAATAACAATTAAATATTGCTAATCGAGGGGCCGTAATTCGGCTCGAAAACAGTGCAGTGGTAGTGAGTGTTACGTGTTGTGTTCCACCCCCGCCCCTGTCCACGTTCCGTAGAAGAATAATTTGTGCAACAACGGTAAAGATTGCCAAGAAATATTCGCAACCAAACAAACAACGAGAAGAGCAAGCAAAAAGCGAAAAGTGATCAAACGGTTCTTCAACGTCTCTTTTCGCCTCTCTTGGAGAAACCGAAGCGTGGGAGACGACCACCGAGGATCGGCATCCATACCAGAACATAACGGTTCGCGCGAACGACACAAATGCAAACGACACACGGAAGAAGAGCCACAAAAAAGCTAAGAAACACAACAGAAAGAGTGCGGTGATATAGAAAACAGCAAATATCGGAACATTGATCTGAATCAGTATCAGAATATTCGTGGACCAGAGTGAGATAGAAGAAGCAGCGCTGGCTTCAATGCAACTTCGCGTGCACCCTACTATGGACTGTAGCGGTCGTTCAAATAGCAATATTGAACGTGATTCCGATTTGGGAGACGATCTGGTAAGATATGAAATTGTCGATTGAAAGAAAGTTGTGCTAAGGAAATGTAAGTGTAAGATATGCAGTGATCTATCAGTTTCCAAATTGAATGAGCAGCTACATATGTATATGCTTGTATAACCCGTATTATCTTTATATATTTGCTTTTGTTGAGGGGCTCCGTCTCCTCTTAAGAACCCGTACTCGATCTGCTTGATTACTCTTGATATAACATCAAAGATTGCTTCAATATTCGCCCCTCACCATCGCGATGAGTAAGCATCTGGAAGCGCTCGGCTGAAATACGTTTCATGCCAAAAATATGCCACAGACTCGTGTCTATCTGAACATCTCTTTCAATTATTTGACAAAATGTCCCAAGGTATATATTTCACCAGATGAAATTTGTCAAATCGAAATTAACGCAATATTCATCCTTTCATCTATCTATTAAATAGAGAATTTGATTGGTTTTGGTAACTTGATCATCATTTTGAGCAGAATAACAGTATTTCTGAAAATATTACATCAGCGATAAAGTGGATGTCAGAGAAAGCTATAGGGGAAATATCCAAACAGGTGTGTCGAGCAGATATGATTTGCCGTCGGCTTCCTACTTCTCCTACACCTTGATGATGATGATCTCTTATTTGGTTATTGGAGTTATTTTTGTGTTCGGCCTCAACCAGAAAACGAATTCAAGCAAAATCAAGTTAAATTGTTTGCAAACGATTCAAAGAGTAATTATAATGTTAAGATAATGTTGATATTGATGCAGGGGACAGAGGGAAGGCAGATATACTCGTATTTTTTTGGCGTTTCTATTTGTTAGAGAGCCGTTAAAAGGTGACATGCTAAATGGTACCACACAGCGCATTTCTCAAGCAGACCCACACAGATACAGATACTCACACATTCACACATTTACACATTGATTGGGCCTAAGTGCATAACATACTCATAAATACAAATAGATTCATCTGTTTCGGGAGGACGGACCCAGAGGCAGAGCAGAGACAGAGCCAGAGCCGCGTCCCGTCATCAGTGGGATCTCGTTCACAATTTCCATCTACCATCAATTGAAAGATCTCTTTCAATCCAAGCTCTTTGATGGCGTTCATATGTAAATAAATTGTTCAAATATTTGCATTATTTGTTAGTACCTTAAATGAATATTAAATGGGTTTTATTGCCTTTCGTCCGCCGTTCCATTCGCTTTCAGTCTTTCAGTCTCAGGTATATCGTATCCATTGGTATGTGAATGTCGGCTGTGCAGCATCCGATGATGCTGCCGATGCTGTCGATGCTGTCTCTTCTTCAATTCAATAAAACTCTTGTTAGTTTTTTCCAGCCTTTTGTTTTTCTTTCAGTTTTATTATTGTTAATAGACAGTGTGCCGGCAGTGGCAGTGGCGGTGGCCGGACGGGTCGATCAACAATGAGCCAGACTTTATACACTCTCTCGGAGACGAGACGCGGCTATTTACATAATTTTTAATAGCCTCGCTTTTGGCCAGGCCATCCAGCCACTGACTCCTCTGATAGCCGGGCTGTTGTGCTGTGCAAACATTGTCCCGTCATATGATTATTCGAATTCCACTTTGAGACATTCATTCCCTTCTTTGCGGCGGGTGTTAATTGAAGGGTAAGGATGAGGAAGAACGGGGGTTTCACAATTGAATATCACTTACATACGCCACCAACAACCCAACAACCAACAACCTACAATCGACAACCCCATGTGGGTGTTATTTAATTAACCCAAACCCCGAACTGAAAACTCTTTATATGCTGGTGTCATTCGCACATCCGATCCGAAAACGATTCCCGCTTCTCGCGGATCCGATCCCCATACTGTACGAGTTCCAGTACGAGTACGAGTATTTCTATTCAAATCAAATCCTAAGGCTACTCTGAGATTTTCAACTCGAAAGTCACGATTAAACAATAATGTGGGCTGTCAAAAAGTCATAAATTCTCAAATGAAACCAACTCCGAGCCTCCGAGTCGTGCCCAATGGCCCGATGCTGCTGGATGTCCGATGCCGAAGCCGATGCCCATTACTTGTTGGCCGTCGTCGTCATTCCAGCACCGCCTTTAATTACTTGGGTTAAACGCAGAGTTTAAAATTATTTTGTCGAATTGTTGTCTTTAATTTTTGAATCGTTTTTAAATTAAATCAAGTTCCGAACATGACTCCTCTCCCACCCCCGACAGTTGAACTTCACTGCCTCCCGCTATGCAGTTGATTCGTTTTCTTGGCTTTTGCTCTACTGATTTTGACCACTGCACACGTGCTCTGGCCAGAGTTCCCACATTAAATCATGGCCTTCGTGAGGGGGCAAGAGGTTTGGGGTTGGGGTTGGGGTCTCCTCCGAAAATCTCAGTGGTTGTTAACTGCCCGTTTGGTGGTGCACGGATTCACACTTTGGAATGGTTTTCGGGATTTATTTGTGGGTTTATGGTCGGGTTTTTAATGGATTGATAGTAGCACTTGATGGGAATTGAATTTTGAACATATTTGAATGGAATATCTCTTATAGAATATAGGTCTTTGCGCTTCCTAACGAACTTTTAATGAATCCCTTCAATTGGTTGTTTCTTCTGATGGTCGAATGCTCGAATGGAAAATAATGCAGATTGCATACCCCCTCTCTGGATATATCCCTCTCCTCCCCAGTCTTTTGGCCATCTCATTCATTCCACTAACTCATTTGGGTCGACAACGGCACCTGTTATAATTTGTTTGGCTTCTTGTACGCTGACAGGCAACGATTTTTATTAAATTCTTTTTGTGTGCTCCTCTTCTTTTCCTTCATGCTGCTTCTGTTGCTGCTGTTGTTGTTGTTGCATAACCATATAACCTACAGAGTGCGTATGTATGCGACTGTGGGGCAGGAAAAATATTTGATTAAGTATCTAGTGGGGAGGCCTGCCCTGTCTTGCCCTGCTGCTGCCCCTTCCATTGGGGTGACACTTCGGCTTCCACTTTCCGCCACACCCCCACTCCCACCCGTGACACACTCGACGCTTTGGTGGCGCTTTCAACCGCAATGACCAACGAAATTTGTTTTGCTTTTAGTATCTTTTGGGCGCGAACTTGAAACTGTCCAAAAGGATGGGGTGGGGGCAGGGGCACGTGTGTTGTGTGTGTATATGCATGTATATGTGTATATGGGGCCGTGTCCCGTCATTTGTGGCAGAATGAGTATAGGTTTTTAATTTAATTTTCGCAATAACAAATTCGAAAAAAAAAGTTGTATGGCGACAAATGTCAGCCGCAAAATCAACTGCAGAAAGTGCCCATAAAGAAATATGATTATTATTGGTAATATTAGTACAGTTTTTTCCCTGCCGTTGCTGCTGTTTCATCTACTGTTTTTGTTGTTGCCGTGGCCGTATTGTTTTTAATGAATTTATGAATTATTTTCCCAACCATAGCTAATAAAACTGTTAATTGGATTTTTCCAGCACAGCTGCCGATTGTGCGATAAACTTTTGCGCCAACGCGAAATACAAAAAAAAAAAACAAGAAAAAATGGCAACGAAAATAACGAATCGCGAATGGCGAATCGCCAGACGAATAAGTGTGAATGCAAAAATATGAATACCAAGGTGTATTCATACCAAGGTGAGGCAGCTATCGCAAGGAAACACCTCAAACCATGGTTCATATGGGAGGATAATATATTTGTTGCGTGGAATAGAATGATCGAGAATTGTTGTCAGAGTGCTATTTCTCCTATTTCTCTCCTCTGTATTTCTGCCCCGAAATTGGGTGTGTCTTTGGCGAATGGTCGGGGGAGCCCACCAAGAATTTCATTTCCGAAATCCTTCCAATCCCATTCTTTAAGGCCCTGACTCACAATCCGAAATCAACTGTTTATTGGTTTGTGGAAAGTATAGAGTCGAAGAGAGCTTTCTTCAGATGACTCCACACCCAAAAAAAAAGGCACAAAAGTAATGGAGTATATTTTTGGCAGACGACGGCGACAAGCCATTTGCCCCCCTCCTGCCTCCGGCCTCCTGAGTTCCATATCCAGACAACGAGTCCGTCCAAGCAGTCCACGTCGTCGGTCTTAGGGGCAGGGCCAGAGACAGGCCAGGCCGACTTGCGGGCTGGCCAAAGCAATAAAATAATGCAGTTTTTAATTATTGCCGCCTGCAATCGAAGCTAGACGCAGTGAATCCACCCCAGACCCAGACATTGAATGTGGACGTGGTCGGGTCGGGTCGGGGTCGGTCTTGCAAGCGGGGGCTCCGCAGAAATAAATAGAGAGAGAGCCAGAAGAGAAGCTTCAGCCGAACCCAACTATTGCTGGTTGTTTAACCGTTGCGTTTTTCCTCCTCCTCGCTGCTCCTTCCTCTGCTCCTTCTCCACCCTTCTCTCCCTCTCCCTCTCTCTCACTCCTACTCCTCCTGTTGCCATTTAACCGGTTTCGTTTTTTGTGTTTTTATTGTTTACGCGAAACTTTTAGTCTGGCGTCCCGGCCGTCTGTAGCGCTGTAGCGCTCACTTTACATGGGCGTGCGTGTACGTACACATATGTACATGCATGTGCATGAGTACGGGCATCTGTGTGCGCATATGCCGGCATATGTGTATCTGACAGATACTTTTTCGCGGACGCGAATGCGGCTCGCCAGCGCCATTACGTTTTGCTTGTGTGTGTGTGTGCGCGCGAGTAGGCATGAGTGTGTGTGTGTCTGTGTTTCTGTTTTGTTGTTTCCATTTTTATATTTTATTCGCTTTATTTTTTCCGCTCCGACGCTCGCGAGCGAATGAAATCGCGTTTGTTAGCACGCATACAGTCGCTCGTGTATCTGTGTGTGTGTGCGCCGTATGCACGTATCTGTCAGATACGTTTTGCATTTTAATTTTATTTCCATGCCCCCAATGCCTGCTGCGGCGGCGGCAGAGTGGAGTACGATCTCTTCTCGACCACGTTGCACATGTTTTTGTTGTTGTTGTTGTTGTTGTTGTTGTTGTTGTGTTTTTTGTCCTTTTTCCCACATCTTTTCTTTTATATTCCCTCTTTTAGCCGCTGGCTGTGGCTCTTCCACCCCTTCCCCTTTGCAGTTTCTGTTGTTGTTTGTCGTCGTTGCAGCGCGTTTTAAATACATAATTCGCCACGGGGTAGATGCGTAAATGAGCAATTTTTATTTATATATGTAGATAAATACATACATATTTATTCGGTTACAAGATACGCGTATGTATGTATGTATGTACATATGTATGCTTGAGAACACATGTGGCATTACCCCTTAGGGCCTGGATCGTTGGTCCAAAAATTGATTGAACAATTCGGAATATCTGGGATTTTTTTGAGGAAAAATGAATACTCACAAGTATATCTTTTAAATAGATGATATCCTATAGATTTAATATTCAAATCCCATTCGGTATTCTTTTGTTAATTTCTCAGTTTCAGCATCGGTATATAACAATAGTCCCAATAAACTTAGGACGCCAGCACGCCCCGAGCTGATCCTCAATAGACGAGGAGAGACGAAGAGGACACTTGAGTCATAAGGACATTAGGCCTTCGGTTCGTTAAGAGTTCAAGCTAAAAAACAAAAACAAAAAGGAGAAGAATGGAAAATCAAGAGAAACACGAGGAAATGCAGTTGCAGTAAAAGAAGCAAAGCAAAGCAAAGCCAGACATCGAGAGCTAAAGATACAGATACAGATACACATTACACATTACACATGCTGCTCGCTGGCAATGCATAATCTTAATCCTTCACACAATAAACGCCCCTTTGTGTGCGGTGGTTGGTAGCAGCGGCTGATCCTGTTTGCTGGCAGCGCCCTTCACAGCTTGCCTTGACGGTCTGGAGGTCCTGAGGTCCGTTCGCGGACAGCATTGTCACATTATGGATTTCCGAGCGGTCGCAGCGGCACGTCCTTTTGTTTTAAATTAGCACGGCATGTTGCACATGCTGCGGCACGGGTTTGCTAAGGCTCCGTCCGTCCGTCCGTCCGTCTGTCCGTTGGTCCGTTCGTTTGACGGTCCGTTTCCTACAAATTTGTCCATTCGATTGTTAAACAGCGAATGGAAATTAACTAAATTGGAAATGGAAATGCAATGATAATAAATTTGAGATACATTATTTTCCAGCTACTTCTATCGAAAATGTAATGTAAACTAATTAGTGATAAAAAAAACCAGGGGACAAAGGGAGTGGTGGGGGGAGAAAAACTGTCAACGGCAAATAAATTAAATATTTTACCTATACCAAGGCACTATTGTGGCACTCAGATAGATAGTCGTCGTCTGTCTCCGAGTCGCCTCTGGCAACGGCGGTGTATTGAAAGCTATTAAAGTAAATTGCACTATCGCCCCCCTCTCTGGAGCCCACATCCACCTCCACATCCACATCCATATCCACCTCCATTTGTATTGTTTGCGTTCTTGGAGTACTTCCAGTACGCCTAGTAGTTGTATCCGTATCTGACACATGTACAGCCCGCCAGCAGAGAAGCAGAGCAGAGAGGTCTAATTGCGATTTAATGTCTTTTGCTGAAAGTCGAGCTTCGCTTCGACCTGCAGTTGAGACGATAACAGTAGAGTTTTATCAATGCTAGAATTAATGGAACTAACGTGTCCCTCAGAGACCACCATATGCATATCCACATATCGGTATATACTTGTATATATATCCATTAGCTGGATGTACTTCTGTATGAGTGTGACTACGAGTGGGGCTGTGTTTTCCCCACCATACACACATCCATCCATCCATCCACCCAGCCATTGGATGTGACTTAATGCCTTCCAAGTGGAACACCTTATCGCTTCATGCTGATTTATGCGACGCCTATTACAGCCGCAGCCCATAGCCGCAGCCCATTGCCCGAGAATGCTTCCCCAGAAGCTCCCACTCCGATATTCAGATGAAATTCCATATCTTTTCCAGGAATTATGGCTTTTGTTGCTTTTTCGGCTTGCACTGAAAACGCAACCAATTTCTACCAATGTTTTACCATAAATTTCCTTAAAGAAAAACGCTTCTAGATCATCGATTCATAATTCAGCTACGAGCATTAAATAACACTTTCTGTGAATATTTTATAGCTCTAAAATAAATTCTATCGACCCATCCTCGTAGTACACAACTTTGTTCGATTTGTAGTGCATAAAATAAATAAATTACAAACTTAAAATCGTTTTGGGGTGTGGATCCTCCAACCAACAAACCAACCAACCATCCATCCATCCATCCATATTTTCGCATCCATTCGCAACTGTAACGACTGCAGAGGCAGCAGCAAAAAAAAGCGGCACAAATTCGTTGTGCATTAATTAGACATTTTATAGGTGCAAGTTGGCATGGCCTGCATGTACCTGGTGCCTGGTGCCTGGTGCCTGGTCCCTGCCATTGGGCAGACCAGAGCAGACCAGACCACAATTATAATTGTTTGGGCCTGGTCAACACGAGAGTAGCGCAACAGAAAACCGCAACGCAAAAGGCAGTCCAGAAGACGAGAAGAGCACCCAGTGGAGCGTACCGTCCATACGTGTATTTCGCATGGCTTCGATAACTTACATTAATTTGATATATACACACACACACACACTCAGACATAGAGGAGTGCGAGTACTCTCCAGTGAAGTAACCACTGACTCTTTGGCTAAGTACCAACCAACCCGTCACAGCCAGAGCTAGAGCCAAAGCCAGAGCCGTCAGAGCCGGGCCAAGTCAAGAGGCCACATCCCATGCATGTGAGAAGCGATCATAGCGCTCTCATTTCTCTCTCTAGCCACAGCCACATACATACTTGTATATTCATGTATCTTTAAGCTTCGTACAAGATACAAGCAACTTTCCCCCCTTCCACCCTCCGTTTTAGAGTGTGCAACATTTTCGCTTGGCTCACATTTTGCGCCAAACTTCAAAGAATTCCGAGAACTCTCTTTCTCTATGGTCGAGGCATTGTCTATGCCTTGGTTTTGGTTGCGTTTATGATTACACCCAAACGACACCACCAGCACCAGCAACAGAAACAGCAACAACACTTGCCACTACTCAGCCCAGGCGATGGATGGGGCAAGGCGATAAATGTTGTACACATATCTATATCTACATACGAGGAGTACTCGTTCCTGGGCTCCGACACCGACTCTGAGCCCGACTCCGACTCCGCTTAGACTCTGGCTTACTTTGTGGAACGTTGCTCTGCTGCTGCTGCTGCGTCGACTGTTGGCTGTGTTTAAATTGAAAATTCCCGATTTGCACACAGTCACAGATGCGCTTAATTTGCACCTCTCCAAATGCATAAAAACCAAGAAGCCGTGATGGAGTACCAGTGCCAGTGCCAGTGCCCAGAGTGGCAAGTCCATGCTGTCGCTGTCGCTGTTGCTGGTTGCTGGAGATGCAGTTGCAGTTGCACTCTCGGCCATGCGTGGCGCACTTCTTGGCAAAGAGTCACGGCTGAAAATATTCACAGTTCGCTCTGACCACGACTCTCCCGGGGCAGACGCGTACTCGGCTCTCGGCTCTGCCCTCTCTAGCGGCTCTGGAGCCCTGGGGCTATGGTGCCTGATTGCCGTTTTGCGGGTCTGCCATTGTTAATTTATTAAGTGGTTACCTTTGTTGTCACCCTCTCCGCCTGTCTGTCTGTCTGCCTGTCCGCCTGGAGGAAGTGGCTTTCAGTTGCTTTCAATTGAATTTGCCAGGCGTGCCTTGGCTAATGTGTTTTTCCGTGTGGCACGGGCCGCGAGGCAAGACTGAGAGAGAAACACAATAAACCAGAGTCTGAATCAGAGCTAGAACTAGAGCCAGACTCAAATCAATGACCATTTGCTAAGTGCTGCCCACGCCACAGTCACAGTCACTTGAAAGAGATCTTTATATATCTGATTCTTATTCGGATTTTGATTACGATTCTGCCGCCTTCGATCGGTGGACAAAGCGCTGCCCATTAGCGTCTCCCAGCGGGCGGCCAATTGTGGCGGCTTGTTGACATAAGCGCCGCCATCAATCCGCTATCCGCATTCGACTCAAACGTTTCCTCCTCTTCTCTCTGCCCGACAGTCACATGGTGATCGAACGGACGACGAGATGCGCGACTGTGACTCCGTGGAGGGAGAGCATCATCAGCTGAGCGCCAAGGCGGCGATTGCTGCCAGACTCAGTCACACAGCGGCCGGCGGAGGCGGAGGCCACAACTTTGCCAGTCCCGATCAGCAGACAGAACTGCCACTAAGGTGAGAGAGCACCCAAGAGGGGGGCTTGGGTAGTGATTCCTAATCTCTATCGCTATCGCTATCGTTGCAGCCATCACCATCAGCTGCCGCCTAATCATCCGCTCAATGCGCTGGGCAGCTTCATGGGCATCGGGGGACTACATAGCATTCCAAATCTGCAGCACAGCGACGTCCTGGAGAAGCTCAAGATGCAGGTGCGCGACATGAAGGTGGGACTAATGGTGAGTGCATGAATGAGTGCTGGCCGAATCAACGCCACGTTGCTGTTGCAGGAACAGGACTATGCGGCCGCCGCCCATGCGGCAGCCTTCGGGGCCAATATGCTGCCCACGACGATTAGCCCGGGCTTCACCCTGCCCCACAATTCGGTGGCAGCGGCAGCGGCGGCAGCCTCCTTTGGGCATGTGGCCTCGGCGCCCACCGCCAGCAATGGCGGCAGCTACAACGGGGGTGTCATGGGAGGAGGCACCACCACCACACCAAGTTCGGGCAACAATCCAGCCACCAATGGAGGCAGCCACTCCGTTTCCAACAACAACAACAACAGTAGCAGCGGAGGAGGAGGAGGTGGAGGAGCTGGACCAGGAGGAGGCACAGGCGGAGGACATCCCTTCTCGTTTGCATCGCCCACAGCGGTGGCAGGCGGTGGCGGCAAAGAAGGTTGGTATCGTGGCATCGCCACTCGAGGGGACTCCATTTGTGTTTAACTGTTGCACTCAGCCCGCCACTTTGCAGCTAATTCCGCATCGAACTCATCGACGTCCAGCGAGGCATCGAATTCATCGCAGCAGAATAATGGATGGAGCTTTGAAGAGCAGTACAAACAAGTCAGACAGGTTAGTACCCAGTCCCCAGTCCTCAGTACCCAGTCCTCAGTCTTAGTCCCAGACCTAGTCATAGTCCCTCCTGTCAGTCAATTGAATTCGACAGAAACTCTCTCACTGCAAACAAGATGCAGGCAAAACTATCAATTAACGGCTAATAGCAAACGCATCGGGCTCTCGGGCGACTGGCAGGCAGGCAGGAGCCAAGCTGTGAGCCAAGCAGGAGCATAAGCAGACGCAGGAGGCATGCCAACTGGACAGCAAGCAGCAGCATCATCTTCTCGTCATCTCCTGGGGAACGAAACCAGTTAAAAGGCCAGTTATGATCTCGTTTCGAGGCTGCTCTGCTCTGTGCTGCTATCTGCTGCTTAGTGCCGCCTTGAGGCGTTCCACTCGATAGTTCCGGTTTGCAATTGAGCAATTAATGAAGCCCATCTCTTAAGGGCGTTAATTTGGTGAGAAAATAGCTAGTTTACCCCCCACTTCTTGTGCTCTCCCCTCCCTCTACCGTTCTGTGTGCGGTCCGATCCAGATGCTGACCAAGATGAGCAATTAGGCCCGAAAACTTGTGCGCCGCTTTGCCGCTTTTGGGGTCGATTCGGGGCGAGTGCGAGTTCGAGTGCGAGTCGAGATCTGAGGCGAGAGGAGAAGTGCACAATTTTTTGGTCATTAAATTGTGGTTGCCAAAAATGTGTGCGAGTGTAGACGTAGCCGTAGCCGTAGCCGTAGCCGTAGCTGTATCCGTATCTGTGTCTGTTGCGTCGTGTGAACCTCAACAGCTTTTGGTTCGGCTCGGGTTGGCCATAAAAACGGAATTTCGATTAACTTTAAATGCACACACACAGACGACCACACAGTCCATCCGTCCTCCTCCCTTTTCAGAGCCATAGCGAGAGCTATCCATCAAACGGAGCCCGCATTCTCTATGCACTATAAAAACTTTGACCCTCGCAATGCACTGCAAAAGATACTTATGTATCTCTGTATCTGTATCTGTATCTACGCTTCACGCTTAACACCTTCGCTTACACCGTGTGTGAGGAGTGAGGCTAAGGCTTGAATGATGATGATGTTTTTGCTGAAACCGGCTCCCCCTATACCCGCCAGCCACCCCCGCGGCCCCAATCGCAGCCGCCTCGATAGGTGAGGTGTTGGGCAAAATCCCTTGAAGCTGATATTCAAAATGGCCCGCCGTCTGCCTTCTCCTTCATTAATTGTGAAAAACGGAATGAAATGAGGCGAAACGTTAATTACGTTAATTGAACAGATTGGCCAGCACAGGGCGACTATGAAGAGACCATTTTGAAAGAGAGAATCTCACAGATACACACAGAGATACTCTTATGTATCTGCGAACACTATCCGCCATTCGCCATAGCATCGCAAGTCAGATTCTGCTCTGATTTTAGCCGTGTAGCAGTCTCCCTGGCTCCCTGGCTCCCCGCATCCCCTCCCCATTGGTCTGTGCTTTGCGCCATCCGTCAGTCAGCCATCTATCCATCCCATCCATCCATCTATCCATCTCGTATCTATCTTTCTATCCATCCATCCATCTATCCGCATACGAAGACGACGAAAACAACAACTAAAATAAATAAAAATATTATTTTTGGTACATTTCGCTCCTCGTTTCTTGTACTAACGAATATTATATAGTTCTTCGTTTGGCGCTGTTCCACTCTGCTATGCTCCGCTCTGCCCTGCTCTGCTCTGCTCTCATTAATCAATGTCAATTATCTGTACATACTGAATAATTATGTTTAATTATAGACCCCGTCTAAAGCATTTTCCAATATTATTTTTATTCTATTTCTTTGTACTTTAATTCTGAAAAAAGCAACCATACATGCTCGTACCTCCTACCTCTATAGAAGAATTCATATTCTATTTACTGTATTGGGGAGATTGTGGAATTTCCTTTCAATACGCAACCTTTTTTTCTTCTTTTTTTTGGCGCGTGTTCTTTGCAATTAGGTGGAGATCTTAGTCATCGGGAACGTTCTAAAAGTTAGATTGGAGTTTGAAGAACTATTCTAATGGACTAATGATAGAATACCGAAGAATACGCAAAGAATTCTTAAAGGCCAGAGCTTCTCTCAGATCTCCCTACCCATACTTTTCTCTTTTATAAAATATACTTTTGTATATTGAGTATCGTTAACCTTAAACGAACTTCTATCAGCTCGAAAATGTCAAAAAGATACATCAAATATACGGAATTTAAAGATATGTTGTCTAAGATTGACATTAATTTGGTTCTTAAAAGCATTAAGCAGTTGAGGAGATACAGCCACATTCTTTAGCAAATTAAAAGAGCCAGCAAATGAAGTAGAATATAAAACTGAACAATCTGTTCAACACATTTTGAATAATGAGTGTGAAATTCTTGAATAAATATGCAGCGCAACGCAACCTGCAGATGCATTCTCAATCTGTATGTGTACATCTGTATCTGTGTGTGGCTGTGGGTGTATTTGTGTAAGTGGCTCGATGCAGCAGGATAACACTTATGATTCCTGCAACGGGATCTGTGTCCAAATATACGAATATAAAATTTTAATGTTTCCATTGGAAAGGAAACCTTTAGCTGTTGCTTTTCTCTGTATCTGATAGTTATAAATTACACCCACACACGTACAGAAAACGCAGAGGGCTGGCACCGAAAAATTGATCTGCTGGCGAAAATACATTTGAAGCATTTCCCAGAATCAAGGATTCAAATTTCAAGCAGTCGGTCGTCGTCGTCTGCGCGAGGGATTTGTTAGGTTAGGTACTAAGTCCAGGCGACAAATAAGTGAGATTATTTTTATAACCCAAGCCCAAGTCCGAACCCATACCCACACCCAAAAGCAGGCCCGAAAGGATCGTATGTATGTTGTACGAGTATGTGCTGCTCAACATGTGTCCTTTTGGAAGGACATGCAGCAGCCAGCACAGCGGCGGCTTCGATAGTTATAAAAACGATTATGATTGGTCTACAAACTCCTGTTTAGGGGATAGACAGAATTCATGTATTTTCCGCTTTATTGCTTTATTGCCTGCGGATTTGTGAGATGAGATACATGCACGAGTATATTGGTAGCGCTTAACGGTTCTGCGGCTGCTGTGATGCAAGCCAGGGATCGGATCGGATCGGAACGGAACGGAACGGATAGTGGCAGGTTTTCCAACAACCCTTGTGTGTGTGTGTGCGATGGAAAGCGGGACTTCATTTTATGATTATTAATACAAAATACCCCAGACAAGCAGGCATGTGTGCCCCTCTGTGTGCGTGTGAGTGCAACAACAGCATCGACGGCATCGACAGCGACAGCAGCGGCGGCAGCAGCATCTCAATCGAGACTCCTGCCATATTTTTAGTTGATAAACGACCTTTGATGGCGTTGCATCGTCGCGTTGATCAATGTCCCTCTCGTCTGGTATAAAAAATCGATTTTCTGTATATAAATCGATCGTCGAGTGATCTCGGGAATTTCAAACAAGTGAACCGTGACCTGACCGTGTTGTCTGCCAATCAAATAACCCCCCCATCGAGCTCAACAAGTGCGATTAAAATGCTCATTTCGGAAGATCAAATACAGGAGGTACATACATAAATACGAGTATCCCCAAAACCCCACTAGATACCAGATATATCTTCAGTTTGAAGTGCAGCTTAAATTCCAGTGAATCAGATCGAAAAAAAGATCTGAGCAAATCGGTTAACAACTTTCCAGTCTGAGACTTCAATCAATTTATTTCTGTTCCTTTTTTGGTTTTTTTTTTTCATTTTTGCCCGACTCGACTCTCAGCGCAAAGCAGTATTAGGGAATAAATATAAATGTGCATATATTCGTATCTGTTGGATACAGATACAGTGGTGGTGCTGCTATAGCTCTTGTGGGCGTCGTGCATCATAAAAAATATATCCCCAGCCACTTTTTTTTTGGGAAGCGGGCGGCAGGCGGCAGGAGGCAGGCATCAGCCTCGTCTCAGAGTCGTCAGAGCCAGCCACAGTCTGTGGCACGGAGAGCGGCTCTGGGGCTGACTTGGTTTTAAATCATTTATGCGAAGTGAAGGAAGCAACGAAAGGGTGGAGTGAAGGGGTACAGCAGGGTACACAGGTACACAGACAGTGGAGGAGCCGAAGGAGGCAGTTCATCATTCGCATTGACTTAGAATGTTCACCACGGATAGAAGAGATCTCTGGTCTCTGGATCTCTGTTTCTGTCTCTGTCTCTGTATCTGTGTATCCCCCTCTTTGCGGAGTGTGTTGCTGCTGATGCTGCAGTAGGCGGAAAGTATGATGAATTCCGAATTTGATGAGTTCACTCCGATGTTGTCATTAATTTTGAACATACTCGTACTCGTAGTTGGAGCTGCTGCAGCTAAACCCAAAGCCAGGGCTTTTGGCTAGTTTAAGGCTTTCCTTTTGCAGAAGATGCCAGCCAGCCAGTCGCGGTTCCTGGTGGCAAAGGTCAAAGCATGAGCCTCGGGAGAACCCCGAGTCTTCCCCAGTCTTCTCTCGGTGGAAACGTAGATGATAAATAATAACGAATAGATGGCAGATACATATGTATCTGTATGTCTATCTGCCTATCTGTATGTATCTCTAGCCCTATCTTTATCACCTAATTATCCATTGTACTCGCACTCTTCCCTTGTTCCCTTTTTCCTTTGACCTTTTCTATTATACTTCACGCTCATTGAGTGCCTCACACTCGAAACGAGGTCAGAAATGGAGGTTAGGGGAATGTTTCTCTATCAACCCCCAGCAAACAAACCACCGAGAGAACGGCGGCACTCATAGAGAGAGAGAGAGAGAGAGAGAGAGCGAGAATTAAAGGCGCAACACGCGCCCCTGTCAACAGCCACATCCACAGCCAAACACATCAACATCTATCTATTGTTGTCCCAACATTCATCCCAAACAAAAGGGCAAAAGCGGGCCAAACGCCATTTTGTGCGAAACCATTGGCCAAAAGAGTCAAGTTGTTTGTTGTTGCCACCCATTGTTGCATACTGCCCATTGTATCCATATTATAAGGTTATTATAACACTCTCTGTACGTCTCTCCCTCCTTTGTACTTTCAGCTCTACGAAATCAATGACGATCCCAAGCGCAAGGAGTTCCTCGATGATCTGTTCTCGTTTATGCAAAAGCGCGGTAAGTTGCAAGCTACAGCAGGGGGGAAATAGGTGGAAAAGGGGGCCTGGCCTGGGAGGGTAGGGTAGGGGGCTATCCAGATTGTGGTTTGGGGCACCATTTGCATATCCCTGGCCTGGCCAGGTCTGGCAATGATGACAGATTGCTGACTCAGCCAGCCAAGTGTTTTTGGGCTCACTCAAATTATGTTAATTGAATAAATTTCTCGGCACTTTGACGTTTGATTTTGAAGCTTGGGGCCGAAAAGGGGAGCCATTAAAATATGCAGAAATTCTAGTGAAAGAAACCCATCAAGAGCAACAGAGAGTGGGAGAGGGATAGAGGGAAAGAGGGAGGGATGGCAGCAGCAGCAGCAGCAGCAGCAGAGAAATCGTTATGCGGATGACTTTTTGTCATTTTGTCACTTCAAATTACTGTCAAACTCACACACACAGTTCCTCAAGGGAAAGGGGTATGTGATGTGGCGTGGGGCATGGGGGTGTTTATGCACCATATGCATATTGGTACTTAAATTTCGAAGGCGACTCTGGCCGCTGCAATCGGAGCAAATGCCTATTTATAAGCCAGGCCAGCCTTCGAGCAAGCGCATGCTTTCCTGTACTTTTGTCATTAATTATGAGAGCATTACCGAAAATGCATCGGAAATCTGTGGCAGAACACGCACACACACATATGGCAGCTTGTCGTGACTGTACTTGCTTAATAAATCTCACTTCCTGTTCCTTGCGGCGTCCTTTTCGCCTGAAAATGTAATCACAATTCTTGTGATTTTGTGACTTTTGTGCGATGGTATTGTGCCTCGACTCGACTCGACTGTCGAGTGTTTGTTGCAATCGCCTGACTGACTGACGACTTGAGAGTGCATTAAATTTGTTTGTATTTGCATATCGTAGGAATTGAGTAGGGCCCGGCCCTATCCGCAGACGATACTCTTTGTAGGGCGACAGAGAGACATTCTATATGTCCATGAATTGTATTCCGTAGTTTAACTTTGCATTTATTTAATGAGTGAGGGTTTCTTTTATGAGGTAGGATACCAGATGATCTTTAGCAATGGGAACTAGATGTAGCACAGGGAACTCTCAAGCAAAGGGAGTATCTTTCAGTCGATTCCTGAGTATCTTATTCTGCCTTATTCTCAGTTAATGTTTGTGTGTTTAACAAAAGTTCCATAGCCCACATACACACACACACATAGGCATGTTGGTGAGTATCTGTGAGTGTTTCGCACACATGTGCGAATCTGAGGCGAATGATAGTCTGTTATGTTGAGGCCTGAGCTTGACTTGGCCCCGGATGCAATTATTTATTTATTTTATCTAATTTCGTATGCATTTCATAAAATATATAAAAATATCTATGTATCTATGAGTGTGTGCTATGGTGTGTGTGTGTGAGTGTACAGCATCTCTAGTGCTTGACAACT
The DNA here is from genome assembly GCF_009870125.1 of Drosophila pseudoobscura. Taxonomy (NCBI): domain Eukaryota; kingdom Metazoa; phylum Arthropoda; class Insecta; order Diptera; family Drosophilidae; genus Drosophila; species Drosophila pseudoobscura. The sequence continues at coordinate 13,199,855 of NC_046680.1, read as the reverse complement.
TAATGGATTTTAATCTGTCACATGCGTTCAAGTTTTGACATATGCATGCCCCGGCGACGCGGTCACTGGTAGCAAACAGAAGGGAGCGGGCACGGGAGCGGGAGCTCCCACTGCGGGGCACTGCCACACTACGTACCGACTGTCTAAGATGTCGTCTGCCATGAGAAGGAAGCGCCGAAAATGCGACTCACTTCTGGGGCAAAAAACAAAGAGGAAAAGCGGAATAGCGGAAAATATAGAGTCGAGTGTATTCCTCAGATATAGAATGTATTCAATGTATAGCAAAGCATGTCTATAACCAAAATGATATTGTACAATTGTACAACTAACTAGCGGAAAGGAAAGGCAACTATGGCGGCTATAGTGCCGGGGGGAATGTGGATCGGTTGTGTTGATGCCGTGAGATGTTTGGGCACCGAAGAGCGGCGCAATTCTTAATTAAAAGACGTCAATCACTTATCAACGCTGACGCTATTTCTGGGATCGCTGGGAGCCCAGACCCCAGAGCTCAGACACGTCCTCCTCCTCATCCATCCCCGAGGCAGATCGAGTGAATCAGTTGTCAGGCCATGGGATCGCCGCCCACTCCCCCTCTCTCTCGCCCCCTATCCGGTGCATATGCGATGGTGGCGTTATGATTTCAGACTCGATCAAATTTCCTTTAATTTCCATTAAAAACCGCCTGACATCTAGGAAAACAAATGCACACACGGATAAATAAATAAATTTTGCCCCTAAAAGAGTTTTTGCCTGAAAGCCACCGAAAGACAAAAAAAAGAAAAAGAAAAGAGGAAGATTTTGAAGAAAAAGTTGCCAAGAAAAATAATAATAAGTCGGCAGTCGAGAGGAGTCGACTGTGGCAGCATGTGCGTGTCAGGGATAGGACTCGGGATCGGGATCGGAATCGGAATCCCCCAGAGAGGAATTCAAATCCAGCCCCCAAGGCGACCACCGATCGACTATGAGTCCGAGAGTTTAATGATCGCTCGATTCGAGGCGAGTGCCGGCAGCAGAGTTAATCATTAAATTGCCATTGATTATGTGGATGATTCGTTTTTTTGTTTTGTGTGCTGTGGCTGTGGCTCGTGTGCTCTGATCGATTCTTTTTTGCTTGGATTGCCGATTGCCGGCTGGCTGGCAGCTCTTCATTTATTTTGTATTACTCGTCGTACGATATTCCTTTTTGATCCGAGTCGATCGCATCCCCCCATCACCATACCCTCCTCACGCGCCCAATTTGTTTATATGCATAAAAAACAAAACGTATTTTCATTCAATCAACACGTCCATCAACGAGTTTGATTGATTCCTCTCGGGCTCATAAAACAGAAAATGGAAAAGAAACTAAACTCGATCGATCCTCTGCCGCATGCCGCATGCAGCATGCAGCATTCAGCAGTATTTGGGGAAGGGGGATGGGATTTGGGATCATAAAAAAGGAAAGGAGGAGGCAGGGCCCGGCCGCTTTATACAAATTCAAATTACTCACGTACGGAGGCAGCAATTATGCAAGTTGATTTGTTTTTTATATGTTAAATGCGCTACTCTTTAAGCGGGACAGTCCATCGATAATCGACATTTGTTGGAACTATTTCAAGGCCGATCATCAGAATATTGTTATTCCAGTAATGAAAAACAAACCAAATTTAGGGATAAGTTATCTTCAAAACCATAGACATCATATTTGATACACTCAATCACCTTGCACTTTACATTGTAGCGCACACAAATAAAAAGAATAGGTGAGAAAGGGCACGTGGAAATTTCGAATAATACATTTCAATACGAAATTGAAGCGAATGAATGCCAATGTGGATGATGATGATTAGCCGCCATAAACAGATCAACATATGTACAAACATCATGTTGTATCCAGTCATAGGTATATACAGACAGAAAGTAGACATATATTTACATACATACATACATGTAAATGGGGGATCGGGCAACAATTAGGATTTATTTCTGTTTTTATCGGCTTCGGTCTTTTGAGCACTTTTCAGCCTGCTACGTCGGGGGCTACAAGTGTTAATTGCTTCGTGATCAATGGCTGATGGTGAGGGGAGAGTGGGGAAAGGAAGGAAATCTACTCTATTGAGCAGATAAATCTATTTTATAGATATTTTAACCGTGTTTTGCTTATTGGTGCATTTAACGAGCGCATTGGAAAACATTTACAAGTGCAAGAACAAGTTTTTAGTGCGCAAACAAACAAATCGGTATCGTAGGCCCCAAAATCTGAATACGCATACCTATATCTCACTCTCTCTTTCTGTATTCTGCAGGCACGCCCATCAATCGGCTGCCCATTATGGCCAAGTCCGTGCTGGATCTCTACGAGCTGTACAATCTGGTGATTGCGCGCGGCGGCCTCGTCGATGTGATCAACAAGAAGCTGTGGCAGGAGATCATCAAGGGACTGCATCTGCCGTCGAGCATCACCAGTGCAGCGTTCACCCTGCGGACCCAGTAAGTGGACACCTTGTGGCATCATCAGCACCTTTCCCCCCCATTCCCCATAAGCGTCTTGGCCTGGCCAGAAACTATGCCCAAGACAAACACAAACAGATGAGGGGGCAAACAGAAACGGACAATCAAACAGTGCAACGTCCAGAGTCCCGCGTCCACGACTTGATAGCCGATCAAGCAGCAATCGATCAGCGAGTCTCAGTTTCGCTCTCTCTCTCGCTGTTGCTGCTCGTATCTATCCGTCTCTCTTGCTCGAGCACAAGTATCTGGTGGATTGCGATTTGTTTGCCTGTCGCTTTCGTATTTACACGATAATTCAACTTAAATGCCCGACAGGACAACATCAACCTGAAGTTTCGAGTGTCCCCGTACCCCGTACCCCATCCCCCATCCACATCGACATTCCCTGCTATGCCTGGTCCCTGCTCCCTCTGGATATTTGCTGTTAGGCCATGTTTGCCGGGCTTATTAATAATTTTATGCATCTTGCAGATACATGAAGTATCTGTACCCGTACGAGTGCGAGAAGAAGAACCTAAGCACACCGGCCGAGCTGCAGGCGGCCATCGATGGCAATCGTCGGGAAGGACGCCGCTCCAGCTACGGCCAGTACGAGGCCATGCACAACCAGATGCCCCTGGTGAGTACACCTAAACCACTTGGTATAGCTCCTTATGCTCCGGATGCTAATGTTCCACTGATTGGACAGACGCCCATTTCGCGCCCCTCTCTGCCGGGTGGCATGCAGCAGATGTCGCCGCTGGCTTTGGTCACCCATGCAGCAGTGGCTAACAATCAGCAGGCCCAGGCAGCAGCCGCCGCCGCGGCCGCACATCATCGACTGATGGGTGCCCCGGGATTCGGCCAGATGCCCAATCTCGTCAAGCAGGAGATCGAGAGCCGCATGATGGAGTATCTGCAGCTCATCCAGGCCAAGAAGGATCAGGGAATGGCGCCAGTCCTGGGCGCCACACATCCCCACCAGCAGCACCAACACCAACACCAGCAACAGCAGCCACCGCCACAGCAGCAGCAGCATCTCCTCCAGCAACAACAGCAGCAGCAGCAGCGGCAGCGATCACAGAGTCCGGACATCAGCAAGCACGATGCGCTCAGCGCACAGGTGGCACTCTGGCACATGTACCACAACAACAACAGTCCACCGGGATCGGCACACACCTCCCCGCAGCAACGGTAAGAATCCAAATTGAGTGTAGAGTGCCGCCATCTGCATTGAATCTATCTCACTGTACTAGCGCCATCTACATGCCATATGAAAAATACCTACCCAAGACATTAACCCTATATAACATGTAATATTTTTCTCTCCATTACAGCGAAGCCCTAAACCTCTCAGACTCTCCACCGAATCTCACAAATATCAAAAGAGAACGCGAACGAGAGCCTACGCCAGAGCCCGTGGAGCAGGACGACGGACCGCACCACCCACCGCCTGCTAAACGAGGAGGCAGCAGCCTCCTGCCGCCCGGTTTCCCCGCCAATTTCTATCTGAATCCACACAACATGGCCGCCGTGGCGGCGGCAGCGGGCTTCCATCATCAGGCGAACAGCGGCCATGGAGGACACCAGCACCAGCAGGACGCCGCCTCCGAGGGGGAGCCCGAGGACGAGTACGGCCATGCAGAGCACAACACCACGGGCAACTCCTCGTCCATGCACGACGACGGCGAGGCCCAACAGATGAACGGACACCACCATCACCACCACCAGAGCCATCAGCTGGACAAGTCGGATGACTCGGCCATCGAAAACTCGCCCAGCACATCCACCACCACCGCCTCGGTGGGGCATCGCCACAGTTCGCCGGTGTCCACCAAGAAGAAGAGCGGCAAGGCGGCCCAGGCCAGTGCCAAGGATCAGCCGGAGGAGAAGTGTGGCGGTAGCTCTAAAATGAATCCACTGGATACGCTGAGCCTACTCTCGGGCATGCAGTTCCAGGTGGCCAGGAATGGTGAGTACCGCTGCTGCTTATCTGGATCCGATGTAATTAAATCCCTTATCCCTTTCAGGAACTGGCGAAAATGGAGAGCAGCAGCTTATTGTCAATCTCGAGCTGAATGGCATCAAGTACTCGGGTGTCCTGGTGGCGAATGCACCAATAACACAGGCATCGACCGGGAGAACGGGATCGCCATGCCCCGAGCCAGCGGGCGATGACGAGGAGGATGAGGAAGAGGAGGATTCGCATGCCGTGGACGAGGAGGAGGCTCAACAACGTTCGCCAGTCAAGGAAGAGGCCAACGAGGAGACAGACCAGGATATGGACACCAGTTCTGCTGCTGCTGCCATTGTGAATGGTAGCGGGGGGACAGTGGGGCAGGGAGTGGGTGCTGCCGGTGTGGGTATCTCCCTGCTGAAAGATGCGGTGCTCAGTTCGTAGGTCAGCCGGGAAAAGTATCGAGAGAGGAATACCAAAGTCATATTTTTCAGAAAAATACAAAAGAAGTAAAACTCACACAAGCACACAGATGCACAGATCCAGAACTTATATGTATATACACACACACACACACACACACACACACAGAAAAAACACTTATGCATTCGCATACACAAACGCATACACCGTAGGAGATAGAAGTGAAATATAAGATGAAATAATGCATCCATTGTTCAGTCGGAACCACAGAGCGGCATTACAAAGAGGCAGAATCGAATCAAAATGGTTCGAATCAATCGTTTTATGTATGTGTAGCATACCCCCCAACACCCCACACCCACACCCACACCAGCATAGCACCGCTCTTAGACTAACCTAACCGCAGCATGTAGAAGATCATATAAATAATATAATATATAAAGAACGAAGTATATAAGATATATGTATGTATGTATGTATGTCTGTTCAATTTCCACATTTGCATAAAAGACAAGCTGGCGAGCATGTATTTACTGATAGATCATAGACATAAGCAAGCATCGATAAAGGAATATATCCATAGATAAACATAGGCTAGGATACGCGAACGCATACGCATAGGGCATAGGCTTCCCAGAAATGAGTTTTTAGTTTGTTTTTAGTATGAAGTTTGTTTTATCCTTATAAATTTCATCACCCCTCTCACCTTAAAGAAAATCATTATTTTGTGTTAGGCTTGAAAGCTTCCTCCTGTACATATCAATCAATATGTAGTCTGTACACAACACACACACACACACACACATCTACTATATATATAAATATATATCTTTGGATAATTATAAGAACACATTCATAAACACACACACACACATAGAAACACACACAAACATATCCATTATGACCACATTGAGTATGCATCATCATAGACATATATTAGATGTAGAGCCTAAACAAGTAATATTGTAAGTATAAATGTATTTGTCGTAAAATTAAATTGCGCTCTTGGCCCGAAAACAACAGACACACTCCCCCCCTCCCCCCTGCAGCCCCGCAAAGTATCTCGTATCTTCTAGCTACTCCAAAGCAAAGCAGAATGTAGCAAACACCAACAAGAAGAACATGGACATATTCTAAGCATAAGCGTTCAATTTATTGAATAATAAATCTATTTAATTTTAGTTGCAATTCGCATTCGAATCCATCATGGTCATTAAATACGGCTCCAGGGCTAATTAACAGACCCCCCGCCCAGTGGGTGTTATAACAAGTGGAGCTTGAAGGGCACGGATCGAAGTGGCAAAAGCAAACAACATGAGAATCACTCAAAGGAGCAGAGCACTGCACAGCCCTTACTCCGATGCATACGATACGGCGGCTCGGCTCTGTTCCTTCTCTTATAAAACAAAAGAAATATTTGCTCTTTATGTTTTTCTTGCCTGGCTTCAATTTTCACAAGGCGAAAAAGTCATAAACACACAGAAGGGGCCGTAGATTATCATCATACTCACCGGTTGGTCGAGTAGGGGGTAGGGAGGATGGATGGATAGCGAGGGAAACCCACAAAATGCACACCAAACAAAGTGATGAAAAGCAAATGTTGTTGAAAACAATGGATCCGTGAAATTGTTCTCGCCCAGAGGACGACGACCAGTCAGACAGCGGTAAATGGCGGCGGTGTAGGTGTAGGCCCAGGTGAGGTCTCGGGTGCTAACTACATTAATGCATAATGATGGTTGTGGCGGGGAGCCACAGGCTGTGCTGAGAGAGAGGAGGGGAGCGTGGCCTCTGCTGGACCATCAGCATAATGACTTACGGACACAACTTTGTTATGCCCCGGCAATGGGCCTTGATAAGTGGCAAGTGCGTTTAGAACCATGGCTATAAACGGATAAAGCCTGGGCCTGAGTGGTTTCCCTTGCTCTGGCCCACTCACGGCTGCTACAATCGCTCTGAAAATTTATGAAAAACTGCATCATCTTCATATATTTCCTATAAAAATTTGCTGTTTCTCTGATTTCTTGCTATTAAGCCTTGGGCTTTTTGTCTTTTGGCCAGTACAGCTTAGCGATTAAAAGCTGGCTTTAAAGGTTGCAGAATTATTCTCAAGTCTCTGTACAAAACCTGCACAACGACGACAACTGATTCCAAGGGTAATGGAAATTTCTGAGACGTCATTTGATGGCAAAGCCACAGATATTTATACTATACTCTCTGTGCTGCAATTATTTCAATGAAATTTATGAAAATTATTGTGGTTTTGGGGGGGATTTCAAACAGCGTTTGAAGTTTACTTTGTGGTTGCAATTTGTCAGGAATTTCCATTTAATCAAATGTCCTGTGCACCAGGAATGCGGCTAGCGACTGTCATTGGTCATTCAGAGCTATTCAATTAGCAATAAATAAACAATGCCAACAACTTGTTGCAGATGATTTCAGCAGAGACCAGCTGACAGCCAGGTGTAACAAATGGCGAATATAAAGAATAAATAACTCCCAGGGGATTGCTGCAGGTCACGTGCTGAGAATGTGTTCGGTCTCGAATAACCCAACTAATCAGGAAGCGGCCCCTCCATAAATCGTGAATATTTTTCGGCCAGGAGAAGAAGCAGTGGCATGGCTGCGAGCACTTTCTTGCTGACACAAAGGAACGAATAACCAAAAACATTACATTACAGAAATTAGCCCCAAAGAATGGAAAGCGCAGGGAACGGCAACTGGGAAATATATGTATTTATTTATGGATGATATGTACCTACACATATATTAAACATACATATAGTACATACATATGTATGTATATTGATGTTGCTGCTCAAATTAAAGGCCAATAATACAGTAATAAAGTTGGCATCGCATCCAATCGGCCTATGGCCACCCAAAGCCCAACCGAACCAAATCACCCACAGAGACACCCACAAACACACCTATACTTGGGGGCAGACACACACGCACCTTGACAGGCAGCGGCGCTTAAAAGTATTTATAAATTTTATATAATGTGCTTTCGTGCACAAGATACAGGACGTATCCCTCCCCGCCTCCCCGCCCCCAATGCCCAATGCCCCCCAGCATGAGGTACATAAAGTACAATAGCGGTTTGCCCTTTTTGGTGCCGAGCGGGAAGTAACCTCTATTATTTACCAATACAAACTAAGCTTTAAAAAAGAAATGTAAAATTACCCAGCTGATGTGTGGGGCTGTGGGGAAAGCCCGAGCACGAGCACGAACAGGAGCAGGAGCACGAGCACGAAAAGGATAAAAGAAGACGCACGCGGCAAGAGCACGAACGGGAGACAAACATGTTTACATGTTACCCCCCCAGTCACACACACATCGCATCGCATAGCATCACATGTTTAATACAACAATTGTGTGGCTTTTTTAGTACACAGAGTGCGACGGAGGGGAGGAGTCATTGTGCATGTGTTTATATGGTATGGTGTGTGTGTGCGTGCCTGCCGCGGCTCGAACTACGGCCTGTACGCAAGCAACAGTTGTCCCGCAGCTCGAGAGAATGTTGCCGAGCATAAAAGCTTGCCATTGCAGGCAGCAGCAGGCACAGCAGCGGCGACAGCGACGCCTGCGCATTACGCCCTGCCTTCGTCGGACGAAAGATTGTTGCCTACTTCTGGGGGCAGGCGACAGCAGGAGCAGCAGGAATATGTACAATGCAAATACATACATTCATTCATCCCTCCTAAGGTTCCCTGGGAAGCTTGGCTGGGAGCAGCGCGGAGGCAGCTTCAACTTCACCCTTATCAGAAAGCTCTCCACACACACAAACACACACAAGCATACAGGTATCACCGTTTTGTATCTCAACATTTGCGGGCATGCAACAAGCATGCTTTGTTTGTATCCGTGTGTGCGGCAGAGGCGGGGAAGCGTCTCCTTCTGCTGTTGCTGCTGCTGCTGCTGCTGGGGCTGCTCAACATAAGCGTTCGGGTGTCACGATGATGTGGAACGACCACGACGACTACAACGACGCCGACGACGGGAACAGAACAGCACTCGACTTATGTAGAATTTTTTGCACACTTGAGAGTTTAGTTCAGTTTTGGCAGAATTGATAGATACTCGTACCCGCAGCGCAGCTCGCAGTTGTACCGTTTGCGGCAGATATAGATACAGATACAAACGCACACAGGCACACAGCCAGAACAGCACAGACACTGGCACTGGCACAGGTTTTCCCCGCTGTTTTTGGACTCACTGGCTTGCCTAACTGACTGCCTGACTGCCCGTCAGTCTGGGCCACATCGTGTCTATCCATTGCCATTAGGCAGAAGGCAGAACCAGCGCCAGAACCAAAGCCAAAGCCAAATGTAAAAGCAAAAGCCAAACCAAAATCGGCAGCACGCTTCCAGTGGGAAAACATTCCGCTTGTTCCCGCTGCTACCGACGCGTCGGTCGGTCCTAGTCCGTCAATGAATCTACGTTGATTTTTTTATCGGCTCGCAATTGTGATTTACAATACAACCAACCACCACAAATATATGTATATACTTTATATATATATATATATATAAACGTACAATCAACCACAGACCCCCGAGTGCATTCAGCGGCAAAAAATTAAAGTTAAAGTGCTTTCCAGTGCTCGAAGTTCTCCAGGTATCACAGGACTGTCATCAGGCTGCAATTCTCAAACAATTTGCATAAGGTAATACATTTTCCCCCGAAGTCCCAGAGCCCCAGAGCCCCAATCCCCAAAACCCCGTTGTGCCAAATTGATGTGAATATGGTGTTACCCCTTAGGAAGCCTCGGCATGTCGTGATTTTTCTCTCCCTCCCCCAAAAAACTAGCTCCAGCTAATTGATAGTGGAGTCAAGTCAGGAGTTTGGGAGCTCAGGCAAACGCAATTACAATTACCAGATGAAGGAAGGAAAAAACAGCAAATATGCTCTTACTAGGATGAATATAAGCTCATCAAGGGGGCCAGGCACAAGCACAGGCACAAGAACTGTTCCGTGCATATGCGTGTATGAGTGTGTTTGTGTACTTTTGCATGTGTTTTGTGTGTGTGTTTTTGTGAGTTTGTGTGCCGGGGTCTCAGTAAAGTTAAGCTGCTTGCGGGATGCAGAGACTCCTACCAGGGCAGGAGTGGGTTTCGCCGGGGTGAAAGGTACGAATATATACTACTTGATTGAATAGCCGGACGAGTCATCCCTGATTTTTTCCATTGATTCCATTTCCATTGATTCCATTTCCATTGAGTAGTGTAGCTCTGCTATCAACAAAATGACAGCAACACTGACAGTGTCACAGGAAATGCTTCAAAGTCCGGATCAATAAACAGTTTGGATCACTCTGATTACTCTGATCATAGAAGATGATATTATTCAAAGTAGATTTGAATTTTATCTCGTAATCTATGGATATACACCTTCCACTCCTAAACATACACACTTCCACAGTGCTAGAACCTGCATCTATATAATAGCAATCCTTACACTTTGTATAAAAGTACCTTTCACAATGGGGGACGAGAAACCTATCGATAGGAAGAGCAAAATGGCCGATATTCGGAAAACCATGAACTTTGGGAATCATAGTTCTATGATTTCAAGGTTCATTGTTCTGATGTATAAAATATACGAATATTCGAATGAAACACTCACTGCTTTTTAAATCAAGTAAATTTTCCAATTAGGTTCCACTTTCCTTTTAAGAGCTTTCTTTTTGAATTATACTAATTTACCAAATTTTAGAAGTCTTGTTTGTTTATAGTCTTTTGACCCGCTAATAATGTCAGAAGGTCCCTATGCATTTCCGTATTTCAATAAACAATCGGTGGAATCTTATTATCTCCCATTAAAAGGTAACTCAAACACTTTCCACCGGGTCCACGAACTCCCCTTGATATATATCGAACAGCCTGAACTCTCTCACGCGATCAGCTCCAACGCAATGTGCTCTCTGCTCTCCCTTGCGCTCAGCTATTTGGCTTTGATTTCTTTTCTTCGGTGCACACATGTGTGCATACATATATGTATGTTTATTCATTCTGCTGCCTCTCACAGCTCTCTTGCGCTCTCAAGCTCAGACTCTGATACATACTTGTTGTACTCGTACTTCTCGTTCGCGCTGTTGTTGTTGCTGCTGTTGTCGGTATCGTCGCTCTCAGAGATTGTTTTAGTTTTTCTACCATTTGGTTGCTTTTCGTTCGTTTGCCTTTTGCGCTCCGTGCGTCTGTCTTTCGTTTCGTTTTCTTTTGTGTGTTTCGTACGAGCCGGAGCTGGGAGCAAAATCATTTCATTTGACGTTTTGCTTTGACAGGCAACCGTCGCCGTCGATCGCCGCTCTGTTTCGATTCGATCCGATCCGCTCGCTCATTCTCGGGGTCGGTCTGATCGTCGTCGTCGTCGTCGTCGTCTTTTAGTTGTGAGTCCCGTGCATCTTACGCAGAAAGCACTACACTCCCTCACCCACTAAAAACAGTGCCAGCCACCCCCCTCTCTCCAGTTCCAACTCCGCTGTAATCGAATATCATATTCATTCGATTGCTGATCAATATGCGGGTGTGTGTGCGTGTGTGTGCCTGTGTGTTGGCAGAAGCAGCAAAGGCAGCGGCATCGGCAGCAGCAGCAGCAGTAAATATGAGCCAATTGTATCTCTCAGATACTTCGTGGTGTTATCGGTGCCGCTGCTGCTGCTGCTACTACATTTGTGTGACGACACAGTGGGTGCTGCCGCTGCTATTATTATTTTTAATGCATTGCATTTACGATTCGTGTATCTACATACATATTTTGCAATATCTTGTGCGTCAACAGCAACAACAAGCACACAACACAACACAGCACAGCACAGCACAGCACAAGACCACATCCGTGCGATGAACGTGACCTCCCGCGTATTAAAATAAATTCTAATTTGTGGAAGAACGAAAGAGCAACGAAAATTGTATTCTTATTGTTATTCTGGCGATACATACACATGTACACATGTACATATATTATATGCGCGAAGAAGTGCCGCCGAGTATCTATGAGAGCATACTCACTCAGTGTGTTTGTGTGTGTGCGTGTGTCCCCCAATATTTGTCAAGAGTGCGTATTCCCCCCCGACCCCAAACACCATTGTTCATGTGTATTTGTTTAATTTATATCTAGAGTCTGATATAAATATTAAAATAAGAAAGTATACGTAAGTAGTATATGAAAAAAATCAGAGGCAGCCACAACTAAGCGACGAATTTTCTGGTACGTCAACAGATAATGTATTGTGCGAGATATACATATACATACATATATGTATATACGTTTGTTCTGGTTGGACATTTCTGTTTTAATTTTCGCGGAATTTCGACTGGGGGAGGGGGGCACTTCTTACACACAGTTGGATACAGATACAAGATATAGTTAGCCCCAATCGGTTGGAATCCCCAATCCACCTTGGAAGTGCCCGAGTCGTCTGGCAGGTGCCCTCCAAAAAGATCATAAAATAAAATAACATAAAATATAATAAAATTTCGGTTAAAAGTAGTTGACGGAGCGGGAGGGGAACTTCTCATGCAACTGGCGTCGCAAAAACATTTTCAGTTTTTAATTTATCTGAATACGGCCTGAATACGACGCTGCGACGGTGAGACCGGTGGGGCCGGTGGCAGGGGGCAGGGGGGTACATGGCTTCCCATAAAAATACCGCTTAAAATGTTGTCGCAGTGTCCGCTCGGTGGCAAGTCTGTCTCCGTGCAGGGGGTGGCGAGGGGGTGGGGAGTCGAGAAGTAAGGTTGCCATAAACAATGCGAAAAATATCGCTTCGCTGTACTTATAAACAAGCCACAATAAATTTGCAATTGGCGTTCGCATTTTGCATTTTTCATTTTTCATTATTTCAGACTCGTTTCGATATTTGGGCCCCCTTTCGATTTTGTGTATCTCGAGGGACTCGTGGGGGGACTGACCCATTTCGGCGATTATCTAATGACTGATTTCTACATACATACATACGTACAGTATTGTATTGTATTGTACAGTATATACGCGTACACATATTCATTCCGTAGATTCCTTTTCATTTTCACTATCTATGCGATAGGTGGGTAGGCCCTTCCACTCCCACTCTCCCTCTCCCAATCAGTATTTTTCGTGGTGGGCTTAATTAATTCTCGATTTTAACTGTTTATTAAAAGGGAATGAATGCTTTCGACTGATATTGTCGAGAGCTGTCGAGTTGTTGGTGTAACGCTAAGACGCGCGGGGTGTTTGGTATTGTTAACAGCAAATAAATCCGCATAGCTACCCTGCATACTGATGGGGTGAATATTCAGCGGAACGGAATTCGAACGCACCAAACAACAAAAAAAAACACCAGCAGGGGGCGGAGTGGGGGAAAAGCAAAAGAAAATCATCGAGCAGCTGAACGAAAAGAGCGAGAAATACCTTGAACATTTCTTGTATTATTATAACTACAGTTATGCAACCTGCAACCTGCAACCTGCACCCTGCACCCCCCTCCTACCCCATAGTTGGCATGTCTGCAGGCTCTTCCGTCCAACTTTATTCGCAGCTCAATTCGCAGTTCGCCAAATGGCGGCGCAGACGGCTGGCTGTATTGTCAACCGCTTGCGGCAATCAGCACTCACTAATCTGCTCTCTCTCTCGCTCTCTCTCGCTCTCTTTTACACCCGCCGCAGCTCCCTCTAATCGCAGTAGTGGGACTGGTTCTAGTTCTGATTCCGAATCTGATTCAGATTCTGGATATTCCGTTGCGACACTTTGTGGCCCCCCACCGCCCCTTCCATGCCTTGCACCCATACCCATACACCCATCCATCTATTGTGTTATCTCGCGCTTGAGATCGCCATTTGAAATTCAAATTTTCAACTGGCAAACTCTGTCAAACGGCCGGAAAAGTCTCCCATTGATATTGTAGGCAGAGCCTATGTATATGTATGTCTCTCTCTCTCTCTCTCTCTCGGCCTCTCTGTCTGTCTGTCTGTCTGTGTGCGTGTTCTTTCATGTTCATTATTAATTGGGCAGTGTCCAGCCTTCCGCTTGTAAAAGATTAGTTTCTGTTTCATTGTGAGGCCTCAAGGCCCGCCCTGCGATCATCCACAATCAATTTCGAGGATGTTTGCCGACATTTGGGACCCAAGAGGAAGCTGATTCAGAAGACTTGGAGGAAACTGCGAAATGTATCATGGATTTCCATAATTCACATTACTGTTTTTCCCCATAAGGCTGTCTGTCTCTGTTTTCGCAAAAGTCTAATGTCATACAGCTATGCCATGAGTGTGTGATATCTGAATATCTCTATAGGGAATCAGAGTCGTATAAAATATTTAAAGACGGCGCTATAGGCAGGCATGTAATGTAAACAGAAAACCACAGTCCAGTCCGCAGTCCACAGTCCGCAGTCCGCTCAGGCAGCTGCAGAACATCAGTTGGCAAAAACTATTAGATACAAAATTGCTGAAATGCGTTTCGATGTTTGGTGTTCGATGTTCTTCTTATGGACTGCGCCAGCTTCGTTTCGTATATGGCCAGGCTCCATTTGATACATACTGATACATATGTACAGCTGCGGCCACGATTATATATTTGTCTGGGAATACGAATACGTAAGTGTGGCTGGCAATTCTATTGGAGACCACAAGCACCTGCATACTAATCGGATTGCCCCAGGCAGCCGTGACGGTGCCTGCTGACTGCTGCAGCCAGTGGCGGGGCCCAACGGAATTTGGCACTTTGTGGGGGCAGAGTAGGTTGCATACCGCAAGGCGCTGTAGCAGGGCAGAGCAGAGCTTGGCGGCAAGATGCCACCTGTCCTTGGCAACAAATTACGTAGACGTACATGTACCCACGGGGAGGGGGCAGGGCGCTCTTTATTTATTTGAAAACTTAAATGAGCCAAAGTGAACAGCGAAAGCCATTATTTGTTCGTTTTAATATGGCCCGCGTCTAAAAATAATTTGTTTAAATCAACAAACACACCATAGACTAGACTACACCGATCTGTGCATACTCGATGGGGAATCTATCGTGTTTACCTCCTCTCCCACACTCTCACCTACCTCCTCTATCCCATTGTCTTGGCTGGGACTGGTGCTGGCGCTGTGAGATGTGGATGATGCCTTTGTTGGCTCTGGGGCTGTTTATCTTCCTGTTTGCGCCTTCTGTAGTGACGCCTTTGTCTTTTGCAACCGACAATGCAACAGTCGGAGGCACCCAGTTGGAGAGACAACAAGTGTCCTTATAGATACATAGTACATGTATTTATGCAGATGAAAGACAGCCTCTGCTTTTGCTTTTGCCTTTGCCTTTGCCTTTGACAAGTCAATCAATGTCGCTGGGGATAAGACTATCTCCGGTTTGGCCAGCCACTTCCTCTGGGAGCGGACGCAAAGTTTCACCAACAGACATGATCAGGATCCCCTCCAGAAACGGAGGCAGAGAACGGGGTTGAGTGGCATGTTCCGCCCGCTAATTGAAGCAGGTCGTCTTTGAGATGTCAATGTCGAAGGACTTTGCAACTAATATCCGTTCCGTTCTATTGCACTTCAGGCACAGTCGTTGCTTGTCAGGGCTTTGCTTTCGTTAAAGATTCCTTTAAAGATTTCATGAGACTCGGACTGGACACATATATCATCAAATCCATACGCAATAGCGCAATATGGCACGCGAGAAAGTCAAGTGTCCGCCAAGGGTCCGCCCTGATGGCTGTCCCTCAGAGTTGTCCAACTTTTGGGACTCCAAAGGGAAGGAGCCGATACAAATCTCGGACTCTGACTCTGACTGGGCATTATTCATAGGTAGGTCGGTGGTCCGGTCACGTGCCACGGAGCACCACCTCGCCTTGGCTTCGATAATCATTGCCAATATTTGGGCCTTTATGAATTTATAACAATCAGCCTGAGACGTTTTTTTTTTGTTTTTTTTTCTTACGACAATTATGCGGGTGCCTCGTACATTTTCGATGAGAGTTTCAATGAAACGACTTGGCCTTCCATGGTTATTCCCTGGCACCAACACAGCACTCAAGTCTTCTCGTAACCGTAATTTAAGGCAGCTCATCGCTTATCATTTGCATTTATCATTGTCAATTAACGGGTTTCTTGGGGTCCGTAGTAGAGCTTCGGCCAAAAGCCAACTAGAGTGTAGGTCAGTGATGGCAAACTGAGGGAAGGAAGGGTTCCTTTAAATGCCTTAGAACAATATTATGGAAATATTCAAAGGTAGAAGGTAGAATAATTGTCACCTTATCCCTGCCTCATCCATAAATATACACAAATGAATGAATATTTAGGGCTGTGCAGCAGTTTTTCCGTAAACCACACGAGAAATTAAAGAAATGCAGTTCCCCCATGATTATCCGCAAAACTCACAATGCATTTTGATTGGGCCATGAATAACGTACCTTCCTCTTTCCCTGCCATTGCTCTCTCCCCTCTTTTCAGTTTTGGGAAAAATGTGAGGCAGTGGCAAGCCGGCAATCGTCAGTCAATCATTAGACCGCTGCCCAAAAATGTTTCAATTATGTTATCGGCAACCACAAGAAGAGCTACAACAACAATTACAGCAACACCAGAGGCAGCAGCAACTGAATCTTCGAGAGCAATTAAACGTCAGCAGCAGCAGCAACCACAGAGCCGCATTGGCCGTGTCCGAAGGAGCCGAGGCGGAAGAAGCGTAGGCCAGAGCAGGCAAAGCAGTGGAAGAGGAATAGGCAGCCAATCATCCATCCAAGGAACCACAACCGAAACCAAAATCAAAACCAGAACCAGAACCAAATTAATACGTAACCAAGAGCAATTTAGCATAGCAACCGCCACAGGAACACGTACCGGGTGCCACGTTCAAAGGGTCTAAGGCAGAAGCAGAGCAGAGGAAAAGTCAGAAGCAGGACTTCGACATGGGCTGCTCGCCAAGCACACTCCCCAATTCCGCCTCCGCCAACGCCAACGCCAACACCAACGCTGGCCCCACTGCAGCCAATTCCGTCCCCCTCTCCCTCGACGCCACTGAAAAGGATGGCAGCCGTCTGTTCTGCATCAAGCTGCGGCGCAGTCGTCTACGCCGCTGCAGCTGCGGCGGAGTCGCCCTCCAGCAGGGTGACGGCAACGGCAACGGCAGCACTGCGGGCAGTGCAACCTGCGGCAGTGGGACGGGCGACAATCTGTGCCACCAGGTGCTCCTGAATCCGCTTCAGGCCAAGAACGAGGCTGACTACGAAAAGGTAACCAAATACGCCCTCCAATCCCCAATACCCAAGCCCCTCTTGCCCGATCTTACCGTCTTTCAACTTACCGTCTTTCACAGCTAAGCACTGGAAAAAAGGACTCGATTGTGACGGTGGCAGCATTGGGCAACTTCACCCACAGTGTGGTGCGACGTGCCACAGGCAGTAAGTACCCGTTATCTAAATCATTTTCTCCGCTTGATTTTGGGGCAGTTCTTATAGGAACCAATTGCTCTTCCACTCGCCCTTCCAGACTTCATAATAGCAAATATGCTCGTAGATAAGCCCCCAGATTGAAGAACCCTGTTCCTAATCTGAAGTGACAGTGCTCCAACCTCAAGAGCTCCCTCAATGGTAGCTGATAATGCAATAATTATCTTTGGAATCTCAGTATTTCAGAAATGCTTAAATAGGTACGGGTATTTCCTCCAAGATTTATTGTGTTTTATGGCACAAATCATTCAAGAATCCATCAAGCATCATTCTAATCCAATCAGCTCAAGTGGTAGCCATAACTCACCCCAGATAAAAGTCAAATCGTGCACAAAAGTCGTACAGGGTATCCGCAGTTCGTTGTTAGGTGATGCGGAGGGACAGGCACAGGTAATACGATCGCAGAGAAGTCAGCTGGCGCTTGTCTAAGCTTCAAGCGCAGCTGTTTTGTGGATGACCAATTAACAGTTGCTTGCCGCCTCTCTCCCCTGTCTGGGGCTGGGTTCTGTTCTGGGTCTGGGGCTGAGCTTCGGCTTTCAATGGGAGCTTCGGTGGCAGCAAAGCAATTGTCCAAAGAGCGTGAACGAGCATTACTCTCTGAGTTTCTGTCTGGCCCTGTGGCTGTGTGAAAGTTGATCGCTCTCAGCAAATGTGATCGCCGAGAGAGCGCCAAGTTTGCGAGATAAAGCGAAAGAGAGAGCAAAGCTCGCCCCAACATCGCTTCGGCAACAGCTGCTCCCCATGTATGGAGTCATTCGCTTTTAACTGTTTCGTCGCGTCGGTTGCGCGTACTACACGTACCCCTGCATCGCATGTATACCGAAACGCACACATACTCGTACTCGTATGCATCGTATGCTCCTCCGGCCTGGTCTCTGTAGAATACACTGTAACCGAGGTGTGTGTACGGATTTCGAAAGCCTCACGCACTATGCAAATTTCAAGAGGAGTTTGATCTTGCGGGCGTGGCCAGTCGGTCCCCTTTCGATGTACACCGGTGCGCGGTGCGGCGCGGTGCGGTTCGTATCGGTTCTGTTCAGTTCAGTTGAGTTCAGTTCGGTGAGAACTGGTCGCTCCAATCGCGGCCTAATGCAGTGGCACAAATTTGGCAAGTCGTGCCAGTGCATGGCCCAGGGCCAACCAGTCCCGAGCCCCCACCAAACCGAGTGCAATTAAAAAACGCATAGAGCAACAACTTCTCAGATACAATACAAACCCGAAACCATAACCGAATCAGAATCAGAAACAGAAACAGAACCCGAAACAGAAACTGAAACAGAAACGTCGATGTGGAAAAAAACAGCTTGGCATGCTCTAAAATACAGCAACAACCAACCAACCAACCAACCAACCAACCAACAACCCCATACGAAACTCACTCACACTCGGGCACAGGAGGGTATCAAAAAATGTGTTAAAAATCAAAACAAACTTCACAACTAAGTGTGCCACAAAAAGGCAGCAAAAGCAAAAGCAAAAGCAACAAGAACAAGTGTAACGAGTAGCAATCCACAATCCACGACTAGAATTTGTATCTGTGTATCTGTCTGCTGGTCAATACATCCACCCGTCCATCCATCCATCTGTATCCAGCGCAGCCGTATCTGTATCTGCGCTTCTTTCATTCTTGAATTTGCTCTGCATCAGCTATTGTTTCGCTTTCGTTTCGGCTCATTAGCTGCGAAGATCCGCATACACACCAATACACCAGTACACTGCGATTCTTCGATTAATATGCAAAGATTCACATGACAAAATCTGGTTCCCCGATCGTCTGCGGCATCTCTCACTCTACTGCTATATCGCATCTCTCGCTGTAAACAATGGATCGATCGCCCACGATATGGCGCCAAAACATCAATCAAAGCCAAAGAAAACAAACCGAGCGAACGATCGCTCGACAACGATTCATTATGTGTCCTAATCCCACCCCCTGTCGGACTCCGCAGTTTATCAGTTTTCACATCAATTAAATACAAAAGAAATCGTAATTGAATTGATGACCCATCCAATTTTTCAAATTTTCGATTAGTAGAACCAGATTCTCCTCCGAATTTTACAGAAATCTTTTATACTTTTCGGGGTTTAGCCGACCACGTGAAGCCATTTCCATGAATATTGCGCGCCAAGTCAGAGAGACCAGAGACCAGAGACCACATCAGACCCGACCCGTCCAGCCCAGTTGGAGATTAGATTATGCCAAAACGAAGACTGCTGAATATTGCTCGCACCGAACACCCAACACCCCCGCCCTTGGGCTGCTTGGGAAGCCCCCTGTCGTCCGGCCACAAAACGGCCACAGTTGGTATCAATATGGAGCCATTGTTATATGGCCAGTGTCCCGTATGTCCCGTGTGCCATGTCCGGCTATCAACGGCGAGTATCGCTGAGCAAAGAAGATCGCGCGGTGGCAGATAAAGTCCCTGTCTGTCCCTCCCTTCGGACAGTTTGATTCCGATTTGGGGCCACCACGACTGCTACTCGTATGTGAATCCAATAAAGCGCACACAGGCCACGCTCATAGATAGAATAGATGTAGATTGTGCACGCGTTTCTCCCATTCCCATACCCATGCCCATGCCCATGCCCATTTCCATGAGCTGTATCTGTATCTGCATCTGCAACTGTATCTGTGGCAGTATCTGCCCCGCACACACACACACACACACTCACACACAGTGTGCGGGGGCTAAACATCTGAATACTATGAGCAAACTTGGCTGATATTATCTTATCACAAATTAATTGGTTGCCATGACAGCGACACAAGGCGCAAAAGGCCCCAAAAGCACCAAAAAATGATCGGCCAACGTTGGCGGCTCTGAGCCGCTGCTGCCTTCCGGCTCTGGCCCTGCCCCTGCCCCACCGAGAGGTGGATAATCCGCTCTTTGTATTAAAATTTAATTTTCTTCTGGCTATTTGTGATTCCATTGCACCTGCCCGCTCCCTCCCTCCACCCCTTCTCCCTGTTCCATTTGCGTGTTTTTCTATTTCTCTAAGCGCCTTAGATACGCCTCACTGTACGCGTAGATACAAATGTATCTGGCAGCCCAGCAGACCGTCAGTTTACCCTGAAGCGCACCTTCTGCTGCCGTTGTCGCTGCTGCTGCGGCTGCTGCTGCTGCCACTGGCTCTGTTGGCTTCAGAATCCGTGCGAGAATTATCATCTGGCAAACAGTTCTTCATAACGGATTAGAGCGGACGTTGTTTCTAGTCTGGGGTCGCCTTTTGCCACCCAGCCCATCCGAGCGTCTCTTGGCCACTTGGCTCCCAGATTTTCAGTCTCAGTTTCCATTTCAGTTTTCGTTTAAATGTGATTTCAGTGTGAATTCGGATGTGGTGGCGCGAATATCCCCAATCGATCAACCTATCCTCGTAGGCCTTGCAGAGCAGCACTTCTGTGCAACTTGCAGTCTAATTTTTCTGTTCTTGCCGTGCCCTAATGAGCCAGTGTAGTAAGTATCTGCAGCAGTTCAGTGTGGTGTGGTGTGGTGTGGTTTGGTGTGTGTGTGTGTTTCTCGAAATAGTTTTCCAAACTTGAAAAGTGGAGTGGATGGATATGGCAGAGGATTGGAGCGGAGTAGAGTGGAGTGGAGTGGAGTGGCGGCTAGAGCCTGTTGCTGGCGGCGTCAGCAGGCTGTGTGGCAGGCGGCTGCTGTTCCCTGCTTTTATCTAAGCAATTTATCGATTTTCGTTTAGATTACAACGCGTGTACCGCCCCGCACCCCCCTCTCTCACTCTCTCTCTCTCTCTCCCTGTCTCTTTCTCTCACGGAGTGTTCCCTTCCCTTGGCTACCCCTGCCGAAAATATAACACAGACGATAAGATACACTCGACCCATTTGAATAAGCGCAAATATTCTGTCCCCCCCCCCCCCTTAGACGGGCAGTGCTGTACATACACGTATTACGTACACATTCGTACACTCGACTTTTGTATATGGATCTCGTAGAGCCCCTGTACACACTCGGACTACATGCAGAGCCTGACGCTGAAGCATTCTCTCTCTCTCTCCCCCGGTCCCTCTTTGACCCTAACTTTGTGGGTACTTTCCCCCTGGATAGTTTTTTGTTTATGCCCCATTCAGCTATATGTTAATATTGTATATATTCTCATATAGTATGAAAAATACATATCTTTCGGGTAGGAGCTCTCGCAGAGCAGTTTATCATTACGCACTAATTGTGCGAAATCAATGCCACACAGACAGATAAACGAACGGATAAAGCGGCAACAAAACAACATACAAAACAATACTAGTGCACATAGATGACAATTAACATAATGCCACGAAAATAATCAAAATTTGTGTGTTGGTTCATTTGCAAACTACCCACAAAAAAACAAAAACAAAAACCACCCAAATAACCATTCAACCCGCCCGTCGAGCGTCGGGAAAGTCGAGTCGGGAAGGAAAGGGAATAGAACCGCATAAACAATGATAATTTCCAGTCAGCCAAACTTGGCTGGAAGCACGCCTACAACCACTGCCACCTCCCCAGTACCAGTACCAGTACCAGTACCAGTACCAGTACCAGCAACAGTACTCGTACCCGCCTCGGTCAGTGGCGCCCACACGAGTGAAGAAAGTGTTGAGAGTGCCAGTGCCCCAAGCGGTTGCAATTGTGTGGGGCAAGCGGGTGTGGGTGTCGGTGTGGGTGTGCATGTGAAGGTGGATGTGGATGGGCCAGTGGGCGTGGGGGCCAGACAAACGCCAGCCATGGAGGCAACAACAACAGCAACAGCAGAAGGCAGCAGAGATTCATTAACGCGTCCGGCCTCCGAGTCCGAGCTGGCTGTGGGTAAGGTTCTTCTACGGTTCTACGGTTGGGCCCCTGCCCTCTCTATCTCTCTCTCTCTCTCTCTCTATCTCTCTTCAGGGGTTAAAGTTGAGGTTGATGATGCGGTTAACAAGCGTGTGCCCGGGCCAGGGGGATCTCTATAGTATTGCCGTGTGTGGGTTGGATTTTAGTTGTCTGTTTTCCCAGCATAACCCTGAAAAGTTGTGCTAAATTTCTGCTTCACATAAGTTGGTTTTCGGCAATTAAATATTACGAGCGAAATTTGTGCATCCCATCAAGTGCTGCGTAAATTGTTTTAGCAAATTCCCAGAAATATTCTCAACCGAAATTCTGCACTAGCATAGAGCTTCACTCGAGTACACGTACATATATTAGAAAAGTTATCCGAAACTGAAAATTTGATATAATTAGCATTTAATTTCATCCTTTAGTTAAAAACATTCCCTTCAATTTTCGGCGAACCTTTTTGGGGCCAAAACATTGTTTATGAAAGTTCCCAGGAACCGCAGAATTTTAATTTCCTTTTAGCTTAAGGAATGCTGAGGCTCAACAGGAGGAGCGTTTAAGAACTCCCTGCTGGAATGTGTTCCCTTATATGATTTCTTAATATATTTACACGATTTCTGGGGCATTATAGCTTGAATGGGAAATCCCACAATAAAGTAGTTGGCTGTCTGGAGGTGCGGCTTGTCCGCATACGAACGATGGTCGAATCGAGGAAGAGAGTTTGGTCAAGGAGCCCCAAAGATTCCCCAAAAGATATCCTTAGTTTTTATTGATTGAGTTATCTTTTAGTCTTCCGTCTGACAGTTGAACAGAAATGGTTTCAATTTGCATTTACCTCTTGATTCCTATAAGTAATAACGAACATGATAAATTGACTTGATGAATATTGTATAGACATAAGTGAAACTTTCCCTGGCAAATCGTATTCCACGCAAGGATACTCTGAGCTTCGACTGAGCTTGAAGTTCCCCTTCAGTCCCACTCTCGTCTTGGGTTTCTCATTAAATGAAATACAATTTGTGCGGCTTAGTTCCCACTCGGGTTTCTGGCACTTCTCTCGAGCTGCCGTCAGTGACAGAGATAGAAACCTGCCCTGACCCCAAGGATCCGGTACCCTTTGGGGCCTCAGATCTGCCCGTGCCCATGCCCGTGCCCGTACGTGTGGCTATGTAGTGAGCCTTTTTGTGCATGTGTGTTGTATGTGTGTGAGAAAGTGGGCCTTCCTTCGGTTTATAAAGTGTTTTTGAAATGCCAACGCTTATAATTAAATAAAACGTGCAACAAGAGAAATTAATGGGCGTGCGTGTGGTTGTCACTGTCCCCCTGTCCTGCTGTCCTGCTGTCCTGCTCTGTCTGTGTGTGGGAATTTGTGTGGTGTCCATTCATCTTGATTGTGTGCGTGCGGGCAGCCCAAAAGTATGCAGCACTTTCCCTGCCTGCAAAACGCCTCGAAATGTAGCATACTTCTCAGCGTCGCATGTCTATAGCTCTCATCTTAAACTCTTTTTGTTATACCCCACAGGCACCGGCACTGGCACATCGGGCACCAGTTCATCCGGTGGCGGCGGTAACAATCGGCCAGGTCATCGAAAGTCATCGCTCGCCCTCGCCCTCACCCCCGAGGATGACCCAATGGATGTGTATCAGGTGAGTCGTTTGTCCGTCCCCCTTTTGCATTTCCATGTCCACATAAGGATCCACTGAATCCAAAGAGAGGTGGCTAGGCACGGTAAGTTGGGGACCGCATGGCTGTTACGTCTTTTGATAAGATCTTATCTTATCAGAACTCGGTTTATGGCAGCAGAGAGCAATACAGAGCAATACGGAGAGCATGGCAAAGTGTTGCGCTTTTCGCTCTACATTCCGCTTTAAATAGCCGCTCACCCATACCAGAGTACTGTGATATGCATGCCGGAATGTGTGTGTGTGTGTGTGTGTGTGTTTTGCTTATAAACAATAGGCTACCAGAGAAATCAAATCAATTAACATTGAAGGTGGGAAATCAAAAAGCAAAGAAAGAAAAAAAGATTATACCCCGTCGCTGTCGATCGACGTTTTCAGTTGGATGTTTGAGCGTCGCCGAGTCGCGTTTCGACCACAAATCAAAAAACTGTGAATTACTACGTGCCACCTAGAATTGATTGAGATTTGGATACAAATATACACAGATACCATCACGGATAGAGATAGAGACGGAGATAGAGAAAGAAATACAGATACGATCGAGATTGTCGCATGGAAAATGCCAGGGCCTGGATCGCGTCTGTGTCTGTTGAGGCTTATGCAAACAACTTGTTATTGATCTAAGACATTGGACCGCTCAAGTGCTTAGCGTAATTGTCATTGTTATATTGTCATAGTTATTGCCATTGCGATTCCGATTGCGGCACAGTGAGTGAGTGACTGAGTGAGTGACTCCGAGTGTCGTCCGAGTGCCGTCTGAGTGCAGTTTTATAATTAGCTGAAATGCGCAATTGCTTGCCAAAACTCACGAATGTCTTTCGCCGCAAATCCTCCGCGAAATCGTCGGCAACTGGCAACCGTGCAAATCATTCGAATGATTGCCTCTCCGACAGCGACTCGGAGCAGTACACTGCGGTGGCCATGTCTGGCGGGGCGTTAGCCATTCCGTCGCCACAGTCCGATCAGCCGCACGATAATAATAATAAGAGACCACCGCACACGGATGGCGATAGCAGCTATAGCCGGCTGATAAGTGGCTCCCACTTGGAGACAGTGGCAGTGGCGCCAAATGTCCGCATCCGTACGATGGACGAAAGCTCCTTCACGGAAATGAGAGTGGAAGCGATTTCGGGGCAGGCTCCCGGTCCTACTTCCGGTCCTACTCCCGGTCCAGCGCGGCTTTCTGTACCAATTCCCGGGCGTAATTCCATTTCGTTGCCATTTGCGGGCCTCGGTTCGAGCAAAACGCCCGAGGAAATGGAACTGGAATATGAGGCGAATGTGAAGGCTGAAGGAGGAGACATTGTGACACCCCTGCGCCGAAACACCAACACCACTGGCACGAGGCCGCACAGTATGGCCCTGAACGGGGGACGCAGTGCGTCGCTGCAGCCGGAAATAGTCGAGGCCATACGCAATTTAGACGTCCAGGGGCTCTTTTTCAACAATCTCGCAATGGAGGACAGGGACTCTGAGTCGGACTCCCAGTGTCATGAAGATGCTGTGGTACTGCGGCGCAAGGTCGCCGGCCTGGAGCGCAAATCCTGCAGCCTCTACGAGCGGCGTATGCCCAAGATGCCGAAGCTCCATCTGATGGTAGCAGGAAAAAAGCCGCAGCCGCAACAGCAGCCCGAAGATGATGATGATGAGTACAAAGTTTTTCAGGTAGTTTACAGGTGCAAGAAAAGAGATGGAACAGAAACCCCAATACTATCCGTTTGAAGTTGCGGGAAATTTCTGGGAAATATTTCTTGTACATTTTCATTCCCCTAACTGACATGGAGCTCATCCCGCGTCTGTCTCTCGGCAAATCCCTGCCTTTCGCATATCGTATTAAAAAGCAGCACAAAGCAGACATCTGTACAGCCAGTCACAGAGTTTGAAGTCAGAGCCAGCGATTTTATTTTAATTTATCATCATTTAAGCGACACGAGCGTCACACACGCATTGTACGCGTATCTGCCAGATACACAGAGCACACACACACACACACACAGATCAAGATACAGATACACAACATGACGGTGTGGCGGACAAACGGACAGGCACGGACAGGCAGTGGGGGTATGAAGCGAAGCCAGGTTAAGCCCTCTTATTTTGATGGAAAATCCAGAGAAGCTGTAGATTTTTATTTAATTTTACACGTTGTTTCACTTGTCCTCCCGCCACTCAACTGTCTCCCTCTCTCTCTCATCCTCTCTCTCGCTCACTGACATCTCTACTTCTCTTTGCAGCGAAATCTCATGGACTTGAAATATCCAACCGTGCTACCACCGAATCCTCAACTTAAGGTAAGCGTAAGCTCTACTCCAGCCAGACCTGCCCCATTCAATCAATGCAATGGCTGTCCCGTCCCGTCCCGTCCATCTCCATCTTCTATTTCCATCTCCGTTTCCGTTTTCCAGGCTCTTTTAGTTTTCCACAAATCGGATAGCATCTGTGAGGCGGTCGCCTCCGCCTGCCAGCGCCACCAGCTGGACGTAACGCTGGTCAAGTCGAAGGAGGAGGCCCTGGACACGCTCCAGAAGTCGTATGCCACCGCCCAATGCTACCATCTAATCATAATTGATGCGCGCTCCTCGAAAAATCTAGATGCCGAGCATATTGCAAGGTATGATATGCGGTTCGGGTTCGGTTCGGCAACCAAAAATATATCTACATGAGTTGGGTCTCTCTCTCGTCTTAGGGGCTGCTCAAGTTTATATAAGTTTGGTCGAAAAGTTTTCCCAACTTTTTCATTTTGATAAACTTTACACTTTGCTATAAAACTTGCTTCTCTCTCTCTCTCTCCTCAACAGAACAATACGTCATACACATGGACACCATTTAACGACAATAATTGCCGTCTGCAAGAAGAGGTAAGTGGCAAGAACACGCCTAGCCATGCCCTGGCAGTTACTCAATCAACTTCGTCTGCTGGAGCCTTAAATAACGAACGACTCTTTGCAGTTTCTTCGAAAAGGATGATGTGCTAATTGCTCTATTGGACGCTGGCGTTAATAGAGTAAGTTTCCTGTTAATTGGCCCATCGGCAGCTTAAAAAGAGGCCAAAACGAGAAACATACTATATACCAGATGCTCATCGGGGTCTATTATTCCACAGTGCGTAGCCGAGACGACAAACCTGGCCATGTGCAGTGTGGAGCTGAAGCAAATACTGCACTCGATCATACGGCCCCACAATGTCATGTCCACTCAACAGGTAATCAAGTTAATGTCCTTCTCCTTGGGGGTGCTTGACAGGGAATGCGCTCGCTCTGTCTCGTTCAGAAATTAATTCAATTAAATGGTCCAAGTGAAATTGTAAACCACAAGCTCAACGCAGAGCGCCCTTCCTCCACTTGCCTTCCCGTCCTCAATGTAATATGTACCATATATACCCTGTAATCGTAGAGTAGATTAGAGTAGAGTGCAAACTACAGTATATTGTGCTTCTCTGGCTCGCATAAACCTTGTGGATATCTGATTATACATACTAGAAACAAACGAAGATAATGTTTTATTGGGAAAATAAAGCATGACGTCCTCCGTTTTTGGTAATCGATAATAGCTTTAAATTTATGGAACTACTGTTCAATGGTTGTATGTTAATAAGACTCTGATCAAACGACAAAATATAATCTTAATTAGATCAAAATAAGAATCAGAATAGTTCAGAAATAGTACTAAGTGGAAACAAACACAGAAATATCCCGGGTAGCCCATAGTCGCATCGTCCTGTATCTGCTCTCCATTGGCCCGCTAAAACTGTCCTTTGTATCTCCCACAGGCACTCTACACGGCACTGCATCGGCTGAAGGAGGTGGTCCTTATCACGGACGACGTGCTGCGAATACAGTACGCGAACCGTGCCACGGAACGTCTCCTCAACATGCGGCTGGTGAGTGGATGGATTTTAGGTGGCAGCGCTGCCGCCCCTCCTGTAGTTTTGTGCACTGTGTGCACTAGGTGCAATTGAGGCATTAATGGGATTTGCTTGTTTAACAAACAGGATGAAATCATTAGCAAGCCACTGGCGGACATTTTCGTGTCCGACCTGTCCACCATCAGCGAGCAGGGCAAGAGCATCAAAGAGTTCGATGGGATACTGACAGTGCGACGCAAGAACCAGGAGGGCATCCCCATGCATGTTCGCGTCGTCCCAGTGGCCTGCATCGGGAGGTGAGTTCGATGGTCGATCCCTTCTACACCCAGAGCATTAATTGGCAATCTGTCGCTTGCGTTGGGGACCTTTTTCTTTCTGTTGCAGTGCGCCCACTCACTTGATTTTCAACTTTGATGTGCCCGGCGGACAGATGGACTTCATAGCCACCCTGCCGCAGCCAAAGGAGGCGCCGCGCGGCTCCCTACACTCGGTGCGGCGCTGCAGCTTCGATGTGCGGTCCATTGCCTCGGACGGATTGCGGAGGACCAGCCTGGCCAAGCTCACATCCCTGCCGCTGGAGGCCCCAATCACTAAAGTATGACTCCGCTTTGTGCGCTTTCTGGGATTTGAATTGGTTTATGGCTAAAACACGGAAATGCTTCTTGTGCCTATTGGAATGACCCCAAAATGTCGTCCGTGCTTGTATCCGTGTGCGTGTGTATGTGTGTTTGCGTGTGAGTGTGTGTGTCTGGTTTGTGTGGTGTCCTGGTGTCGTAGTGTCCTGTCATGCCCTGTGGCGCAGCAGCAGCAGCAGCAGCAAAAGCAATAGCATTAGCAACAATATTTGCACAAGAACACAAACCACACACATGCCGCACCACCCACCCACCCGTGCCCGCCATCTACACACAAACACAGGCACACCGACGATCAGAGCCACCAGAGAGCCGCCCCTAAATGCATTTTCAGGAGTAATTCGTTTGTGCTCTGTCCACAAATGTTTGCACTCACTCTGCTCTTAATTATCGAATCACTCAATCAATTTACGGTAATATAGTCAGCGAGGAAGCAAAACATTCCATTATCTTCCTCTATTCACTTCCTGCCCTGCCGCTGCCCCTGCCCCTGGCGCTGCAGCAGCAGCATTGTGCTGCGATGCTTTTCTCTAATTATGCGAGCTCGACGTCACTGACGTCATGTTCGAAAATTCACCTTCGAGATGAGATTGGCACTCACTCTCTTTCAAAGCAAAGTTCAAAGTAAATTACTACAAGGTGACGGGCCCCGCTCTCGCGACAGCTGTTCTCAAAGCGAATGAAACCAAATGAGCTGCCGTGAGAACGCTCTTTGGTGAGGCCTCACCTTTTTTGATACACTTTGAGATAAGCAGTTACTTTTCGGCTCTCTTTGATTAGCTTTTTGCTACCGCTGCGACAGTGAGAGAGTAAGAGCGCATAAGATTTTACTGCAAATGCATTTGCGGGCACCGTGTTTCCATGTTTCATCTCTCTGAAGCTCCCTAATTTGTCATCAAAAATTTCCGCCTACTAATCCCAAAAATCAACGCCAAACCGCAACCAAAACAACCTTAATTGCACATCTAAAACAACATTTTTTACATATATTCTCTTTTTATCTCTTATTTGTTATGTTCTCTTTTTTACTTTTATGTTTTGTGTACTCGAACAATGAACCAACTCATAAATACAAATATTAAAAAAAATAATGTACAAACTGTTCGTTCGCACGTTCGCTCGCTCGCTCGATTTGCTCGCTGCGCGTCGCTAACCAAAAAAAAAAAAATACAATAATAATAATAAAAAAAAAATGAAACTCAAAACCAACACAACAAAAAACAAATTCAAACCAAAAAAAAAAACGAAACCAACTGCGCACTCACTCGCACTTTAGATAATCAATTTACTATCACAAGTACAGGAGAATTGTTCGGCCGACGAGGCGCGGCTCATAGACAAGGTCTTGGAGTTCCTGAAGCGCGAGGGACTCTACAGTCCACAAATGAAGGAGATACGAACAGATGATCCCATAGCCACCGATCTAATTGGTGCTCTATTAACGGTAAGTGCAAATGTTCAAATAAAATTAAATAGATCTCGTGATAATCTCTTCCGATCTTCAGGGACCGAGCGTTTACTCATCGCGGCGAAGCTCGAATGACTCCATCATACGCACAGGCAGTTCTACCCGAACTGCCACCATCGTGCCCGCCAAGATGAAGGTAAGTCGGAACCAGCTTGGGAATAAATACATATATGTACATATGTGAATCATTTCGTAATCCAACCACCACCCACCCTCTTCCAGGCCAATCCCATAATAATGGAACTACTTGAAGAATCTCTCAGCTGGGACTTTGATATTTTCAAATTGGAAGAGATCACCGACTACCATCCGCTGCTCTACCTGGGTATGGAAATGTTCCGCCGTTTCGACGTCTTCGCCACCCTGAACATTGAGGAAAATGTGTGCAAGGCCTGGCTGGCCGTCATAGAGGCCCACTACCACAAATCGAACACCTATCACAATAGCACACATGCCGCCGATGTCATGCAGGTGCGTGTCTGTCTGGCCTTCTGGCCATCTGGCCCCTTCCCTCCAATTACCACTTATCTATGTTTATGCTATCAATACTGTATCGTTTATCTGCAGGCCACTGGGGCGTTTATCACGCAGCTGACCAACAAGGACATGATGGTCATGGATCGCATGGAGGAGGCCATGGCTCTGATTGCGGCTGCTGCCCACGATATCGATCATCCTGGTCGCTCCTCGGCCTTTTTGTGTAACTCAAACAGCGCTCTGGCCATACTGTACAATGATCTTACGGTGCTGGAGAACCATCATGCCGCCATCACATTCAAGCTAACTTTAGGTAAGGAAACTGAAACCGAAACCTCCATAAACGTTATGGGATGGAAGGTATCTCTAAGAATCTGTTTCCTGCAGGCGACGATAAGATCAACATATTTAAGAACCTGGACAAGGAAACATACAAATCGGCGCGCAGCACCATTATTGACATGATATTGGCCACCGAGATGACGCGACACTTTGAGCACTTGGCCAAGTTTGTGAGCGTCTTTGGGGGCGAGGAGCCGCGCGAAGTAAGTGAATTCCCCCTTAGTATATGTATGGAATGTATGTACAAAATGGAATCCATCGTATCTCTTAGCATAACCCACAGTCGGATGAGGAGACAGCTATACTCATGCGCCGCATGCTCATCAAGGTGGCCGATGTGAGCAACCCGGCCCGGCCCATGCAGTTCTGCATCGAGTGGGCGCGGCGCATTGCCGAGGAGTACTTCATGCAGACGGACGAGGAGAAGCAGCGGCATTTGCCCATCGTTATGCCCATGTTCGATCGGGCCACATGCAGCATACCAAAGAGCCAGATCGGTTTCATCGAATACATCATACAGGACATGATGCATGCCTGGGAGAGTACGTATTGAATTTATCCTGTGCCTGCGGCAACTTGTTGAATGATCTCTCTCGTTTTCTCGTATCTTCAACAGGCTTCATTGACATGCCCCAGCTCATCACCTACATGCAGATCAACTACTCACAGTGGAAGAAGTACGACGAGCAGGGCGTGAACACATTGGCCGATGTTATGGCCATGCAGCCGCCGATGGTAAAGCTGGCTAATTCCAAATAGCATACGGCCTTCCGGAGATTATTCTCGGGTCTACTGAAGCCACTGCCGGCCCAGGCGCCGGGCACATCCACAATTGGCGAGAATGAACTGGAGGATGCGCTCTAGTGACGGCGCAGGCGTTCCGCCCGTGGCCCCACCTGGCGGCGCAGTTACTCTGCATAATCCTCTCATTGTTGCTGTTGCCCCTCCACACACCTGGATCCAGATACATGTCCAGATCCATTTCCGCTCCATCTGTCATACATATCTCGGATTAACAGGAAGGCGTCGTATGGGTACAGAGGCAGGGGCAGTGCTCCAGTGCTGCCACGCAGTCAACAACACAACAAGTGGTGCCAAGCGGTGTCGCAAAGCAGAAAACAGAAACAAATACCTAACCTAACTAAAGCAAGTTTAAACAATTATTGGGCTGGACTCAAAATTTAATGTTTAAGAAGCATCACAAAAGCGAAATCAATACAGAATCGTAAATGTATATCAAACCTATGTAAATGTGAGTCTGTATGTGTGTGCGTGTATGTCCCCCGTACCACTGTATATGTGTATGTGCTTAGGGTAAAGAAACAAAAAAGAAAAACGCAAAAAACAAAAATAAAAATGAAAATGAAAAAAAACCACCAAACAAACAAAATGCCACAGAAATTGGATCAACAACGTAGGAACAATAGGGCGTGGCGTGCGCTCAAAAAGTACCTTTAAACGGTAAAACGGTATAACAGTATAGCACAATAGCATCTTAGCGGAATCGGTATTAGTCGGTGCCGCGCAATCAGAAACAATTTTTAGCGAGCGCACAGTGAGCGCTAAACGTATTTCTTTCCCATCTAGAAGACAATCTACGTTAAGTTATGCACTCAAAATTGTGTCTAAATAACTTAATCGTTGTCCAGATCAGAAAAATAAACGAAACCCAGAACGGAGTTGAAAATGGCAATGGAGGGACTACTAATTATACTACTATGCTATATAAAATGGTATAACTATAAAAAAAGAAACAAAAAAACTGATGAAAACCAATTCGAATCCACACTTGAGACATATGAAATTGTATGGGGCCCCTTTTACTACCTACTAATTAACTAGTTACCTACTTTCTTAACTAAGTAAACACACAAAAAAAGGAGATCGAGGAACGAGAGAAACTTTCCTAACTAATATTATTAATGTTGTTTAGCTTTCTAAGCCCAAAATGTTTTACAATTAAGTGGAATCCTTTTTGAAATCTTTTTATCTAATTGACTGAACAAATTACATATATACATATATATACATATACATACATAACTGTATAACTAATACGAGTCGATAATATGTTCTTGTTAAAAAACAAAAGAAACAAAAACGGAAATGAAATTGAAAAGCAAAATAATATATACAATATATACATATATACAATTTATACAAATTTTACGAAGCATATTAAAAATAATATACATATACATATATATTTATATGTCCTATCGGCATTCATTCACACAATTACAGTTATTTGTATGTGTTACAAAAGTGTTTTATCCTGTGCTTCACGATGTTTTGATAGAAATTATATACATGTATACAAGTCACCCGAACGACCTCCTCCCACCAGAGGAAAGAAAGAACTGTGTAGTAAAATTACCCCCAATCCCCTAGAGAACCCCTAGACCTGCCCGACCCTAGAGTATCATAAAAAATCAAAGACCCAACTGAATGAGTCGCCTGACGTTGATCTTGCTTTCGTTTCCTCCCACCTTTCTACTGGAACAGATCGCAAAAACGCAATGAAGCATACACATATAAACGTACATAATACTGAGCGATAAGGGAATATATATATGCATATTTAATGTTGTTAATATGTGTGTTTAATTGTATGTTGTATTGGCGTAAATAAAATAAATTACAACCAGAATATACTGAAATGAAAAATACAAAATAGTGGAAACCAAGAAAAATAATTCGCAAAAATTGCGCATAGACATACATACAATATATAATACGATAAAACGCTAAACAATTCATGTGTTATATTAAATATTATATATAGATACGATACTATATGTTTCTGAACACACATACATATGATAAATCTTTACATACATACATACAACTATGTATATTTGTTACTACATCTGTTTGCTCCTTGCAGGTTAAGGATTATAAATGTTAAGATTTAGTCAAATTTATTGTAAAAACCAATTACAAATGAAAACAAACAACAACCCAAACAAAATGAAAAACAAAATGCAAATAATACGAATAAAAATTAAAAAAAAGATAATCTAAAAAAAACTGCGAAAGGGAAATTTCGGGTCAAGGTTGGAACCAGTTTGTAAATGTTGGAATGCGCCTCAGGCCATTGTACGGTGGGATATTCTATCAATAAATTATATAATGAATGCTAGCGTCTGGTTCATTCATATTTCATTCAATAATAATCGTAAACATGATCGACTCTTATGGCGTATGGCCGACCCCCACCATGCATTCAAACAACCTGTTTTGTCCGACCGAAGCAAGGTATTCTTTCAATTTTATGGGTGCCAAAAAAGGGGGCATAATTTCACTTGCCAAAGCGTCAATCGAAAGGTAAACAAAGCCAAAAACTTTCTTCGGCTAAACAGAAAGGTGTCCCGAACAAAGAAAGTCTCTCGTTCCGGGCCAGGTTTACAGCACGATCGCTTCATGCAACTCGAAAATCGAGGCGCGATTCGGTAAGAAACGAGTCCGGTTACGCGTGTGGATGTGGATACTAGTATTGTATTGTGTGTCAACGGAGCGAGGGGCTAATTGCATAATCTCATGAGTAAATTCGAGATGGTGGCGTGATCCAGGGATCAGTGGATCATTTGATGCTGAGCAACTCCGTCAATCATATTTCATTTACTAATGATCATAAAGCTAATCAGTTCTTATGGCGCACACCGACCCCCACAATTGGAGAAGTTCAGTTTGATCTCAAGATCGTGCAAGTTCTTATATGTATGTCTTTCCGCACTCACGATCGTGTCACGCGCCCATCATCAACCTACACAGAGGCGAGAAATTCTGCTCCGATCGCTTTTGATTTCTCAAGCTGCGTTTAATACGGCCCCAACTGCCGAGACGTTCAGTTCGATCGATCGTTTAAGCCGTATACGGGACTATCGCCATGCCGCAGTCGAGCTTCTTTGCCAAGAGCGTGCCCTTCGAGCAGATCGACAAGCTGGCCATCAGTGGCGGCTACTCCTCGATCTTTTCCACCCAAGAGCCGACAGTCCCAGTGGTGGGCCAGTGGGAGCATCGCTTCTGCCGCCTGGCTGACACCTTTCAGCCCGTGCTCGATCGTGTCCATGAGTTCGAGGTACGTGAGGACGATGTGTGGATTGTGACGCTTCCCAAATGCGGCACCACCTGGATGCAGGAGCTCACCTGGCTGGTGATGAACCAGTGCGACTTCGAGACGGCCAAGACCGTGGATCTGACCCTTCGATCGCCCTTCCTGGAGTGAGTTGTGCAAAGCATTGGAGTGGAGCTCCTGGCAACTAATTCCTATTTGTATTTTCCTTCCTCTTTAAGGTTCAATGGGGTTGTGCCCAATGTCCCCCACGACACGATCGAGGCAGCCAATGCCATGCCATCGCCGCGTCTAATCAAGTCCCACCTGCCGGCCTGGCTGCTGCCTCGCCAGATCTGGACGAAAAAGCCGAAGATCATCTATGTCTACCGCAATCCCAAGGATGCGGCCATCTCGTACTTCCATCACTGGCGCGGCATGGTCGGCTACCAGGGCACCAAGTCGGACTTTATGCACTCCTTCATCGACGGCTATGTGAACTTCACGCCCTGTTGGCCCCATGTCCTCGACTTTTGGCAGCTGCGCCACGAGCCGCACATCTTCTTCACCAGCTACGAGCGCATGAAGGCCCAGTTGGGCGACGTCATCCGAGAGGTGGCAGCGTTCCTGCAACGACCGATCACCGGGGAACAGGTGGAGCAGATGACACAGCACTTGTCCTTCGAAAGTATGCGCGACAATCCCGCCTGCAATCATGTGAAGGAGTTTGAGAGCATGAAGGCGGCCGCCGGCCGCGAAGTGGAGGAATTCAGGTGAGATTTTGCAATGCTTAACGAGAGTTATCCGCAAAGATCCTTACCAGCTGTTCTTCTTCGCACAGATTCGTTCGTCGCGGTGTCGTTGGCAGCCACAAGGATGAGCTCACCGCTGACATCATACGGGAGTTCGATCTCTGGTCGGACATCAATCTGCGCGACTACAAATTGAACATGGATGACTTTGCAAACTACAGCAAGTAATCGTCTAGTTAGTCGTTTCGCTATAATGTACATACATACTCGTATATTGTATAACATTGTGTAATAGTCTGTAAGCTGTGGTGATATATGTTTTATAAATGATGGCATACCCTCTGTCTATGTAAGTGTGAGTATGTATATGGTATGTATCGGGCTTCTGCAACTAGAAGTAAAGTGTTTACATATTCTTGTTTATAAAAGGCCCCTTAATCAGCCCCCGAATGGAGGCCCCAGTCCCTTGATTGACACTCTCTATCGCCCACTATCTGCTATCTGCTGAAGAGAGAGGAGCGTATCATGGGTTACTCCAATTACATTGCAATAAACATCAGCAGCAATAACAACCTTATCAGCCGCTGAATTAGTGTTCAACCAGAGAGAACGAGCGCCCAAAGAGCGTACACTTTCCCTCAGTTGTAGCTCTATTATACGAGTAGATACATATGTACGTTTTTTTCGTTTTGAAAACTCAGTAAGCTGCCGTCATGGAAAGTGAACGGGTCACGCCTAAGAGTTATCCGACCGGCCTCATCGACAAAGACTGGTCTAAGCGTGAACTGTTCTTCAAAAGCAACTCTCAGCGTTTTCTCGATGCCGTTCACGATCTGGAGGTGCGAGACGATGACGTGTGGGTGGTGACGCTGCCAAAATGTGGCACCACTTGGATGCAAGAGCTGGTCTGGCTGCTGATCAACGACTGCAACTTCGAGGCGGCTCTGGCCAAAGACCTGGAACTGCGCAGTCCATTCGTCGAGTAAGAAGAAGTTTAGAAATACTCGTGCCAACAAAAAGATGGATGGTAAACAAATTCATTTCTAGGTTTAATTTCAACGCACACGGGGATGATAGTAAGGTCTTTGCTGTCCATGATGTTGACTCGCCGCGGGTCATCAAGTCCCATCTGCCGCTGCCCCTGCTGCCTGCCCAGTTGTGGCAGAAGCGGCACAAAGTGGTGTACGTGTTTCGGAATCCCCTCGATGCCTTGGTCTCTCGGTACTATCATGGCGTGACCTATGGCCACAACTACGGCAAGACCTTGGCACAGTTTATCGAAGAGAATCTTGACACAGATGCCACATTCAGAAATGCCATCGAACACGCCCACGAGTTCTATCAGCTGCGCCATGAGCCCTGGCTGTACTACACGAGCTTCGAGCGCATGAAGAAGGATCTCCGAGCTGTGGTCGAGGATCTGTGTCGCTTTCTGAACAAACCCATAGTGGATCAGCCAATGGATCAACTGCTCAAGCATCTGTCTTTTGAAGAGATGAAAAGTGAGTATGTCACTTAAATTAAGTTCATCTATTTTTTGGTATTTTTTTGAGTACAGAAAATCCAACTACGAATCATCTGTGGGAGATATCGCAAGTGAATCACAAAGATGCCGGCAAGGAAAAGCACAAGTAAGTAAAAGATTCTTATTTATTTGTAGGACATTTGATGTAGCAAGCGATCTTGCAGTTTCGTTCGTCGTGGCAAGGTGAACGGATACAAAGATGAGCTGTCCGGCGAGCAGATAGAGAAGGCGAACCACTACATACAGCGGTGTCTGGGGGAGAAGGCCGTAACGCTGGATGAGCTTCTGCTACTAAATGATCCTAAATGATAAATGAATAAATACATGGGCAAATATAATCTTGGCAGATGATACGAGATAGAAAACACTCTTTCTCATTTGTAGTTTGGCGTGAAAATAATCAGATTATAGTATGTATAGGGTACCTAATTTTCCACCAATTACAATTACAAAATTTGCATTCGTTTTAATTGGTAATTTTTTTAATAAAAGCCCAATATCATAGGGACAAATACATAGATATATACCTACTAACTATTGTAACTCTCGGTTTGGTATAAAAATCTCAACTAAGGGGCCTAGGTCGTTGTTGTTTCCACCTTCTTGGCATTGTCCTCCTTTGAGGAGGGACCAGTCTGTGTGATTTGCACGACGCGTTCGGTCGATGGTGGGGGCAGCTTCTTCATGGGGGCAGTGATGGTCAGTAGACCGTCCGAGGAGAGGGAGGAGGTGACATTGTCTGGATTGACATCACCTACAATGGAAGGTAAGGGAAGGAAAGGGATTCTGGTTAGAACTGGAAGATTCTAAACGAAAAAGAGCTTCGAACTCACTGGGCAGCTGGTAGCGCCTGGAAAACTGGCGAGACACATAGCCGTGCTCGTCCTGCTTCTCCTCGTGCTTGCCCTCGACGATGACGAACTTGTCGGCGATCTTCACGGTGATCTCGTTGGGGGAGAACTGCTGCACATCCAGAATAACCTCAAACTTCTCGTTGTCGATGTTGAGCGTGGAGCCGGACTCTTGCTTCTGCAGGCTGTTCTTCTGCCAGGGACGCAGGTAGCCCGAGCGCAGAACTGTGGGCCGGGAGTTCCACACCGACGACATCAGATCGTCGCGCTTCATCCCCTGGCCGAAATGCTGGTCCAAGAGGCGCGATGTGCGCATCGGAAAGTCAATCTCATCCCACCAGTCGCGGAACATTAGGGGCACAACGGACATCTACGTTGATGGAGATGGAGAAACGATACGAACGGTAAGCTAATGGCGCAAATAGTCCTCTATATATCCTCCGATTTGTACCTTTGATTCTTTTATATATTTCGTATTCCCGATCTTTCTTGATTCGCCGCTAAAGCACTTTTGATGGAGCTCTCCCAAAAATCACTCGGTTTTATACCCTCACCAGTCTGTTTACAGTCTGTGCTAAAAATATGAAAATTTATTTCTCATCTAATTTTAGGCGAGCGTCATACATTCTGTATAGAGAACACAGAGCTTGTATACCGCACTTATAAGCATGTATCGGTTTTGTGCGAATATTCCAAAGATTTCTTGTCGTGGGAGACACTGACGCCCGTCTATGACGATGACCTGTGGAATATTCTATAACAACTTAGTTAAGAACGGAATTTTCTAGGGCAAACCAAATATGAATCACATCACAGGCGCAGTTTATGTTTGTTTGCCGGATTTTGTTATATTTTGTAGGTATTACTTTCTATCTAAACGATACTAGACTACATCATTCAGCCCACACACACATTTGGCCCTGGAAAGTGTTTTCCAGATGTGCCAAATGAAACAACAAAATGATTTAATAGAAAATGCCAGAATATACGCCCTAAAATTGCTATATTGTATGCATATGTGGGTGTACATATATTCATAAATACATACATATATACATATACATGTATATCAGGAGATTTTCATAATTTTCTACCTGTTGAGATGGCTGATTTGACGTGGCCAATATGAAAATACTTTTGGCAGCTAAATGAGCTTTCAAACTATTTAAAGCATCTCTGCCTCCGCGGGTATGCTGAGTCATGTCGCGTGCGAGATGACGTCGGGGAAATGTTGACAAACAAAACAAAAGAATTTGATCAAGAAATGTATTGTGTCAAGATTTCATCCAAGATACATGCCTATAGGGTGCACACATCCCCATTCCCCATTCATGAATATAAATACCTTTTTCGCATGATTCACCCTGTAATTGCATGTGGCCCCCATTCAGACGAAAAGTGGGAAAAGAACCCTCCACACACACACGCACACACAGAGGGACTTCTGCATGTGCAAGAGTACACGTGTGTGTGTGTGTCTAGAGAAAGCGAAAAGCCGACGACTGGGGTCCCGATTCCAGTTCCCGTTGCAGTTGCTTTGCCGAACGCCCAGCCCCAGCAGTTGTTGCCACGTGACACTCGTCACAGGACATGCATGTACCACGTGAGGAAGTACAGTGAAAGTTATGAAGAAAAGCCCCCGCTTTAAGTGAAACTAAAAACCAATAACGAAAAATACAAAAAGCAGCACCTGCAAAAACAGGCCATTAGTAACCGAAACGATGCGAAAGGTCAGACCATAATGGAAAAAGGAAAATAATTTGAAAAATAAAAAAATGTAATTTGATTATTTTGTTGCTAATTGTGTTAAGGTGATCACAGGGCTGCCCTTGGCGTCGCGGTGGTTGCTTCTGGGCTGCTGCCTCCGACTGTCCCTGCTCCTGGTGCCCGCACCGGCCGATGCACAGGCGCATCTAACGAAGCGAAGCTACTCGGACCAGAGCGTTCACGGCTATATGACCGAGGTCTGTGGTGTGCGGGTGAGTGGAGCTGGAGATTGGCTTAATTAACCCCTCCCCCTTGGATTGTTTGATCATATTGCAGCGCACCTGCTGGTGGAACGAGGTGTGCAAGGAGGAGTTCCAGAGCCTGTTTCGGTGCAAGTGTCCACAGTACTCCTACTGCCGGTGAGTGCGTTACGTGACCATCTTCTCGACGGCGAGTCCGCTGATGCACAGGGGATGCTTGTCTCGTTTCACTGTTTACAGCTCCCCGGGACGCTATTACAATGCTTACTGCTCCATGACAGACACAGGCTATATTTGGACTCAGCCCAACTGGGATTGGGGGTCGTAGAGCACACGTATAGCCCACGTAGAGCCCACGGATTACGGCCCTGCTCCACCCACTGCCCAACACCCGCTGTGACGTCAAAGACACTGACTGCTGATTGTATGCTTCCATCTCCAAAGTGGCCTCCAAACTCCAAATCGATTCTCTATTCATTGCACCATTAATTGTAAACTTAATCGAGCACGTTCACAACAAAATCGTATCGAATTTCGCCATCGAACTGTTATCGATGGCGTTTGCACCATATAATCGAATCGAATAAAGCCTTACTTTTGGCCCTCACTGTTCTGTCCTATTGGAAAATCAATAAACGCTTTCCAATCTCCAACAGCTTGCGGCAGGGCCACAGTGGGGCAATCAGACGCACATCTGAAAATATCCAGGCATTTCAAACCATTTACCGAGCGTATGGGCTAGGGCCCAGTGTGCTGGGGATCAGCAGGCGCAGGCGCCAAAAATGAAAGCGAAAATCGAAAAGCGTGGGACTATCAGCGTCAGTGCGTGTGGGGGAGTGGAGTGGAGTTCGTGGTCCAAAGGCAGTTAATCTATTGCCAGCGCAACATATAGACACCGCCAACAGATGTTAGCAGAGCAGAAAATCGCGCAAGCAGAGCACAAGTAAACTTCTGCCACTAGAAAAACGCAAATCAGAGGACTTCCAAATGTCGTGCATTCATCTTGTGGCGCTGCTGGCGCTCTGCCTGGGAGCAGTGGCCGCGAACAGCAACCACCTGCCAGGGGGGGTGAACCTCAACGAACGGTTCTTCAACCAGGTGAGGGCGCTCATCAAGCGCCGCATGCAGCAGAAGGACCTTCAGGTGAGCTAGTCTCCACCAAAAAACTGTGTCGTTCATATCGTCAGGGGTTGTCCACTGTCCGTTGCAGTCGCCGCAGCTGCCACTGGTGGACGATGAGGTGGCCCTGCAGAACCAGCGCAGCTACGACAATGTACCCATTCCGGCGGCCAGTGTGCCCACTCCTGTGCTCGTGGAGAACTGGCCCACCGAGCAGCACAGCTTCGGCCAGGTCACCGCCGTCTCCGTGGACCCACAGGGCAATCCAGTCATTTTCCATCGCGCCGACCGCTATTGGGATGTAAAGTAGGTCAACAGCTGTCGCAGTTGCATAGTAACAAGTGTCTACTCTCACGTGGGACACGTATACATATCTGATTTGTGTGTCCAATCTGCTTGCAGCACCTTCAACGAAAGCAATATCTACTACCTCATCGAGTACGGGCCGATTAAGGAGAAGACCATCTATGTCCTAGACTCGAAGACGGGCGCCATTAAATCTGGCTGGGGCTCAAATATGTTCTACATGCCCCATGGAATGACCATCGATATTCATGGCAACTACTGGATTACGGACGTGGCTATGCACCAGGCATTCAAGGTACATACTTTTTATACAGAGTCCTTTATCTAGTCCTATACTATATAGTCCTGGTTTAGTTTAAGCCCTTCGGCAGCAAGCCTCTTCTTACGATTGGCAAACGCTTCCGCCCTGGATCCTCCGTCAAACATCTGTGCAAGCCGACTTCCATAGCCGTGGCCACCACGGGAGAGGTAAGACTCTCAGGCCCTTTGACTAGGAAGAATGTTTTCATATATGTATGTATTCACAGTTCTTTATCGCCGATGGCTACTGTAACAGTCGCATCCTGAAGTTCAATGCCGCTGGCAAGCTGCTTCGTACGATTCCACAGCCACCAGGTACGTATATTTAATATTTGAGTGTTCACCATAACATTCCAAAATCCCTTCCAGAGTTTCTGTCACTTCAGGTGCCACATGCCATCACCCTGTTGGAGCACTTGGATCTACTGTGCATCGCTGACCGCGAGAATATGCGCGTTGTCTGTCCCAAGTGAGTGGAGTAGAAAGTAATCCTAAAACGATTCCCAAATTGCAAAATGAAACTCTTCCAGAGCCGGCTT
Source organism: Drosophila pseudoobscura (assembly GCF_009870125.1). NCBI lineage: Eukaryota > Metazoa > Arthropoda > Insecta > Diptera > Drosophilidae > Drosophila > Drosophila pseudoobscura. The sequence goes on along the minus strand of NC_046680.1, from coordinate 13,157,912 downwards.
GAAATCTTCCCATGGCGAGGGTGAGCCTGCAGCCACCATACAGGAGCCAGATCTGGGTCGCGTCTTTGGCGTCGCCAGTTACGGCGATATAGTCTTCGCCGTGAACGGACCCACCTCGATGTTGCCCGTGTGCGGCTTCACCATCGATCCGCGGTCGGAGGCCATTATCGGGCACTGGGGCGACTTCAAAAATCCGCATTCGATGGCCGTCAGTGTTAACGGGTCGGCCCTGTATGTCACTGAGATCGGAACCAATCATCAGACAAATCGCGTCTGGAAGTACGTTCTGGCCTAAGCCCTAAAGGTCGCAGAGCCAATACAGACCCCGAACCACAAATAACTACCGTTATAGACGCTCTCCAGCATGTCCACTTATAACCCGTACAGAAATAGAAATATACATATACAAAAAATAGATCAGAATCATATAGTTATCAACAGGATCAGGATCAATACAGATACAGGATACAGATACAGAGACTAGTAGGAGAAGACACCAACTATTTAATTGTAATAGTAATTGTTAGAGTAACGTCGTACAATATACTCGTAAGTATGTAAATTGCTTGACACATACCACAACAAACATAACCTCAGACTTTATGTTTTTGCACTGTAATGAGCAAACGCGGACTCAGAACCCGTATTACAAAGCAGCTTATTTTTAATAGTACATATACTATATTTAGTATAGTATGGGTACTATTCATTAACATAAACTAGGCACACGAGTGTGAGGGCTTTAGAATACCCTAATCCACAGAATATCCACAGAGCACACGGAGCGCATAAAAAAAAAACATACACTAATGTACCATACTATATAGTAATCTATATCCAGTTGACAAAACTTTACATATGCATATATATATATATACAATATATCTTAACGAACTATTATAACCGATGTAAATTATGTATGTAATAAACTGTTGTTGTTGTAACGTACACTACAGCCCCATAAACAGGCGATTTAAAGATAGAGACTACGAGTATACTCCCCAGAAAAGGCAGCGATGGCGGAATGTTACCGGAATGGTAAGTCGGTGGATGGGGAGCAAACTCTCCTTTGACCAGCATAAGTAGAACAAATGTTCTCAACATATTTTATCCTATCCCAGAAGGTAATTTACAATTTAACACTACAAAATATAAAGAGAAAACATAAACACACAATAAAATTATAGAATAAAATAGTGTATCCCTCAAGGTGCGACCAGCCATCGCTTGGCGAAAGACAGAGATTCGTTCAGATGCAATAGCCATTCGTCTAGTTCCGGCTGAGTGTCGGCTGCAAAAAAGAATCCCAAGGCTGCTTTCTTTTCCCGTAGGAGAAAACTCCGGGCACGAGCACACAGCTCTCGCGGTGCCGCAGCTATCGAGGCTTGCGGGCATTCCTGAAGCTGCAGTGAGAAAAGGGGCGGCTGCTCACTGAGATCGTCTTCGTGCTGCCACACGGACAGCTGTACACCGTCGAGGGTGCACCAGCGTCGATTCCAGTGGTGCTTCCTCTGCGGATCCTCCACATTCAAATAGCCAGAGTAATGTGACTTGGGCAAACGAACCTCCACACGCCCCGTCACGGATATTTCGGGCGCCAGATTGGTCGATTTTGTGTGGGTAGTCAATGGTAGCTGCCAGGATCGGGAGCTTCGCAAGCAAATCCGATCACTGGCCTGCGTCTCGCTGGCCAACAGCTCGAATGGAGCCAAATCAATGGCACGCAAACAAAAGGAGGCATGTAGGCGAAACCGGGATACTACTCGCTCACCCGCGGAGCTGCCGGAGCAACTGGATGTGGACGAACACAGATTGCTGGTACCGCGTTTCTGTAAGCGGAGAAAATTTTAGCGAGGTCCTGCAAGTCGGACTAGAGCCACTTACCACTGTCTTGGCTGGCTCCAGCGACAGCGTAGAGATCTTGCGCAGCCGAAACATAAATATTTGACAGCGCAACTCCATCGCCTCCACCGGGCCTGCGCTGTAGAACTCCAGTCCGCAGTCACGGAACAGGGCAACGCCATTCTGGCACTCCACCGATTGTGTGGAGCAAATGCGTCCCTCGAACTCGTACGTGCAAATGTAATGGTAATTGAAGAACATGTCCTGGCTGGCATCTGATCTCACTGGCAGCTGCATGGCATCGATTAGGACGCACTGCGCCTGCCGCCTGGCAGCCAGAACGGCATCGCTGGCCTGGCAAGGATCAGCGGGAGAGCTTTGTCGCAGGGTTGAGAATAGCAAAAGGCGCTCTGCCTCCACCATTTCGTTGGAGATCTCCAGCTCGGGCATTTTCCGACAAATGCTGACAGCCTGCGCCAGTTGCTCGCTGGTGGTTAGCGACTCATTGAGCAGGCAGTCGAGATTGAAGCTGGCGTAGTAGGTGCTGCTGTCCAGCTCCCCGTCGGTCTGGTTGGACTGATCGCGGGACATATTGAGGCTGTGGGTCAGTCGATGCTTCTCCGCCAGAAAGAAGTCCTTGCCTTTCCGGTAAGAGCGCCGCAGGGCATCCTTGAGGAGGCGATAGCGGGCCAGAGCGCTCACCGACATCAGCTGGCTGTCAGTGGGGCTGGGTAGCGATTGGACCAGCTCCCCCAGACTGCTGCTGTTGTGGGCCAGCTGGGCGGATGGTTTAGCCGGCTGTTGTGGAGTCGTTGGGCAGCTGTGGCTGAGATTGTGGCCAAATGGACGCGCTGGCGACTGTGTGGCATCGTTGATGTCGATGCTGAGATTGCTCGGTGGCTGGAAAATTAATTATTACGCGTGTTTAGATAACCAAGCAGCTTACATATATTTCAAATGCTTCAGAAGCGCGAGCTGTGTACAGTGTAGTTATGGATATATATATACAAAGGGTTACAATTTCCAAGAACATGGCAATGGCAAGTGAAAGCAGAAAGCCTTAGGCGCTAATAGGAGTCAACAAAAATCTCTACCTTAGTTGTATATCGTTGGCTTTTCTTTTTTGGTGTGCTCTGGTTCTCTGACGGAGGCGGCGGCGGCTCAATCTGGCACGATCCGTAGTCGTTGGTGACAAAGGAACTGCCGGCGCTGGCATCCTCAATGGCGTAATCATCGTACAGTCCCTCGGGCATGTCGTAGGAGACAGCATCCTCATTGCGGGGGCTACTGGCTCTGAGGCAGGTCTGCAAGTAGTTAGACAAGGATAAGTATGCGTATGAGGTAGTATTTGCTACGAATACTCACATTTGGAATCTTTTCAAGGCGAGTGTTGACCTGCTCGTCCTGATCGAGCACAAGCTCGCTGCGGCAGAAATTGTCCAGGAAGATCTGGCTGCGCTGTAGGGAGAGATCGGACCTCGACAGGTTTCGGTTCTTCTTTGGCGGCGAGTTCCTTTCGTTTATATTGTTTAGCGACTGGTGCATGGGTGGGGACGTCGGTTTTGGCTTGCGAATCACCGACGAATCTGTGGTTTCGCTTGTGGACTCAGAGCGAGAACATTCGCTACTAGGCTCATCAGGCAGTGGCATGAACTTAAAGAAGCTGCCACTCTTCAGGGACTCTTGCAGACACTGCCCCAATGCCACCGGCTGGGCAGTCAGATTTACTGGAGGCAGACTCGGCTGAGGCTTCTTCTGTGGCTTCTGCACCCTTGCATAGAGTATTGACAGATCCGCAGGCACACTCAAGTCAGAGACAGCCGCTGTCGACTCACTCCCAGTCGCCGTGGAGCTTGAAGTTTGGGCATCGCTGGGCTGCCGTTCCACTGCAGTCCTGACCTCGTACTGCGGACTGCCCCTTATACGCAAGCAGTCCTCTTCGATCTCTGAATAAATGGGTTCGCAATCGAGATCACGCTGATGCCGAGTAGGTACTACAAATGTCGTGTCACGTTTGGATTGAGTAGATCTCACAAATGTCGTGTCCCGTGGATATTGCGAGGTTGCTGCAGATTCCGTATCACGTGGATATTGAGTGGTTGCCACATATGTCGCATCACGTTGATATTGAGTTGTGGCCGATGTTGCGCTCAAGCTATGTGGCCCGTCAATGCAATCGAAGCTCTCCTTTTGACGCTCGATTGCCTCAACGCGTGAAGAATCCTGAGAAGACGAACACAAATATACGGTAATTAATTAATGAAAATCCCGCATCTGCAATTGAAACCAACCGCGAATATTTAAATTTCGATTAGAAACCACCATTATCGATTTCGATTACGCGCGCAAACCCATCCCTGCGAAGAACACACGAAAGCAACAAGCAAACAGCTGACGAGAGCATAGTTTTTTTTCTACATTTTTGGCTTTTGGCGCATTCGAAATCTGTTGCACTCGATGGGGACGCTCATCGAGTGATATGTACAAATTCCTGCTCCGATCCCTGCCAGGCCAAGCTTCATTCATTCGCACCCTCGGGATCAGCACAGCCAAGCACAGAAGCAGCAGGAGGAACGAGAGTAGTGACCAAATAGACGACGCCATGGATAGATACGACAGAAACCGGCAATGGAGGCGCACAAAAGACGGACATGGACACGGTCACGTGAGCAAGGACTCCAGCTTTAAAGTAGTTTCGTACAACATACTCGCCCAGGACCTGCTGGTAGAACATTTCTATCTATATGGGGAACTCAGAACCGACTGCCTGACCTGGCGACGTCGCCTGCAGAACATCCAGCGTGAAATACTGACACTAGACCCGGACATTCTCTGTCTCCAGGAAATGCAGTACGACCACATATTTGATCTAATGCAGGGACTCCGCATGGGCAATGGCAAGAAACTGGAGTACGTCTACAAGAAAAAGACTGGCGAGCGCACTGACGGCTGTGCCATCATCTACGACGCATGCAAGTTCCAGTTGCTAGACCAACGGCCAATCGAGTTTTACGATCAGAATGTGAAGCTGCTGAATCGCGAGAATGTGGCTCTATTCGCCAAACTCGGGATGAAAGGTCAGACGGAGAAGGAGTTCATAGTGGCCACCACCCACCTGCTATACAATCCCAAACGCGATGATGTGCGCTGTGCCCAGGTGACCAGGCTGCTTGAAGAGCTAGAGACATTTTCATGCGACCCAAAGAGTGGCCAAGTTACGCCCATAGTATTAACTGGAGACTTCAACAGCGTCCCCAATTCTCCGCCCTTCGAGATTATCACCGCAGACAGCCCACCCGCAAAGTTGCTCAATTTTAAGGCCGTGGAGATGGGACCGCCAGGCCCCAAGGGACCCGGCATTGCATCCACACGGCAAGACAATTGGATCACCGTGGACTACATTCTGCGCTCCCTAAGCGATAAAAGCCAGCACCAGCTGCAGGTGACTAGCATTTATGGTCTGCCGACGGTCAACGTCTGCTACCGCGTCGGACCCATACCCAATCACTATTTGGGATCTGATCACTACGCTCTGGGCGTTGTATTTAACCTTATCTAGACTATACGCCCAAAGCCATGAGCCATAGGCCATAGGCATAAGGATATTTTGACTCGTCAATAAAGATACGAAATTTGTTTATGAAAGACTCGACCTAGACTCACCCGAAAGGTTCGCACGGCGCGGTCGTCGCTCGCCTCCAGCTTGGCCCGAATATTGCTCAACAGGTAGCCCATTTTGGTGATGGTTACATCCTGGTCGAGATCCTTGTGGAAGGAGCGATAGGTGGTGGGTGCTTCGGCCTCAGTATGGAAGTTCAGTTTGCGAGCACGGTTCGTGGCACGTGGCATCTTTTTGGGCGGGTTCGGTGCTTCGATCTTGCGTTCGAAATCAAAGTACGGCTGGTCGCCGCTGCTCTCCTTGTCCGGCTGCTGCCTGGTGGATGTCGTTGTGGCCGATGGCGTCGACTGCATGGGGGAATGATAGCTGCCCGGTGGGGATTGCGACTGCAGATCTAACTGCGATGTGGATGTCTGAACACCCACAGTGCAGAGTCGGGGAGTAGGTGTGGGCCGTCGCGCCGGGTTCTCCGGGTGATTTGACTTTTTGGGCGACACAAAGCGCAGTATCTTGTTCTTTGAGTTGTTAAGAAAGTTCTTGGACTTGGTTTTGAGTGTAGGCTGCTTGTTGGCTGCCTTCAGCGGCGAAAAGTTGCGCAACTGCTCGCCCCAAATGAACTTATGGCTGGCCTGTCCGCCAGCAGACTTGATGCCTCGCGGATATTTGATGGGAGTGTGCTTGCGGTCTATGTTGGAGGCCAGATTCTCGCACATACTGCCGTCGACAGTGTCTAAGGAGATCTTAGGCACTACAGGCTGTGGTAGCTGCCAGCCAATGGCCACTTGGGGCTCTGCCATAGGAGCCTGGGTCTTGAAATGGGTACTCCGCTTGTTCTCGTAGTTCAGCATGTCGTTGATCTTTGGCTCTGTCCAGCCCAGCAGGATCTCCTTCATGGGTTTGTCGGCTACGGCATTCTTCCCCTTGCTACTGGCCTGCTGTATATTTCGGGCGTAGTTCGAGCCACGCTTGGACTCCACAACTCGCTCAATGTCGCTCAGCGAGGGACACGTAGGCAGCTGTCTGCTGCGCCGGGGCTTCTCCACTTCGGCTGCAATTTGAAGCGAGTTAAGAGGCGAAATAGAGAAGTAATGGGACCTGGGACCAGGAAATGAAACCGTAACTCAATTGGTAAACAAAATATCTTTTTATTTTGACAAGAAAATTGAAGTTTAATTTGGTTTGGTTTAGCTAAAAGGGATATTGTTTCCAATTTGGTTTGGGTTTCAGTTTCATTCTTTGGCTTCGGCTACCACTTACCCATCGGATAGGACCTGCGCTTGCTCTTTTTATTCTTTCGAGGCGAGTTATTGTTGCTACTGGGTACCGTGACGCCTCTCTGGCGCAGGAACTCGTCCAAAACACGCTCAGCCTCCCGCACTGAAGGCGTTGTCGAAGCCAACGACGACAGTGAGAATTTCCCATCGAGACTCTGGCAGCTACGGCGCGGCGGCTTCGGTGGTGGCTCTTGGCAATCGCGTGTCTTGAAATTCCCCAGACCCTGTGACAAACGCTTCTGGAGGAGACGGCCACCTGCACCAGAGCTGCGACGCGACCGGGAGCTTTGGCGAGCGGACTGCAGACTAGTCGGCTGTTCTGTTTGAGCCATTTCCGGCTCCTCTTCCAGGGCAGAATCCTGCTCGCTGATGTTTGACAAGGCCGGGGCAGTGGGTTTGTATGTAATCGGATCGTATGCCTTCACTTTGCAGGTCTTAACAGGCGAAGACCTTGGCTGGCAGCCTGATCCTGGCAGCTTCTGTCGGTTCACGCGCACCTCTGACACAACACAATTATCGCGCAGCTCCTGAATAATCTGTATGAGCGGAGCATCATCGCCGACGGCACATATACTGCTTATGGCAGTCAACGGAATATTTGAGGTCTGTTTCACGTTGGGCGGCTCACTGTGACGACGTCCCACCTGCTGCCTCTGGCTGTCCAAATGGTTCTGGACCAGCGGCATGGACGCACTGGCCGCCTGGACAAGCACACGTATCATGTGGATGAAAAAACATCTGTTATTTGATTGTCTGAAAGGGTTTTAGTACTCGTACCTTAGTGCTTTCGGAACGCCTGCTGCGTCTGGGCTGGCGCACGTGCGACTCTCGTGTCGGTGCCGTGGAGGCACAATCGCCACTGTCGCTGGTGAAGCAATAGCAAAAACCATTCTTGCATGGCTTGCCCTTTCGCTCCTGGGCCTTGTTACAGCGATTCTGGTTAATTAAGTCCGCATCGGCGGATGTGCCTCGTACGCGCACGGGCTGGTCCTCACTTGGCATGTTGTGGTTGTTGTCACAGTCGCGGCTTTGGGTGGAGACGCGTCTAATGCGGCGGGCCCGAAACTCGTTTATGCACTCCTGAAGACTGAACGAGGTTGTCGAGCCCGATTCGGCAGAGTCTTCTTCTTCATCGTCGTCATCCTCCTCTTCTTCCTCCTCCTCCTCCTCCTCGGCTACGACATCAGGCACTACGTTCTTTGGGAACTTTGACTTTGACGCCCCAAATACCTATGCAAAGATGCTGTTTACCAAGCTGCAAGTTGCAATAAAAATCATTTTCTTGCTTACTGTGGCCATTTTATGTTTTCAAAATTCACTGATAAGCCACGCGTCGAGGCCAGCTCTCTGTGTGCTCCACTTAACACCACGTTGCACGCTTTCTATTTCTATGTCGGGGTATTTTCCAATCAAAAGAAAAACGACGCGACCTGCATTTTTGTTGTCTCTTTTGTGCCGCTTCTTCGCCGTTATCAACTGGCGGCGCATATAACAACCCTGCATAGAATCAGAGGTGACAGTTTGGCTCGGAAATTGCTGCCACCAAAGTTAGCTCAAATCAAGCAAAAATATAGTAGAAATATACAAAAACAGAGGAACTCAAACTTTTGCAAATTCAAAAAATAGCACAATAAAGTAATATAATTATTATTCTATATATATATATATGAATGTATGACATAAGGTTGCTAGGTGGTTTAATCTAACTAATTCTCTCTACATATGCTTAGAGCTAGATTGGCATCACTGTCTACAGCACAAACAGCTGGCCGGTTACGTCGATTTTGGATATGAAAATTGAAATAAATTCTGACCAAAGCGTGTTTGAATAATGTCCAACAGTCATTTGTTTTTAAAGTCTGGCTTCCCACGGGCCCCCCTGCAGAATGGTTTGGGACGCTATGTGTGCCAACTGCAGCGAATCACGCTGAAATTCTGCAAGAACAATGGCTCCAGCAAAGGCATGCGGTAAGAATTGTGTTAAAGTTAAATGAAATTGCCATCCAACCATGTGCAATCCAATCCGTAGGGATTTCATCGAGAACCACCTGGTAAACTTTGCAAAGGAGAACCCCGGAATTGTGGTCTACGTGAAGCCGCGTCGGCACCGCACACCGGTTCTGGTTGGCGAGTATTGTAAGTGGAGGGCTAGTTTGTCTTTACTATTGGATAATACTAATTTCTCGCAGTAAACGGTGATCGCGAGTGGCTGAGCTGCCGCAACAGCACCCAGGAGGAAATAACCAAGTGGGTCGATCTGTTAAGGACACAAAATGGCAGCTCCAGCTCGCTGCGTCTGCGGAAAATGTGGCACACCGATGTACCATCCATCCAGGGGCCCTGGACGCCTTTTCTGCTACGCTCCCCCGAAGCTCATGGTCAGGAATATCCCAGCGTTGAGGCATCTAAGCCCTTGGATGCTCCACAAACTGCCACCGAGAAGCTCATTGAACTGTTCCGGCAGCAGAAACAACTGGGGGATGAGGATGTGTTAAGTCAAAAACGTGCAGAGTGAGCAGAGGAGTAGGGAAAGTGTATGATTTAAGAATGAAATATAGTTAAATTTTTGGTATTTGTTGCTTTTATTTTCATACTCAACATAATTCTGTTGGTAAAACAATAAATATTTTAAATCTAAACGACTAAAATTGTGCTCTCTCAAAATGTACCTAATATCGAACATTGGTTTGTAACTAACAATATTCTGGACAAAGTCATACAAAAATCAATCAACTTATTGTCCGACGTTTCGATATGCCTTGGGTATGGATACATAGAATATCATTGTGTGAACAACCGAAGTGGAATATCATAAATAATGCTTTAGGGTGAGTGACCGACCCATGCCTTTGGCTCTGGGACGGGGGCTTGGAATACATACATAAGATACAAAATACAAATCGATGCGTAACAAATGGCTCGCAGACAGGTGTGGTGAAGAGGGATAAGCAGGTTCTAGTGTCAGCTTAGCATTAAGAACTAAATATAGACTAGCATTCACAACAAGTAAAATATGTGATTTCTGTGTTCTGTGTGGTGCTGGTCTCTGAGGGGAAAGCAAAGCTTGTTGGTGGAGATCAACAACGATTAATTAATTAAGTACTGTAAGACTGATAGAAGAGAGGACACAGCGAGTATTAAGAGTAACAAAACGGAGTATCCTTCACATACAGATACACATTTCTAAATATATACCATAAATAATTGCTTTTATGCAGAAATTTTCCACATTTACATAGACACGACTTGCACGCTTTAAGGTACAAAGATACATTCATACAAACACACAGATAAAGATACAAGCATTTTGCTAGAGTTTACAATTTCCGTTTGGTTAATTCCTTTGGCAAAATGCATATAGTAGTAGTTCTTAATCGTTACAAAATGTTAACATTGTCGTTAAATAAATCAATACAATACGGACGTTTTGTTCACTTTTGATATTTGTTGCTGTCAATGATATATCACTATCCAAAATTAAACTAAACTCTGGCTTAAACATACATATGTCTTTTCTGTCTGTACTATCCTCAGTTTTATGTGTTTTGTGTTTTGGTGTTGGTGGGTGGAGCTTACAAGCCAAGCATTTCCAATTTGCAGCTAGCTCTTAGTGTCTCATGCTGTTTTGTGTTGTTTTGGTTTCTTTCGACAAGTCGCAAGTTCTTTCGACGCAATGAGAGCCCTCAGATGTCGCCCGTCTCCATGGCGGAGTTGATGTCGACCACAATCTTGCCCATAACCTCGCGGTAGGGCGAGTCCGGCTTGAAGGCCGTCTCCAAAAGCACGGCATCGCCAAAGAAATCAAACACCTCATCGATGCGACCTAATGACTTGTCCGTCAGATGCGGTTGCACAATCGACTTGAGTGCCACCTGCGATTCCGCTATCGACTTTTGCAGATAGGCCAGGTCGAAGGTGTAGTCTACCTCGTAGAATGATATGATGGACAGTTGGGTGTTCTGCAAGGGAAATCGATTAGAAATGAACGAAGCTGTCAAACAGAATGTTTTATTATTGTAGATTACCTGAAACTTGCGTTTAAAGTTCTCGGCTCTTTGCAGCTCCTCGTCGCTGAACTGGTTATTCCGATGCAGAACTCCAATCTTGATGACTATTTTGATGATATTCTTGATCAGCTTCTCCGCCTTGGCCTTGTTGCCGGTATGCATCTTGCACAGCCTGTACAGGTTATCCAGCAGCGAGGCCGTTGTCCCATCGATGAATGTCTTTGCAATATTTTTCGTTGCCATGCGTGAGAGGATTTTCTTTTGAGCGCGTAGCCCGATATCTTGCGACTTGAACACATTGTCAGCCATGACTAATGGGAGTATGAGAGATATTATTATTATTGTTGCATATTCATCGCGAATCGCGAACTGCATCTGTATTGTTGAACAACAGAAATAACGCAAAACAACTGAACGAACAACTGAAAACCAATGGAGAGAAAAGATATGCACAATACCAATTCGAATCCACACTTTTACCTTCCAAGTTCCAGTAGTCTACGCTCCATAGGAGCAGGCACTGTCGTAGACCTGCCACCGACATGTTGGGCTACACACCCGTCGATCCAGTTGCAAGCATGATAATTGATAAGGAAAGCACAGAAACAGAGACAGAGACATATGGGTGGGTACATGTACGATTAGGCAATGTTAATAGTCGTCGTATCTTTTGATAAAGAAACCTACTGCTTCTTCAACTGCGCTGCGGTTTATTTTCCTTCTGTCTTTGTGTTTCAATCAAAGAAAGAATAATGGTAGGCCCGTGGCTGTGTGTGTGACTCCATAGGCATGTGTCGACAAGTCAGCGCAAACCGCAATCCACTTGGGTTATTCATAAGGCTGTTCTAACGGGTTCGCTGCGACGCGGCACGCGCTATTTGTACGTGTCTATGCCGCAAATGGCTCGTGCGGCAAGTTTTCCCAACTGTCCAAAAAAGGAGCCTTGCCTTGCCGCACCTCAACCGTTATTCAAGACCAGGGTTGGGGGGACTCCTCTGGGGAAATTGTAGGGTCAACTGGGGTCATAACGTGTGAATAGATAAATCGCTTCCGTTCCTCCAATTCCCGGACACTTATTAACGCCATTGGTCGTCGTTCTTGTCCACCTCTAGTCTTTCATTTAACTAAGTGAATTCTATCTTCTCTTCTTTCCAGTTCTAGTTCTGAATCTATTTCTAGCTAGCAAACCGTACCATGACACGGACCGCTCCAAATGGTTAAGGTCACGCGAAATGCAATAATACGGTCCGAAAAACGGACATGGGGAGAAACAGAGCAGAGAGAGTTTGTGGTGGTGGAACCCAAGGACAAATGGGCAATGAGCCGCCAAATGACCAACGCGGAAGTGCGCTACTCCTAGAGCGCACTAGAGGCATTTTCTTTCGTTTTGCATTCAACCCACAATCACTGAAGCGTCCACAAAAAGTCTTAGCGAGCGGAATTTCTGGGCCAACTTATCGTCGTTTCCGAAGCTGTCGTGTTCATGCATTTGCGTGTTTGATATCATTAATGTTGTTGTTGTTTTTGGTGTTGGGTGTATTGACGATTGTGGACTTGTGCTGTTCCGAGTATTATTGATTGCAACAGGCTCGCCCACCCACACTCGTCCAGGCCGGGTGGTGGGGAGGGAAAGAAGGTCGAGTTTGGCGCTCAGGCAAGGCTCACCTGTGTTTTTGTTGCTGCAGTCCTGTGGCCGAGTATCCTTGAAATTCCGTTTGAGTGCCTTTTGTATGAAGTGGCTCCTGCTAATCTACTGCTGCGTTACATACAAAAATTCCGAATAAAAACAGCATTTACATAAATAATAAATAGAACGATTCTTGGCTGAGTTTATGCGTAGTTCCAATTGTTTAAAAAAAAATCAGCAGCGAGCAACAAAACAAAATATGAATGAGCGCAACAGCGTGTGTGACCGCGGACTGAAAATACCGTCTGACCCTCAGAAATATACCGAAATATACCGTCTTATCTTCCAAACATACCGGAAATATACCGATTACAAAAGAACTTAACCCACTTAGGCCCCCTTTATTTAAACAAGATAACAACTCGATTTAAGTCGGGGAATATAACACATATAATAATAATAACTCTTGTAGGTCCATCTTATCCTTCATCTTTGCATAAAAAAGCCCACGATGAAGCATACATCTCAAATGCGCTTTGATTTTTCAAGATTTATAATTTTCGGGGTCGACAATGGGTTAACTGTTCTCGATAGCACCTGCATCGATAACCTTCGCGCCGCCCCATTTCCATCTCTACGGTCCAGCTGCGTCGTTGAAAATATGCTAGCATCGTTTTCTATTGTTTTATTTTGAATAAAATAGCAATTAGACTAGTGTAATTCGATCCAAAAGAGCTCTATTCGTATAGCTGGTGTGAAAATGAACATAGACAACAAATTGCGCAGCAGGGAGCACGGGTTCTGTGAGTATTTCGAATGGCGGGAGAATTTCACTTTTGGCGGTCGAATTTTCTATGTAAATATGTGATTTATTCGACAAGTTACATTGAAATGAAATGGCAATTGGCACTCTAGTGGCAATAAGCTAAGCCTGGGATCAGTCTGTGGCACTCTAGTGGCAATAAGCTAAGCCTGGGATCAGTCTGTGATCCGTCGCTGTCTCATCCAGGGAAGGGTTCTCCAGATCTCCGGGTCTCTAGCCGAAATTGCAGCGCAAGCGAAAACGTATTGAAAAACTAGACTGCAACATAGACAAAGACGCAGACCACGATGGAGACAATCTGAGAGCTGCACTAATTTCTGGTTTTTTCACTCTCATTGCAGCCAACGAGCGGACCTACGATTTCGCCCTGCGTCGCCTGTGCGTGGCCAAGGAGGACAGCTGGCGGGGAATCGCTCCGGCCAACTACTGCCCAGACTTCAACCCAGAGCCGCCCATATTTTCGGCCAAGTTTGCCAATTGCAACGGCTATAGGCACATTCTGGCCATAGCCAATGAGGATGGCAAGATCACACTGCAGGACACCACACAGCGCAACCACGAGCCGGAGGAGCAGTCCCTGCCGGGGCCACAGTGCCATTACAATGCAGTCTTCGACCTGGAGTGGGCCCCGGGGCAGATGCGGTTCGTTTCCGCCTCGGGGGACCACACAGCACGGCTCTGGGAGGTGGCTGGCTCGGGCATTAGGGGACTCAACTCGTATATTGGCCACACACGATCCGTTAAGTCGGCCGCCTTCAAGCGAACAGACCCAGCCGTGTTTGCCACTGGCGGGCGAGACGGAGCCATTCTCATCTGGGACATACGGGCCAATCTCAACATGGATTTGACCTCTCGCGTGGACAACTGCATCTACAGCGGGCACACGGGGGGACCGGGCACGCCCGTCTCGCAGCGAAAGCAGCGCTCACGCACGCCCAAGATGTCGTCCAGCGCCACCTCGAGCAGCATCACGGGATTGGCCTTCCAGGACGACAACACCCTGATATCCTGTGGCGCTGGCGACGGCGTGATCAAGGTATGGGATCTGCGACGCAACTATACGGCCTACAGGAAGGAGCCGCTGCCCAGGCACAAGCTGCCGTATGCCGGACACTCCACCTTCCGGGGATTTACCAATCTCATTGTGGATGCGGCAGGGACGCGGCTCTTTGCCAACTGCATGGACAACACGATCTACTGCTACAATCTGGTATCGTACTCCCCCAAGCCGCTGGCCTGCTACAAGGGTCTGCTGAATTCCACCTTCTACATCAAGTCCTGCCTAAGTCCGGATGGAAAGTACCTGTTGAGCGGCAGCAGTGACGAGCGGGCGTACATCTGGAACCTAGAACATGCAGAGGAGCCGCTGGTGGCTCTGTCGGGCCACACGGTCGAGGTGACCTGCGTCGCCTGGGGCTCTTCCCACGACTGTCCCATTGTCACCTGCAGCGACGATGCGCGGCATAAGATCTGGCGCATTGGACCCGACCTGGAGGGTCTTAGCGAGGCCGAAAGGGCGGACAAGTATCGCGGCCATGCAAGCTATGTGCGCCAATTCAGCAAAAAGTCCACGGCTCCGGCCACCGGAAACCACAAGTACAACCTGAGGGATCTGGAGTCTACGCCACGCTCGCTGAAGCGCCTGATGGACCAGAACGAACGCACGCCCGGCTCCATCGAAAAGGTGGCCATGAAGCGTTCATTTCTGGACATGCTGGGCGTGGCCAGCAGCGAGGCAGATGCCGAGCAACCGCAGAAACGAACCAAGCCCCTGGAATCCCGCGGAAGGCGACTCTTCGGGCCCTCTAGCCAAGAGCCCACTTGCAGGCATATTCAGCTGCCGCCGATTGGCGAGGAAGAAGCATCGCCCAGCAAAAAGCAAAAGGAGAACGCAGCCGCCGATGATATTTCCCCGGGGACCAAGCTGCTAAGCCTCAACTCCTCGCCAGTCCACTCACCGCTCAGCGAGAATGTCAACCACATATACGCCTCACCACCCACCACATCCGCAGCTGCAGCTGCAGCAGCGGTGGCGGCAGCGGCTGCCTCCGAGGGAGCTGGCCAGCAGCCCCTCTCCTCTGTGATCTACTCGCCCACATCGAACCTGCCCAACTACGTGCTGGACGGGGAGGCACCGCATCTGGCCATAATGTCGCCCAAGCGCAAGGCCAAGGAAAAGGTCGACTGGCTGACGAACATACGCAAGCAGAAGCTGATGAACGGCAGGGCGCACGTCTCGCTCAGCGACAAGATCAACGAGGAGCAGCAGCAGGCAAACTCTGTGGATGTTTTGGCGTCGCCGCGTCTCCAGTGCCTGCGTCAGTCGGAGTGCAGTCCCCGCTTAAAGGCCACTCCCCGGCGGCGCATCTCGCACACTGATGCTGGAGGTGGTGCGAGCGGATCAAGCGGATCCATACCACAACCACAGCCACGCACACCCACCTCCAGTCGCCGAAACAGTGAGACGACACTGCTCCGCTTCTTCAGCGTTCAGCGCAGCAGCAGCGTGGCACCCGACGAGACGGCGACAGCGTCGGGGCCAAGCGAGATGTCGCCACCTCCATCGGTCACGCCGCTGACACTGCGAACGCCCACGACAGCGGTGGGAAGCGATTAAAATGTTGCCTAAAAAATGGGGAGAATCGTATCCCCTCGTCGTATTATTGTACCCGTAGTTTTAAGCGGACATTGTTGTAAGCTATTTTATGTAGATCCTAGCTTGAATCTTATTTTCGTTGGGCGAGTTGGTAACCAATTCCCCCGGCACTTTGTACAGCGCCACTACAAAAGACTAAATAAAAGTACATCCATAAATATTTTAAGCTTCATTACATTTGGTTACAAGTACAGTG
Source organism: Drosophila pseudoobscura (assembly GCF_009870125.1). Classification (NCBI taxonomy): domain Eukaryota; kingdom Metazoa; phylum Arthropoda; class Insecta; order Diptera; family Drosophilidae; genus Drosophila; species Drosophila pseudoobscura. The sequence continues at coordinate 13,141,868 of NC_046680.1, read as the reverse complement.
TGGATCACTACTGTATGACTAGTTATTGCACTTTCTTTTGCTGTTGCTGTTGCTGCTTGGCCGCCGCATTCAGCCGCATGGTCTGGAAGATCTGACGGGCCACACCGAAAAGCAATACGAGGTGACAGAGATGCAGGGCCGAGCTGGACAGATAAGTGCTGGGATAGCTATTCCAGCAGTACTCGATGATGCCCAGAATGAGATAGCGCACGCCCAGGGAATAGGACGTGGACCAGACCAGATACGGAAGCGAGTGAAAGTACCAAACGTAGAACTGATAGTGCAGCGAGCGGGAGCAGGCCACGCCGATGAAGTTGCACAGGAAGAAGGGCAGAAGGGCCAGTTGCGTGCACCGTTCAAAGTGGATGCCATAGCGCTCGGACTCCGCCCGAGCGGGAGCGGGTGCTGGAGGAGCCGCTGCCTTGCCGCCCGATGACTTTTGTAGTGTCTTTTCGAAGGCATTCAGAAAGGATTGCTGTTCGGCGCTTAGCTTCTCCGTGTCCTTTTCCTTTTTCGCTTCCTTCTTGATCTTCCTCTGGGCTTGGACTTCGCTATTCTTCTTGGCAATTTGCGGCTGAAGTTGGTCCTGGACGCTGCGCAGGCGAACATAGCTCTGGAAGAAGGTCCACGTGGGCTTGGCAAACACCAGCAGGAGCACCAAATGCAGACCTAACAGCGATAGGTGGAACGTACGGTGCTCGAAGAACTCCCGACTCAAGAACCTATAGTTCACCGTCCACTTGTGCTCGAAGATGCGGCCCAGGTCGAAGCTGCCACGCAGATACTCCACCGGATGGGAGAGCAGAAAGGGGGCGCCCAGCAGAAGCTGGACCGACCCACAAATTGCAAGCTGCAGGAAGGTCTTCAGCGGTCCCAGATTGGCCAAGTAGAAAAGCAGCAGGGCCGGCGCAAACAGCAGAATATTCATCTTGACGCCCACGGCCAGGCTGAAGAGAATGCTGCCCCAGGTCCAGCGGCGATCCACGAAGAGATTGAGTGCCGCATAGAGCAGGAGGATGGCCACGGGATCGTTGAACAAACGCAGCACATAGATCGAGTGGATGCGGTACGAGGTAAAGGCGCTCAGGACCAGCACGTACGGCGGCACCTTGCGACTCTTCGCGTACAGGCGCAGCACCAGGCACATCTGCAGCAGGTAAATCCCGGCAAAGATGTACTGCGCCACCCGCACATTAGCGCCATGCGACGTTATGTAGTAGAGGGCCGAGTAAATGTACACAAAAGCCGCCGGATACACTAGGGGCCCAGTATCACCTGCAATGTAGACAAAAGAAATAGTTTAATTAACACTTCCCTTGTCTGTTCTTGTCTTGTTCCGTTCCGTTACAGTTCGAATTCTGTTTCGAAGCAGCTGTGTTTTTGGGCGCGCACTGTGAATGGCAAATTCAAAGAAGAGCAACGTCGTCGGGCGACTGTCAAAATGTCAGATGTCAGTGTCAGAAAGAGAAGGAAAGTTTTTATTCGAGAAGCATGGAGGTTATTACGGCATGTTTTTAGCTGAGAACTATAACTTTTAATGTAAATATGATTTCGTGTCAAAATTTGTTCGTACTCCGCGGGCAACTGCCGGCGATCCGCTGCTGCCGCCGGTACCAACAGCACTTACGGACAACTCTGAAACACAGCTCCAGCTTCTCGGCCTGGGGCCCCACGGCAGCGCCGAGTATATCGCACGCGTCCGCGTCCAAATTGTCATTGCTGGGACTTAGGACACGCGATGATGGACGGCACACAGTCCGCAGTTTTTACACCTCCAGCCGCATGCTGGCCAAAGACTACTACACGACACTGGGGGTGGCCAAGAACGCCAATGGGAAGGATATCAAGAAGGCCTACTATCAGCTGGCCAAGAAGTACCATCCGGACACCAACAAGGAGGACCCGGATGCCGGTCGCAAATTCCAGGAGGTCTCCGAGGCCTACGAGGTGCTCAGCGATGATCAGAAGCGGCGTGAGTACGACACCTACGGCCAGACGGCGGAGAACATGAGTCGTCAGGGTGGCGGATTCGGTGGCGGCGGCGGCGGGGCAGGACCCTTCGGACCCGAGGGCTTCTCACAGAGCTGGCAGTTCCGCTCGACCATCGATCCCGAGGAGCTGTTCCGCAAGATTTTCGGCGAGGGAAACTTCCGCACCAACAGTTTCGACGACTTCGCCGACTCCAAGTTCGGTTTCGGCCAGGCTCAGGAGATGGTCATGGACTTGACCTTCGCCCAGGCAGCTCGCGGCGTCAATAAGGATGTGAATGTCAATGTGGTGGACGAGTGCCCCAAGTGCGCCGGCTCCAAGTGCGAGCCGGGCACAAAGCCGGGCCGCTGCCAGTACTGTAACGGCACAGGCTTCGAGACCATCTCGACGGGACCCTTCGTCATGCGTTCCACGTGCCGCTACTGCCAGGGCACGCGCCAGTACATCAAGTATCCGTGCAGCGAGTGCGAGGGCAAGGGAAAGACTGTGCAGCGCCGCAAGGTGACTGTACCGGTGCCGGCGGGCATCGAGAACGGACAAACGGTGCGCATGCAGGTGGGCAGCAAGGAACTGTTTGTGACCTTCCGAGTGGAACGGAGCGACTACTTCCGCCGTGACGGGGCCGACGTACACACAGACGTGGCCATCTCGGTGTCACAGTCCGTCCTGGGCGGCACTGTACGCGTCCAGGGCGTCTACGAGGACCAGTGGATTAACATTGAACCGGGCACCTCCTCCCACCACAAGCACACGTTGCGAGGCAAGGGCCTTAAGCGGGTAAACGCTCACGGCCATGGCGATCACTATGTACACATCAAAATTGATGTGCCGCGGAAGCTGAGCAAGGAGCAGCGCGCACTCATCGAGGCCTTCGCCGAGCTGGAGCTGGACACGCCAGGCAAGATCCACGGCGTCACCCAGACAAAAAATGGCAGTAAGAAAGCAACGTAAATACACCCTAGCAGATAGAAACTCAATTTCGCAAGTCAATTCTCAATCTCATTGCCCAATGCAGCATCTAATGTAATTGGAGCTTCAATTCGCAGTTCAAATATATGTGGGTTAACAGTCTGAATGATACTTAAACGTCAATCCCTGTCTTTTGCTCTTCTATAATTGCAGAACAGGTGCGAGTGAACAATCCGGAGCTGTTGGAGGCGGAGCAGCCAAAGGAACCAGCAAAGAAAGCACAAGCGAAACCAAGGAACAGCAGGACCAAAAAGAGTCCAAGCCCAGTGGGGGATCAGGGCAAAGCGAAGGCGGAGGCGGGGGAGGCTTCTTAAACAAGATCAAATCTATGTTCAACTGAAACACAATTGTTTTACGTTAATATTTAAGCAAAAACAATGTTAATGTTGCTCCTAAGATAACGTTTTGTTTTAAGTCTAAGACTAGGGGTACGAGCAGCAGGACCTATTCCAAGTGGAAGAGACGAATAAACGATGTTCACAGTCACAGTCCAAGCAAAGGACTTCCCATTGGTTCCAGAGGGATGGAGCAGAAACTTTAGATATAGAAGCATTGGAATGGGGGCACATGGCAGCCGCCGCTGGTGTCCAAAAATAAACTCGAGAAAACCTTGAGCACTCACCGCGCAGCAGGGCATAATTGGTGGTACCGTTCAGGAAGCCCTCGCACTCCTGCATGTAGGCCACCCAATCGATCTCCGTATATGGCACGCGCCGAATAACAAACACATTGATAGCTGCTTCCGCCAAAACAATCAGAACACTAATTATGGGCAAGGCGGCCGGCTCGAGCACCAGGTACTTGAGAAAGCCTATATTCAGGTATTTGTCCAGCAGTGTCTGCAACAGGTTGCTGGACTTTTTGCGACGTCCAGTCGGACGGTTGTTGTTGCCTTTCGGTGGGGCCATTTATGTGATAATATTCGGAAAATCAACTAAATTAAATGAAAAGAATCCACACAAGACCAGGGCCGCAAAAGCACAAGCACTGACTATTCACTGTTCGTTCATACAACGAACGTGTTGCGAGCGAACTTTCTGCGTACGCTCCCAGGTTCTTCGGCTCTAGCGTTCGGTTCGCTAGAGGTCTCAGGTAACTCTCAGTGAAGGAACTAAATGTATTCCTTCAAGAAGAATTTACTAAAGAGAATTTTCGAAATTTGATGTGGGCATTCTTGAATGCCCATTTCATTCAAAAATATGGAAGGAAACCACCACAATAATGAATTTTGAATTTGAAAGCTTTATACTTTCCAGACAGTAATCTTAAGCAACAAAGTGCTTAGATCCGATTTATAACTGCATTTATTAGCTTTTCACAATTGCAAAGTTTAATATAACCAGATGTAAGATACTTAAGTTTTGTGAAAAAAGCCCTACCTCTGAAAATTATTTACTACACATAGAAAAAAATAATTATTTAATAACTTGAAAGCCCCAAATCGAAATGAGTAGAAAACACCCGAAGGACAGACAATTAATAAACATTTTGTAGTCCATTTACTGACCAGCGCAATTCGGATACTCCTTGCTATATTCCGGCCTCATGGGTATTGAAAATTACCTTTCTCGTCATACTCTACCCATAATTTAATGAAGAGAATTTAAAGGGAGTTTAACGGAGTTTATCTTTAGGGCAAATGCAAAAACATGACATAAAAACAGCAAATGAACTAATTATCTTTCATTTATTTGAAATTGGTGAGTGGATTGGGATATGCAGAACTACAGGCAGTGCATGCAACAGACCCAAGGGCAGACGGGGGCAGGGAAGTGTATAGGGCTGGCAGTGAGTAGGAGAGCAAGTGTTTGGGTGGGATGTGCGCAACTGAAAATAAATGATTAATGGTCATCGTTTGTTTCATAGATGGATGGATGCGTGGTGTAAACCTGGAAACAACCGTCCCAGCAGAGGCCACGTCCTCCCCTTCCTGTACAAAGCGCGAAAATTGCCCTTAAGCCAAAGGGACATGGGATGGATATTGGTTCTGGTGGTTTAACGCATCATTGAGATCTATTGACGAAGGGGAAATGTTGAAACACGGTCCGGTAAACGGTCGCAGGCCGATACCGGACAAATTCGTGCGCCTGCTCATGCATACATATCTACATATATGGACATGTTGCTCATTTACAAAAAAACGGACAACTGTTGGAGCTTCTCCCATTCCTCTTCATTCCGCTGATATGCGGCACATGTCATCCTTTGCATGGATTGTCCTTCACTGTAGATTTCTGGGCAATTAATTGCCAACCGGGACATGGTATGCGTTTGATTCAGTCTCAGTCCTCTCTTTACAAGAGAACTTTTCTCGTACCCTTGCAGGGGGTATTGCGATTTCAGCATATAATCACCCTGTATCCTGTATCTGGCTAGGAATATTGATGAAGTCCTTACTCATCCAAGCCTACAGCAACCCGACTTGATTGATTTTTCTGTTACAGATTCGTGTGGAACACTTAACGGATATATCATAGTTGTTGAATGGAATCTGCCAGGGTATCCAAAATTTCGGTCCTCGAAGATAGGGTTTCTTTATTGTTTGTTGATGCTGTTGCTTGCTACACATTAATTGTGTGCACTGCACCATGTAAATATATTCATTCGTACGCCTCTCAAAAGCGATGAAAAATCCGCCTCCTCGCTCAGAGTGTCAACAGGACTGCAAGGACTGCAATAACGACGGGTAAAAAAAACCACTGTGTATGCAAAAAATGGCCATGTAATAACATTTCAAAGGTATCCCACGCCCGCGTTGATACGGGGATTTATTAAAAAAAGTTGCATGTATTTTTGAAACTTGTTGCGTACAGAATTTTATATCGCACGGATTTTTACTAAAATTTTCGACATTTATTTGATTGAGATTCAGGGCCATTCAATCGGAATAATGAAACCTTCCACTCAAATAAAAAAATTCTGTTTAAGTGAGTATTATTTTATTAAATATTGATTCACAGATGTTCATATAGTACGAATGTACTTGTTGCATTGCAATTTTGGTTAAGGAAGAGCTTTCCCCGCTTCCCCATTCCCCATTCAAAGAAATATTCATAGATATTTGAGACACAACCATTTGATGTTTGTCGTCTCCACTTTGTGGGTCAATTGTGTGTCTAATGCTAGTTATCACTTTATGAACTATAGAACTAAATCGGTCATTGCTTATCAGTAGCGTCGCCATTGTGTATGTGAGTGGTTCCACAGTTCCATATATGTCTGTATGTATAGGCAACGAAGCAGCCTAAGACTGAGAGCTATTTACGAGTATTCGTGGTACAAGTGAGAAAATTGTTTATTAATCAATAATAATCTATATAGAAACATATGTACATATGTATGTACGTACATATCCGTGCTGTTATCATGCTGGTTGGTCTACTCTACTGATAAGAGCAAGCTGTTAAATGCAAATCTCCCAGCTTCGCCCAATACTAGTTCCCAACAGAACTTTGCACTCAAAATGGTGCTTGTGCTTATTCATTCCTTTGGGATTAAATTCATTGTGTCACGATTTAGCAGCTATTTATTCTAGAAACAATGACGGGACGGATTTATAACCATTTATTGCAAGAAGCGTCTGATGATACTTTAACGTGCTTCACTTGCCATTGCCGTTGCCATTTAATAGATTGTTTGGTTAGCTCTGTATAGACTTCTTTTGAGCGCTGTGGCGTATGCATCAGTTGTTTTGATAGTCGAGATTGCACCTTGCTGTGACGCCTCTTTTCATATGATGGCCCCAGCCCTGAGAGGAAAACAACACTCTCCCACACACACACACACGCACATCATTTATGAGCCTTTCTGTTTGTGTTCGTTGGACCAGATGACAGGCGGGTGCCAAGGGAGCTTCGGCCGTTTAAGAGTTCAATCATATAAAGCGTTGTCGTTGTCACCCATATATACACATATGAAATATATTTATATGAAAAAAAACGTACAAAAAAAGAAAAACAACTGTTAACAAAAAAGGAGAAGCATATGAGCGCAGAAAAAAAGCTTATTTGCATGTGCTTGCTGAGCGTCAACAGACAGCCTACCTAGTCTCTCCGCTTAGTGTAGGGTACAACAGAACGCATGCAACAGCTGGTCGGAGTCAAGGTGTATTTATATGAGGTGGCGCATAGAAAAAGTGTTTATCAAACGGCTCATTCTTGATGATTATTAAAACTAGTATTCACAAATTAATTTTAGGTGTGCTCCGTATATACATATGTATGTATGTATGTATATTACCTCTGACAAAACTGCTTTCGCTTGAGCGCTTCTAATTATGCGTCACCTTATAAAAGTACGTCCTGGTCGAAGCGTACGATTTTTCATGTGCTGATTGGCCTGGCCCCCTCCCCACTCCTCTGACACTCGTTGCTCCAACACTAACAGCTCTGTCTGCCTGCCTGTTGCTGCTCCACTCTCACTTCCCCTCCAACGTTTCCACCTAGTTCCTCTATCTTCCCGCTGCCCTGCTCGCGTAAGAAGCTTATTGCACGCGAGTGTGTGTGTGTGTTGGCATGCTCTTCGTGCTTCGCATGGAATAACTATATCGGGTAGTTTCCTACTCAGAGGGACATAATTCCAGTCATATCTAGTGCCTATGTCGCTCAGACAACGAGATGGATGGCCTTACCTTTGTTTAGTCATACCCTGGTACTAAGAGATAGCTGGTTGGTTCAGCTTTTGGCCGAGTGAAAACGAAACGAGCCGACGGAACAAGCCGAATGTGCACTCTGTATTTGTTTGTTTGCCTTTCCATCGCGAGATTTCCCCATTTCTGTTTTCGACTTGCCGCGTAACGGTTGTCATTGCTCCCGAGTGCACACAGCGAGGCTCGCACGCAACAACAGCAGCAGCAGCCCGCACCCTCTCTTCACCTCTTTCTAGAAGAGTCAAGTCTAGGCTACGCTTAATTTACAAGAGAGTGTTCCGAAGAACGGGCAGAAGTTTTTCCCTTTTTAGTTTGTTTGATTTGATCGTTTTGTTTAACTGGTAATTTCCCCAAACTATCCCTACTCTATGTTTAAGTGTGTGTGTGCTCTCGGTGCTGAAATTGGCGTTGTTCTTCGTTCCAGAATTATTCAAATTTTAAAAGAAACAAGAAAAGAGCGCGCGCTCAAGATAATATGCCGAAAAAAGCAGAGAATCATTGTTATTGCATGGAAAATTACTACAGAAATCAACAACAAGCCAAACCGAAAACACAAAAAGAGAATAAAAAAAGAGCATAAAGAGAAACAACAATAACACAGAGGAAAGCATAAATAAGACTGTGAGCCCCATAGACGACGAGCCGCATAAACAAATTAAGTGATGCTCCCTGCCTTCCTCCGTGCTCCGCGCCCTCTCCCTGCTACACGCGCCATTTCTTGAATTTAAATTTAAATTTAAACTATTATTGTTATCGGTGGCAGCCTGCTCTTTATTTCTATTTTTTCGCGCCAAGTGCAATCGGCTCTTACATAATTAATATGGTCAAATCCATAAAATGTTCCAAAATGTATAATATAAACAACTTGGGCCAAACGAACGCATGTCAAGTCACACCAGCGCAACTTTGCGCCGTTTTCTAGTTCTTGTTGCTTCCATTTCGAAACTGTTTCCGAGATCTCCAAAATATACATATGTGTACATATGTATGTATGTATAGATTTCTGATTAACGCATTATATTTATTTATTCCACAGTGTTTCTTCCCTCGTTCGTATTGTGTTTCGCGGCTGTTGTATTTTACTGCAATTAGTTACTGTTACTCTACACCACACCCATCGCGCCCAGAAACTAACTGTATTCGAGTGTGTCTGTTATCACCGAAAAAAGACATACTCTTCACGTACATACACATTTAACTCGTAACGAAATCGACGTGTGTGTGTGTCGCTTTATCGGAGAAGCCAAAGGCAAGCAAGCGAGACAAAGCAAAAGAGACTCGCGTCCGACAGACCCGATAAAGCAGAATCAACAAGCACCAAACTAACGGCGGTCACGTCACTCTCTTCAACTGCACTTCTCTGCACCAACAACAATTAACCTGCATTGAGAGCGCCAGAGAGCTGATCACCACACTCGCTTCCCTGCACCGTGGTTCAATTGCGCTCTGCTCTCCCTGTCCATCCACGCTCTCTCTCAGCAAGGCAAGCAAATGAAGCAAATGAGCTGTTTTGCCGACGCTCTCTATGGGTAAGTTTCCTAAGATGAAAATTTAAGTTCAAATTAAACTCGTCTCCGCCTCTACTGAAAACTAGTTTTTCCGAAAAAAGAAAAAAAACTGCAAATGGTCTGCCGTATCGATAGCCGTATCTCACATACATACATACATATTTCCTCGGTACTCTCGCCAGGGGCACCATTTACAGACACAGACAGATACACAGCAATAGGCTTCCAATGCAGCGCCCTCTTGGCAGGCCCGGCACATGAACATCACCAGAAACCCAACCAGCTTCGGTATTTTGATACCCTATTATAGAGTAGAGTATGATGATTTACACCAGATGTTTGCAACGAACGCAGAGCCCCAACTTTTATGCATTCAGTTTCTAAATGAGACCCCCCAAAGTTGGTTTTTAATATCGAGGGTGTATTTTTGGTTTGTATGTTTGTGAGCCAGACGCATCTCCACAGTCTCGACCCCCATTCTAGGAAATGTGATGGGATTCCAATGTGCCAGCTTCGAATGAAGCCACTAATTTTCTTGCCTTGACCAGGGCCAGTACCTGCAACATCAATCAAAAAATTCCACCTTTGAGGGAACCCTTTTTTTCTGGCTAAAACTCCCAAAAACTAGATCAGGACCCTGTGACCCAGTCCCAATCAAAAGGTCTGTTGATTTGCGGTTTTGCAATTGGAATGACTGGCTGAAGGCAAGCATAATCAGTTTTTAGCCAGAAGGAAAAGGCTGTCGTCGGCCAGAAGGAGAATGTTCTTGCATCGAATGTGGTCCCGTCCCTGGCGCACACCATAAGAAGCACACAATTCTGAGCTGAGGAAATTGGCACATGACCTGACCTACCGCAAGAAAATCTAAATTAGGCACGTTTTGCGCTCACTCTCCCCCTGTATCGTGTATCTGTCCCTCTCACTCTCACGCTGCTGTTTGTTTTATGTCGTTTTGTTCGAAACATTTCTTAACTTTGTTTGTGTCTGCACGCCATCATTCTATTGTTTCGTTCTTCGTTGTGCTCACAACATTTGCATTGTAATTATTCTACTCGATTCTTTCCGTCCTTATGCCAGAAAATGTTGGCACTCGAAGGAATACCCAAGAATTTCCAGTTATTTGTGGCTATCAAGCCAACAGTAAAATTCTGTTGAATCTCCTCTTGAGCCGGGGACAACTCCAATTATTTCCAATAATTGAAAATTAAATATTCTGAATATAAAATCAGCATTAAAAGTTGTAACCAGGATTAAAACTGAATTTTACTTGATTTATTTTATTTTTCAATAATTTGTTAAGAGTCTGGCTTGTTCTGTTGGGTTGTTGAACGAAACAATTATGATACAATTTACAATTGTAAAAAACTTGTACAATTTACAAGTTACAATTCCGACGGCACACACTCAAACTCCTCACCCACTCAGTCAGCGATTGAAACACTCGCTCACTTATTGCTTCATACACTCTTCAAGCGAACAACTGTTGCTTGCGATTGTTGCTTTTGCTTTTGCTGTTGCTGTTGTAGTTTGTTTCCATTTGTCGCTGTTGCCAGGCGCATTATAGCGGTTATTTCGGTTATGCGAGTGTATGGGAAATCACTCGAACTCTGCTTGATGTTCGAGTGGAGTGATTGAGATGTGTGCATTCTCTCTCGTTAAATGTTCCAATAAATTGTAAGCGGCTTTTATGTGGGATCTCCATTTGTCAGAACAGGGGCCGCTCCGCAAAGGGTCAGGGTGGGGGTCAGTCTCTGTCTGGAATTTGAGGTCCGAGTCTGAGCTTTCTGGGAGTTTTCGCTTCATTGAATAATGATATCTGCAAACATACATACGTGTGTATATATCGCACCCACGTCTCCCCCGTCACATTCCATTCAATTCCCTTAACGAAATGTAATTGTCATTGAGTATACGACCTGGCGACCAGAGTCGTATGATTTATTCAAAACGGGCCGTTTTCAGCCGTCGTTTGTCGTCGCTTGACGTCGCTTGTGCAATGTATTAGTTAAGCAAATAGCAACAATTGCCAATGGCTGCTACAGAACAACAACAACAACAACAACAACAACAACAGCAGCAATTACAGTCGTCACTTCTATGGCCGCAAAGCGAGGGGTGACTGAACTTCCAACAAAAAAAAACTGTAACTGCAACTGCAAGTGCAGCTGCAACTATTAAATTATATAGCGGGTATCTGTCGGAAGGGTGCATCGTTTTGGGATATACATATGTACATATAATCTAAGAAATGCCACATCCATTAATAAGGGGTGGTCTCTTATGCGGTCTCCTTTGACTTTTCAATGGATTAAGTTCGGCAAGCCGTTCCGGCCAAGGAAACTTTTAATTGTACAACATTCCAACTGCACACTGTTTTCGTTTATGGCTCTGACACTGGTCTTTGGTGTCTGGAATCCTTGCAGCATGTCCAAGGAGCGAGCGAAACCCAAAACGTGATTCACTTAGCGCCAGATGAAAGCAGATGCCATTGAAAGTGTTTTGTGTGTGTTGGGTTTAACCTAATTGTGAACTAATAAAGATTGATTGGCCTGGCTTAAACTCTCTCCTCTCGCTCTCCCCCTTTGAAGACCAAAATCTAATCTAATGATTTCTGGTTTATGGTCCCAAGTGATAAGGCGATCAGATGCAGGGGAGGCGGGTCACGGGCCTAGCAACAGGCTGGTCTAGGAATATACTGTAGTATTGTGTAATATTCTAGAATAAATGTTGCACATTTTAACGCTGAATCATTTTATATACTTTGTTTTTTGTATTGCGTTTGCTGGCATTTGGCATTTGTGGTTGAATGCTTTTATTTGCTTATCAGAAAGCGTAATGAAACGTCGCGACGTCAACAGAAATTCGACATACATATGTATACGAGCTTTCACATTAAATAATAGACCTTTTATTGATTACATACATTTTGCTCCTCCTTAAATATTTGCTTGAGATCAAACCACAGATGCAGAGAGTTGTCCCCCCTTTTCTTTTGGCTGTAGATACAAAAGTATCTCTCTTTTGCACAAATGAATCTGGAAAGCTGACAATTTGATTACGGCTTACGGAAAAGTATTAAATATTTGAGTTATTTAATGGCAAATAGTTGATATAATTAGTACTGGGCCTCAAAAGAATCTTTGTGGCAGCTGTAGCTGTATGCCATTTAAATTGTTTTGTTTTGGTTGTGGCAGGGCAGATGTGGCACGTACGAGTACGAGGCGAGGCGGGACGAGGCGAGGCAATTGAAATGCCAAAACTATTTGCTGCGCAACAACCTATACTGTATCTAATATACAGACTATCTGTGCATCTGTATCCACATATCTACGTATCTGGCAATCATCTGCTGCTGTTGCTGCTGCAGCGTCGCTGTGGCAGGGGCATTTCAATTGCTGCCACTCTGATATTCAACGCACAAATGCCTCGAATGGCTTTGATATTTTTAAATTCAAATAAAATTAAATGCAATGCCACAGTACACTGAACTGTTGGCCAAAAAAGAGTGCAGATGGACAGGTGGACAGGTGGACAGGTGGAGATACCACATTCAGTAGATAGGAGTATTTTTGTGCAATTACTCGCCGATAATTCAATCATCATTTTTGTGCGGGTCGTTGAACTAGCCGCATCTCAAAAGCTCAGAATCGCATAAATCACAAGTTGGCTGAGAAAATTAAAGCGGGGGGAAAACGATCTACGAGTAGCAGTAGGAAAACAAATCGCAAAAACAAAATGCGCGTGTCAATCCGTCCCCCCCCCCCCCCCCCCATTCACTCTTCCTATATACACATATATATATATATAGCCGTATACTCAAAGAATCAGCGTGGGGAGGAGGCTAATGATTCGTCATCGACTTGGGGCCCCCAACAAACAATGGGGCAATGATGAAATTGGCAGAAATGTGACACACAAAGAATGAAATACGAATACGAGTACGTGTACAAAAAAGTTCAAATCTTTTAATTGTCATAAAGAAGGACACAATGTCTGTACAGTATTACAGCACCAGGGAATGAATTGTTGTAGTACAAAATTATGGGAGAGCCTCTTTGGGGGGCATAAATGTCCTTTACACACGAAGAAAACCGTGCAGAATCCACAAAACTGAATTTTCAAAGACTCTGAGAGGATGAAGCTCCCAATATTTCTGATTGCAGATGGCTCTTTTGTAGGTAATTACCATTAAATGTACGTAAATTGATTGTATGCCCACGGGAGAGTAGGGATGCAGCGTATTATGTATACGCCGAGTGGTGGTGGTGGTGTTGGTGGTGTTGGTGGGAGGGTTGGGCTGTGCTCCCAATACTTTGACAGTTTTATCGCTGGCCATTTGGGCCATTAGACAGCTTGACACCGGGCACACTTGCACCTACCACTGCCTCCACTCTGCCCCCATTCCGCTTGCCCCTTGTTGTGTGGTGGTGGGGTGGTGGGGTAGCCAGCAACAGCTGCACCTGTCGCTGCTTCCGCGTTGAGAGCTTTCTTGGCAACAGTTGTTGCTTTGTTGCACTTCGCATTAAGAGCAAAACAAAAGCAGCAACAAAAACAGCAACAAAAACAGAAAGAGAAACAGAAACAGCGCAATCGAGTGGCTGGCGGTAGGGTAAAGAAATCTATTTTTGGGATATCTCACAGATTGTTGTGGATGCAGTAGATGAGGCGGGAGATCAGATCGGTGCAGGCCTGCAGGCGTTGCATGGGCATCTCCATCTCCTGCGTCTCCTGCGTCTCCTGCGCCTCCGCCACCTCATGCTGCTCGTCGTCCTTGCTGGCGGCGAGCGTAATGATGCCCAGAGAGAAGATCTTCAGGCCGCAGTGGTGGGACACAATCACCTCGTGGACGAGGGACATGCCCACAGCATCGACGCCCATCACACGCAGCATCTCCCCCTCGGCGTTCGTCTTGCAGGTGGGGCCGCACAGGCAACCGAAGACACCCACTTGGAGGCAGTCGTCGAAGCCCAGTTCTCCGCCGATCTGCAGGCTCTTTTCGATCAGGTGTCTGTCGTAGGCGCGGGTCATTGCCAGCTTGCGAACGCCGAAGCGCGGATCGTGGGCGCCCGTCAGCGGCGTCCTGTCGAACATGCCCAGCATGTTGATGTGGTCCTTGATGAGCATAATGTCGCCCACGGCGTACTGGGGATTCACTGCCGCCGCGGCGCACGTCAGCAGGATGTGCTGGACGCCGCACAGCTTCATGACGCGCACGGGCAGGACGCTGCTGGCCAGCTGGTAGCCCTCGTAGGTGTGGAAACGGTCCTGCATGGCCATCACGGTGGCCCCCATCACGGTGCCCACGACCAGGTGGTTGCGGGCGCCCTCCAGCGTGGAGCACACCGGGAACTGCGGTATGTCCTCGAACGGTATGAGCACGGGCTCCTCGATAATGTCGACCAGCTGGCGCAGGAAGTGGCCGCATATCAGCCCGATCCTGGGCCGCATTTGGCAGACCTTCATGATGTGCTCGGCCATCGCCTCGATCTCCCCGTAGGCGTACAGCTCGCTCTCCGGCGTGCAGATGACGGGCTTGGGCCTTCTCAGGGCCTCTTCCTCCTCCATTCGCTGCTGCCTGATCGCCTGCAGCCTCCGGGCAATGGGCGACTTGCCCGAGCAGCAAGTGGGGCTGCACATGGCGCCAGGACAGAGAGCGGCAGTCTGCTACTAAATCAACTTTAATTTATCACAAATAAAAACACTTGATTAGTGGGACATGGGTATACCTATGGACTGTCCCTTGAATGGATTTGACAAGCCGAGCGTCAAAGGAATTCATTCTTTTGTGACCCGATGTCCGCACAGCAAGACGCCATCCACCGACTGGTGTGCGGCGCAGGCACGGTTTTTGTGGAATTTTTCGATTTTTCTAAACATCCTTTGCCGGCCTCAAAAGCCCCCCGTCAATCCGCAGAATAAAAGGCAGACAACAACCGTCGGGGGCTGTTAATTTAATCTGGAAATGTAAAAATATACGCGTGGGAGTCAACAGAACATTCGTGATGAAAACTATATTGATTTTTGCCGTACGAAACTCCAGTTGAACTCCAGTTCGAGGCAAACGAGAAGCGAGAAAGCGGCTTACAATATTAACAGTGCGTATACGTGACGGCAATGCTCATACGCAATGGCGTTCGCAACAGAAACAGCAACAGCTACTGACTGCACTGTACCCCTCAGCACTGCAACACATTTGATTTTTTGATTATTTTGGCTTTTAGCAGCCGATAAAAGCGAAGGAGTAATGCAAGGGTACGATTTGGCTTGACTTTGGGCGAATTACTGAAGCATTCAGCCACAACACTCACAGAATATTCAGTATATGGTATTCGCTATTCGCTATTCGGTATCCGGTATGCCTGTGGCGTTGTCTTTAACAATAATAAAATAAAAACAATTGTTAATAGGAAACTTTGTAACATTGTTTATGTCATTTGAGCGCGCACACAGATGCTTGAGTTACAAAAATCGTTGTTGCCCCCACGCCCCCACACTCCCGCTGCTCCGCCCCCACAAACAACAATGTCACGCGTGACGTTTGACGGCAATGTGGATGCCGCCAAGGCAATGGCAACCGATAGCAAAGTTTATCCAGTGAGAAATATCATCTGTTTCTCGCAACTACGTCGCGCCCGCTGCCCGTCTGCCCGTCTGCCTGTCTGCCTGCCCCTCGCAGTTGCAGCTACAAATTTTGGCCTGTATTTGATTTGTGTCTGCCGCTGTCTGCTTATTTGTTTGCCACTTTGCGTCTGCATGCCAAAAATACTATGCTATGTTAACATTTGGGATTAGTTTCTGGTTCATATTTGTTTTTATTTGTCTGTGTTTTTTGCGACTGTTTGTTACCTTGCCCCAGGAAGAGGCAATCGAGGCATGGGCAAAAACACGTTCCCCAAATATTCCCATTCACACTTGCCGTGCACTTTTGCGGTCTTGTAGGTGCGTATACGATATAGGATATCGGGTATAGGGTATAGGGTAGAGGGTAGAGGGAGGAACTGCTCAGATTAGATCTCGAAAATGTTTCGTTTTTCTAGGAAAAACCCATGGCTATTTTATATGTTTTCCCCCAAAAGTTAGCAACCAAAATTCGACTGAAATTCGAATCGGTTCGAAGGAAAGTGTATCTATATCTTCGCTCACCGATGAAATAATCTGTGAATTTGTGTGTGTTTTGGGGCTTGTTTTTGGATGTTTGTTTTTGAAAGCAAAAAACCAAAACGAAATGTTGAATATATTGACTGGCATTTGAATGCTAATTGAAGTTGGATACCTCCTATACGATCCTATATGTATCTCCATGCTGTTGCTGCGGGAAGTTTTTTGTTGGATAAGCGGGCATTTCCGGGGGAAAAAGGAAAAAGTCAATTTTCCAAATTAATTGAAAGTTAACCACCAATTGACACATAATTTTATGAACTTTGATTCGAAAAATCTCGAAATCTTTCTCTATTTTAGTTGCTGATTAAAGCCTCGCCAAGGACTCCCAGCGCGAATAAAGGATAAGTGGATGAGTGGGAAAGTGGGAAAACGATTCCTCTTCAAAAGTCGACAAATGAAAACCAACAAAAACAACAGTAAGAGCCATCGCTTATGCAACAACCTGTTGAGCCCAGAAGCCGCAAGTGTCGACCGGAGTAGCAATCAAGACAGGAACAGGGGCAATCAGAGCATCTTGCGGATACAAAGCAGCTACACTTACAAGTGTCTCAACCACAATCCGCGACTAGAGGTACTGACCTGACTCCCAGCACCCAGCAGCCAGCAGCCAGCTCTCAGCAACGACTCCTCGTGACCCGCTAAGAGAGCCGCATACTGACGAAAGACTTGAAGTTGAAGTTGCAGTTGCAGTTGGCAGTGGCTGTGGCATCAGAGAGAGAGAGAGAGAGAGACCCTGAAACTGAATCTGAAAACCAAAACAAAAACGTAAAAGCCAAAATCTGGTTTGACTCGATTCGACGATACGCCACGAGCAATCCGCAGACGAGCCTCCTTCCAGTGCTTCGGTTGCTGTGCTCCACTTTCAGTGGCTCTGGCTCTGGCTCCATCTTTGGCTGGGTCTCTGACTCTGTTTACTGGCACTGGCCACTGGCCACTGGCCACTGGATCTGCCCCGATAAAGGCAATAAACAAAAGACGAGAGAGCTGTAGCTGTGGCTGAACCGCAAACTGGTTCTGATATCTGTTTTATTGTGTGATCTGCAGGCTGCAGCTGAAGCCTGAAGTTGTTGTAGTTGTAGTTGTAGTTGGACTCATGTCTTACGCTGTTGATTATTTCGCGGATATGGGACAGATCTCACAAGATGTAAGTACACAAAACCCCACTTTCATATACCCACATACTCGCATGTACACGTACATAGCTGTACGGCTAGTCATAATAATAATATTTTTGCCTGTCAGATACACTCAACCTCAACCAATTTTCACTTGATTTAAAGTTACTTGTTTGCCGATTCAGTGGGGAAGCTCAGTTGTTTTGGGGCCAGACCCTGGCTGCTTTTATTGGTGCATCGACTGATGTATGGTTGCATAGTTTTTAATTAATTGAGGACATGGGGCGCCCGACCAGACGACCAGACAGCCATCAATGGTATTGATTTCCATCAAGGCATCACAAAAATCCTAACGAATATTTGGGGAATTCCATAATATGTTTGTTTCGGCTGCAGGCAGTCCCAACGATGCCAAAGTTGAACGATATTCGGCCTCCTTGCATTGTTGGCAGGCCAACAAAATCCGGTAACACAAAAGGCCAAAATCACCACAATTTTCCATGCAACTCAATCAGATATTTATGCCCCAGAATGGGGCAGCAGCCAAGCAGAAAATCATTAGCACTACACTAAACATAGAGTAGAGTAGAGTATTTTCCAGGATATCGTATTACAGGACACAGAATTACGGATAATTGTTGAAGCAAACGGCCAGACACAGCACAGATGTCATGCAACAAAATAGGCGACGTTGCAAATGAATATTAAATCAAATTAAAGCGAAATCTATTAAAATAAATTATGCAAAGGTCCCTGGCACAGTGGAGCCAGACCACCCCACACCACCCCACACCACACATGTGCAAACAACACATAATTGGGTGCAGTCCGGTGTCCCGAGTCCGTAGTCCGGAGTCCAAAGAAGCATGTTTATTTGTTTCAACCGCCGAGCAGAAATTAAGCAAAATTCAGGAGGTGGAAGGAAACATTTGGAAAAAGCGAATAGAAGCAGCGAACGCGTATAACTTTTTTTTGCTGTCTGCATTTCCCAGAGTTTTCCGTTGTTTCCCCGAGTTGCACAGAGTCGTACTCCCAGTGCTGGTGGGATTGTGGGATTGTGTTTATTTAATTAGCAGCATGGCAACTACGAAAATAATATGAAAACTATTACCGTAAAGTCGGGTGCCCCAGGTGCTATGTGGCTGGGCTGGGTGTCGCTGGGGCTCTACCCCGATAAGTAACAGCACCAACACCCCAACACCACCACCACCACCACCACCCCCACCCCTTTTGTTGGTTTCCTTCACATTTTGATAAGCAGTCCCTCGTGGAATAGTTTTTGGCACTTCTTTTTCAGGCCAAAGATAACGCAGAAACCTCAGCGATTTAGCATGTTTTTTTTTTTCATAATAAAATATAATAAAAATGCTGCAAGTATCTGGGTCACCTAATCAGGCAAAATGTAGGCAAATTGCGACTTGAATTTAATTGAAATCGAGAGCATCAGAAACAGAAACAGAAACAAAGGCAAAGCATCGGAGCCAAGAGATGGGTGGGGGGGGTTCGGTTTGGTTTAATCAACGCTTTTGCGGTTTGTCGGGGGACTAACTATAGTAAATATATGCAAATATGAACACTAATTATGGATTGGGGAATGCAATTAATTTCGGCATTTGGCTGGTGAATATCTGTGGTTTTTTTTTGGGCAGCATTTAGGCGCTCTGGAGTCGCAATCATGGGGCATTCTTCAATTGTTGAGCTTCGATCTGCTGCAAGAAGATGGGAATGCGGCTGCACAATTTGCAATCGAAGCAGAGGAAATCATAATAAATAATAATTGCAATTACCAGCGGAGACCCCCTTGGGCGTATCTGTCGAGGGGGGAGAGGCGGGAGGGCATCGGCCATCGGCCATCGGCAACAGACGGGCAGGCCTCGGAGGAAAAGGCAAAGAATTTTATTTACGCAATAAATATAAATTGTATAAAAATACATTATCCGCAGGGCGGCGGCGGGGGGCCGCCGGGTGGGGTTGGTGGCTGGTGTTGACTCCTGGGGACAGCGTCAGTACGTCAGTCCGTCAGTTCGTCAGTCCGTCAGGCAGTCAGGCAGTCATTGCGGCCTGAGAGCAGTATCAAAATAAACAGATGTACGCCCGCCCGCCGCTGGCAAGAGTCCAAAAAGGCTTTCGCCTTTCGAGTGAGTGACGGCGGAAAAGGCACTAACTGATTGAGTGAGTGAATTACAGAGTTAATGAGTGATTGCAGGAGTGAATGAGTGAAGGAGTAACGGAGTAACGGAGTGACGGAGTGACGGCTTTCGCCATTGATTGATTGACGCATCCACTAAATGAATTGCAGTGCGAATGCATAATTGAAGATGCGATTGAATGAGTGAATAAGTCAGTTTGATACGCAGTTCCTTCCCTCCAGCGAAAAGCTAAAATTTACTCGTATATGTACTCGTATAATGTATAATATTTTCATCGTATCTTTCGTTCTGATTGGATGGGCTATCGTAATTATATGAGATGTGCTTTCCTTTATACTTTGCCCCTCAGAGCCCGTGGATGTCAACAAAATACTTGCTGCATTCTCATTAATGCAAGTAACTCGAAACGAAACGAGTATAAAGATACAGATACAGATGCAGATACATGGTATACACTTGTACATGGGTAGTTCTAGATAGTTCGTTGACCTTGCCTTGGCTAAATATAGAATTTGTCGGATCACTTGCCATTTGTCCAGCGATTTGCATTGTCCGACATACAGACAGAGAATGAGAGAGTTATCAGTGGGCGGTTATCAGTGGAAGATGACAGTATTTTCTACATACATATATTTGAAGGGATGTGCCACAGAGTTGTAAGTGCCACAGAGAAACTTGCCGACATTTGATATGCCTCGTAAATACAATGTCCTACAGAGGCTGGTGATGGTGATGGGGATGGAAATGGGGATGGAGACGGGTGTTCTCTTCTGTTCACCTAATAATTTGTGCGGCACTTTATCAGCAGACAAAGTGTCGCTCTGAGTGCCAGACAGCTTAGGTAGAGTTTGGGTAGACGAAGGCACTCCCCCCTCCCGCCCAATCACTCACACAGATGGTTATTGAGGTGGGTCAATGTGTTGAGTGTCGGCAGGTGGGGTTTGTTTATAGATTTTTGTTAAAGAGCCGCTAAAAAATGATGTGAAAAACAACTCAAACGTTGGCGAACCGAACCAATATATCTCGTTGTTCAGAGGTTCAGATTAATTAATTAAGGCCAAAGGTGATTCTTTTGCTTTCGAAATAATCGCCATTAACCTGTGAAGACAAAGAAGAGCCTTCGCCAGGGAAAAGAATGATGTAAATTTAAGGTAAAAAGCATGGAAATAGAAGAGGAATTTCATCAATTTCATCAATCCTGTAGAAGATGCTATTTACCCTCTTTGAGTCTCGCTGCCTCCCTGATTATCCAATACCTGACATTTCCCCCCTCACCACCCCCCTTTCATGCAGAAGATAATGGACTGGCGGGAGCCCCAGCCACGGCCCCAGCTCTGGGGAGATGGGTTGTCTGTTGGTCTGTTTTTCTGTTTGTCTGTCGCCGTCTGGCCATAAAATGTCAATCAATAAGGAAAAACAGAGTGCAAAATATGATTTAGCTGCATATCTAAGGAGCAATAAAAGCATTGTTCGGGATTTTTATTGCAAAACATAATATGAGAAAAAATGTGCCAATAATTCAGTAATTTAATTAACAGCAACGATTGTTTGTGTCAACAATCGGTGCATACACACTTTGTTGTTTGCTATTCACAGAGTAAATACGAGTAGATCTAATTAAATATTCGCCAATTCAATGCAGGGCAAAACTGTAATCGAACTCGTACATACATATGTACATATGTATGTGGTATGTGGTATATAGTAGTGATAGTGGTTGTGGCCTGTAGGAAAAATAGTTTATCACGTCTAGACATGTCTTTATTATTATCTACGCACACACAGGCACACAACACAAACAAAACGCTTGCACAATTTCTGTTTTTCTCATACGCGAGTAGAAGCTTTATTTTTTTTTTTATTTTATTTTGTTTATGTTGTTTTTGTTTCCCGTTGTACTCGAGTACTCGAGCTGTAGTATTGGAAAGTGTTTTATTCGGCTATAAGCCATACATCTATGTAGATCTATGAGATCCAAAAATTGCGATGCCTCTTGGGTGATATTCTACACATTTAAATCCCCCTTTCGCGCCTGGGAATACCATAAATTTGGTTTACTCTCAATTCTTAGGGTATTCTCCGCCTCGTTGTGGCACGGCTTTTGGTTTTTGGTTTTGCTTTTTTGTGTGTGTGTGTGTGTGTGTGTGTTTTTTTTTTGTTTTGTTTTGTTCGCGTCGTTGTTGTCTCTCGTGTGCATTTCTACAACACCTGACGTTTTTTCCACTTTACTTGTTTACCTACTTATTGTTTTTCGTGGCCCCCGCCATCCACCCGCCCCCACTATTCATAAGTCTATCTCCCTGTCGTCTGTCTGCCTATCTATCCGTGTCCCCGTCCCCGTCCCTCGCTCTTCGCTTCGCTTCACTTCTCTTCCCTTCTCTTCGCCTCCATCTATGGCATTCTACCATTTATGCTAATTTATTTGCCTGTTTACCAGCTTTTGTTTTAATCTGTTTGTGGGGTTGTGTGTTGACACTGTGTTTGAATAGTATACGTACCGCATAGTGTGCGTGTGTATGAGTGATTGAATATGAGTAGTGCTCAGTGTTCAAGTGTGTGAGAGAGTATCCAGAGTGGTGTGGATGGAAAACAATGATACATATTTCAGAGCTAAATTACACCACAAAAATGTACTGTCCACGCCGCTCCATTCTGCTCCACGCCGCTCCACTCCACTCCGCTCCCCTCCCCTCCGCTCCGCTCCACTCTGCTTTGCGTTAATTATGTTAATTTATTAATTTGTCTTGGCGAAGAGGAAAGGAAATCAAGATTAGCTTACTGAAATTAATTGCCCGCAATTAACATACGTACATAAGCTCCAAGACCGTAAAGAGCTGCGTTGCATCCGGCGGAGATATAGAGACAGAGAGAGAGAGAGAGAGAGGGTGAGTGTAAGTGCTCGTATTGTACACCCAGAGAGAATAAAAGCTTTGAGCCCCGAATAGAACGGTAGTAGGACGCTCCTGGAGGTGTGAAATGTGTTCAGTTTTCTCCAAATCCTCTGCAGTATGCAATTATCCGCACTTGATCTCAATTAACAGCCCGAAGCTTCTGAAACACTTCCCCCAAGTCTTTTGTCTGATTTCCTGGCAATCCAAAGGATTTCCGCATTAATTAATAATCATGCACCTGAATGGGTGCACAAAGGTTCAACCTCAACCAGGGATTAATTATCGAACATCCCGTACACCATCATTACATACACCACCCGTGTGCGCCCTCAGGACCGCGTGCAGTGCTTCCATCTCCTTCGATCGTTTTCATTGATTGTTGGTACATCTAGGCTACCCAATTACTATGCAGCTAGAATAATTATTTTTTCAATATACATATGCCCCTTGCATATGCCCAATATTAAACTTGGCCTAAGCCTAAGCCTAAGCCACCCCCCGCCCCCTGCCTGCCGCTGCTCGAACGGGTCTGGGTCTGGGACTGGGACTGGGTCTGGGACTGGGTCGTGTGTGTGCGCTGTATGCCAAAGGCGAAAACTAGTTTGATTTTCCAAACGGGTTTACCCCATCCCCTAGCCTGGCCCTGCCTTGCCTTGAGTCTGTGTGGGTGTCCATTATTTCCATGGCAGAACTTTGACGATGATGATGGAAGTCAACAAGTGCAGTCAAAGTTTAGTATTTAATTAAATTTCAGGGGCAATTACCAGGACTCTCTCTCCCTCCCTCCATCTGGCCTTCAAGGTATATTCATAAGCCGATTTTAAAGATCTTTGCGAATAGTTTTTTGCCCAAAAATCAAATTGATTTGTGGACCAACTCTGGTTTCAATTTTGTTTGGCATTTGTTATATCCGACAGCTCCCATAACGTCTAATCATTCATTCGATTAATTAGTGAACATTCGGTTCGATTAATTATGTATGTGAAAGCCAGGGCACTTTTGTTGTTAGCTGATTTACATTTCTCTCACTCGTGAGCATCCGAGTGTCCGATTGTCCGAGTGTCGTAAGTGCCGTTTTGTGGCTATTAATTTAATTCATTCGATGGAATAATTATGAAATTAGCACTGGCTCTGGCTCTGGAACGTGGGCGCCTCAAACGGGTGTGACTTTGAGCGGTGTCGGTGTCGGTGTCGAGTGGGTGTCGAGTGGGTGGCGGGGGCGGTGGCGGTGGCGGCTGCGGTGGCTGAGGTTAACACTAAACTTGATTATGCAAATATCGGAACTACCATTTTTGGTGGCTACAACTATTCCCTCGAATGGTTCTCTGACTGCAACGAAGCACACAAAAACATATGTACATACATGTGTGTGGATCTACTACATATGTACATACTATTTACGCACTCGCTTTTTATATGGTGCCGGAGAGATTGTGCTATCAAGAAATTAAAATAGAAATATACGTACATATGTACTAGAGGCGGAGCCCACTCTCGTTGGGAGTCATTGAACGTTTAATAACATCGTCCCAGTTTGTGGCACCACTCCACACACCACAACAACAGGAAAATAAACTAAAAAATACACCATCAGCATTCGATTGGAGTAAATGTATCTTGTATCTTGTATCTTCACTATTTGTGGTGGGTTTCCCCAAGGACTGTCTTCAATCTCCTGCTGTGTGCCCTTTCATCGCGGGTTTTTTTTTTCCTCGAAAACGGCGGAATGCAATACAAATCGGACCCTTCCCGAGGAGGCTGTGAGGCGAACAGAATTTCTATGGCAACGGCTTATTGATTCCAGCCATTCAGTGGGCAATGAATAGGTGCAAAGCAATTCTATTTAAGCCTTCGAAGTCTGCTTTCATCGGAAGAGCGTAAGGGACGGTGGGGTGGTTGGGGGGCTTGTTACATGCATACTCGTAGGTGCCGTATCTCGAATATCAAATTAGTTTGGCAAAAGTTTTCATTCATTTGTGGCAGGCAGCAACAGGTCGTGTGTATGTTGCGGCAAGCCTAATTGCAACCAATATCTGCAAGAGGACTCTCAGCTGACTTTTGAGCAAAAGTTAAGCCTGTTTTTGCATGCACTTTCCCCGCACTTTCCCCGCACTCCTTCGATTAGTTTTCAACTAATTTTCCAATTACGACTCTCGATTCCATCCACAGTGTTCCTCAGCAGCCACAAGCACAGACTTTGACATGGATGATCTCGACGATTTGGATCAAGTGACGCAGGTGATCGGCTACCATCCGCACTTTCACGATCACTTTCTCCGCACCCAGAACTTCATCATGAAGGGCGACGGACCCCTGCCCAACGACTACAGATACTATCTGGCCATAATTGTGAGTGTCTACTCTTTATTCATGTGTTTTTTGGTAGGCGCACGCGTGCCAATGATTTAATTAACATTACCAGTTCGGAAATTGGGAAAACAATCGCATTTGATTGTATCTCCACGGCACGCCAATGCCACGCTACGGCTGTGTTCTGGCTGCGGATTAATCGGGTTGTCCAGAACCATCCAGCCCTTGGCTCGATGTATGAGAGAGACAAAGGCGCTATTGCTATTGCACGCCTATTGTTTGCCATATCTGTTGTTTTTTTCTGCCCGGCGGCTCATTCGAAGCATCCCTATCCATTCGAGGCACGTACACGGCCGCCGCTGTCAGATCAAAACCGTATGCAGTTTCTGGCAGCTTTTTTCGGGTAGGAGCCGATTGAATAGGATACTGACTGTTAAAATTGCCTGGAAATTTGAAGTCCATTTGCAGCTGCTTCTGTCAGCAGAGCACATTTGCAACGGCTGGACGGACGGAGAAGTCGGACCTCTGCACTAAAGCTCCAAACTTTCATATTCGATAGGGGGAAAATATCAACTCATCATTTCGGGCGCCCGCTAATAGTGTTTGTTTATGTACATACATATGTATGTATGTATACTGCGCGAACGAAAAGCTCCGCTCCAAATACTCGTATTCGCTGCGCTTTAGAACTGCACTTCATTGCTCTCTCGCGAACAAGGCGCGAAAGGGAAGATGAGAGGACGAGGCTGTTCGCTCCGACTCTTTCTTTCTTCGTGTCTGTCTGCTTTTTGCCTATGATCGTGCGCTTTACCGAAATACCTGCTGCTGGCTTTGAACAGTTAAACATTCGCTCTTCTTGCTGTTCTTTTGCCTTTAGCTCTATTTACATAGATATCATATGAATGTGTGCTGCATATTTTTAGTTATTAATTATCAATACCATCGGTTCTTTATTGCCCCTGCCTTGTTCTATCGAATGGAATTATACATTAATAGTGTTTAGCATGAATTTGTGCTATTTTGCGTCTACTTTGATGCAACCTAATGACTTCCTATTCTATTCCCCGACTGCCGCTTCACCCTCCACCAGCCCTGTACGCTGGTGAATTAAAATTACATTTTGAAAAGCTGAAAAGTTACAAAGACAAATCTCGGACAATAGAAACTCTCTTCCATCGATCATCGACAAATTATTATTGAATCATTTCCAATCGGAACAAAAAATCATATTGCTGCTGTAATAAAAGTCTTTTGGGTCGACCGAAAACGAAAAAAACCTCAAATTAGTAAAAGAAATGCGTAATTAAAATTGATGTATCGTATGTATCGCTGCAATCGAGGGCGTTCCAAACGGACTTTGAACCCCACCCCCGAATTCCGAAGCGAATACATTTTCCGTCCGTCCCGCGGAAAATCGAAAGCAAAATACGAAAACACCATTACAAATTATAGAAAAATGCATTTAGCAATTATTTGGCCAATTTTGTTGGTCCATAAAAGGTTAACGTTCTCTGAACGGATCTAAATATACAGAGAGATTTGTGATTTATTATTTTAGCTGTGCGTACGCCTATAAAAATAAACATAAATTCGATAACTTATGTACATATCTACGAATTTGTATATACATATCATATATGTCGTATCAGAGGACTTTGGCATTTGCTGGCATTCCTCTGAGCAAAATAATGGAGACCATCGTTCAATTCGTGTCAGAAAATGGCAAACGATGTGTGTGCGTGTGTTGTTGGTGTCCTACGCTCCAAAGGGGGGCGGGGAGGTGACGGGATCCACAGAGCGGGTAAAATTATTTAAGATTTACGATCCCATGTCGCGGGGCACTGTGCCATGATTAGGCTTCTGCGCTCCACACAAGCATTAATGACAACAACCCCAACCACAATAACAACAACAACAACAACAGCATCAGCAGATAGATCGTAATAGATCGTAAGGAAAAACAAAACAAAAACAACAAGAATAGAGCACAACAATGGACTACGGGGCCTACGCTCTGAATGTTTGAATATTTTGTCTCATTTTGGGTCACAGCAGCAACACACACACACACAAAGGCCAGAAGATTCAAAATATTTTTAGCACATTCAGGTGTTCAACATGACGATGACGATGACGATGATGATGATCTCTCCCAGGTCCGCACCCTGGGAGATCTTTGATTGTGGGTCACTTGGATTGTTTTTCGGTGTTTCTGTTGGTTTAGGTCTCAGCATGGATCGTGGTGGGAAGGGGGCCAAATCTGAGGCCAAGGCTACCGAAAGATATCAAAACAAATGACGTAGTGCGAAGAGAAATGTTACCTGAATACCGAGCTCTGAATAGACCTGTGATCCTCTGCTCTGATCTGTATATTTTCAGGCTGCTGCCCGACACCAGTGTCCGTATTTGGTGAAGCGCTACGAGAAGGAGTTCATCAATCAGGGCGGAAGCAGCGAGTGGCTGCGCGGACTGGACCACATCCCCGACAAACTACGTGCCATATACGATATAAATAAAATATTAGCCCATCGTCCCTGGCTGTTGCGCAAGGAGCACATTGAGGTAAGGACATGAAGACAGCTCGCAGTGCAACTAAATATTAAATGAGTATCCTTCCTCTGTCGTCGATAATTCGATACAGCTTTTGACAAAGGGAATAAATAGCTGGTCCCTGTCGGAGGTCGTGCACGCGATGGTCCTGCTATCGCATTTCCATTCACTGTCTTCATTTGTGTTCTCCTGCGGCCTCACACAAAAGCTAGATGGCCTGTCTAGTCCCAAACTGAAGAGTGCTCCGGCCACGTTGGGGGCACCGGCAACAGCAACAGCAGCAGCAGCACCATCACTACCACCACAACCACAACCGCAACCATTGCTGTCCGTTGCCAATGCGGCAACCATCGTCCGACAGACCACCACCACCCCCGTCCACCAGAAAACAGTTTTGGGTGAGATATCACTCAACACCGGCGGCGCCGGCGGCACAAAGCCGGATTACAATACCCAAAACGCTGCGAGCAACAATGGAAGCGGAGGTGCACCTGGAGATGGTGCCGGTGGTGCAGCTGGCGGTGGTGGGGCTGGTGCAGCGGCCCTCAATGGGTATTTGGGTAGGCAATTAACGGCCAATGGCTGCCTCCCACTCTGTTGAAACTAATCCGCTTGAATTGCAGCAACGGCCCAGCAACTGCCCCAGCAGCACGGCATCAGTGTGGAGGCCCTGATGGAGCGAATGAAGGTGCTCTCCCAGAACCAGGACGAGTGCAGCGAGGCGGAGCTGAGCAGCAGATTCAAGAACGTGGAGATGCAGACCGCCGAACTGGCGGCCGTGACGCCGGGCCCGGCGGTGGCCTTGCCCCCCAATATCTCTCACTATGTGGACGATGCGAATTTCATTTACCAGGACTTTGCCCGTCGCGGAGCGGAGAATGTGAACACGTTTCGCATACAGGACTACTCCTGGGAGGATCACGGCTACTCACTGGTGGATGGGTATGTGGTCGAGCTAACGTCACTCATTCAGAGCTGACTTTCGTCCTCTCTACTCCATAGGTTGTACAACGACGTGGGCACTTATTTGGATGAGAAGTTCCGCTCGGCCTACAACCTCACGTACTGCACCATGGGTGGGATCAAGAATGTGGACACCTCCAAGTTCCGACGGGCCATCTGGAACTATATACAGTGCATATACGGCATCCGTCACGACGACTACGACTATGGGGAAGTGAATCAGGTAAGATTTTGCCTGGCTTTTCACTATTATTCGATTATACTCATTGATGAAACTGCTTTTCGCTAGCTGCTTGTCCGACCGCTGAAAATGTTCATAAAGACAGCCTGTTGCTTTCCCGAGCGTATTACCACCAAGGATTATGATAGTGTGCTTGTCGAGCTGCAGGACAGTGAAAAGGTTTGTGATCCACACACCAGGAATGATTTATCAACTAATTGTTTCGCTATCTACCTCTCAACAGGTTCATGTGAATCTGATGATAATGGAAGCCCGCAATCAGGCCGAGTTACTCTATGCTCTGCGCGAGATAATGCGCTATATGACTTGATCTCATTAAAAGAATAACTCTATATATATGTAATATACGTATATTACACCCCCATACACACACACACACACACACACACACACAAGCAAATGAAAACATGAAACATTTTGAAAGTGCATAAACAAATGCAGCGAAAGGAACAGGAAGCAGCACCAGCAGTAGGAACCAGAACCCGAACCCGAACCCGAACCAGAATCAGAACCAGTAGCACCGATGCGGGAAATACTCGTAGTCGATGGAGAACACAATGATTTGTGCAATAAAAACTCAAATTCATACCATTTTCGTGTCCATGCAATACATATGTATACTATACTCGATATATACTGAAATTTGAAATGTTCGTTCCATCTCGTGCCAACGAGAGTAGTCTACAGTGTCTATGGTTAGCCAGCAGTGATCTCTCCATATGAGACACAGCATACACTCCTCGTACATACAATATTCAAGAAAACCAAAAACCAAACAAATGTATGGAAGAGAAAAAAACTCAGAGCTCAAGAGCTTTCTGTCTGTCTTGTTTACCCTTTCGTGCATGTGCAAGCAATAATCACTGTACATATGTATTATGTTTTGTTTAGTTATTTTAGTGAAATAAATACAATTTTTATTTTAATTATGCGAATATTGTTTTCTTTTACACAACTATTGATCCACCTTATGCGTCGAACCGTAACCTTGACTGATTTACTCTTAGTTTTAGTTCCATCCAAAGACAGAAACTAATTGGTGAAACCATTTTACACGTAAGAGCTTTTCTTGTAAGGATAGTAAATACATATATTATATGTATATATGTCTATTTTTATGTATCTTATTTATACCTTATACCTTACTTGAAGGGGCATTCAATGTCTATGATATACGTAAACGAAATGTGACTAATATGTGTATGTGTAAATGAACGTTTCCTTTCCATATTTAGCGAGTTCAGACTACACACAGAATATTTGTAAGCTAAGAATTTAACCGAAATAACACGAATTTACATTGATGTACACTCAACACAACATATTATCTAGGTTAAGTGATATTTAAACTGTATTGACGATACCTCCGACACTAAGGATCCGCTTGAAGTCTATCTTTCCCATGTCCAGGCTGACAGCTTTTTCAGCTTTCTGCTCTATTGGGTTGTAAAAATTCGAACATTGGCATTCCCCTCATAATTCCGTTTCACTATCCTGGCCTGAACTCTCTTTGTTCAATCTCCTAAGCTAATATTCAGTGCGTTCTGTGCAATAAGTACTCACTCTATGCACATAACGTTGCAAATAGCGAATAATCACTGGGTTCGATCATTCATAAGTATACAAGTTAAACAAAAATCGTTTTTATGAGTACTTTTTGCATTTATGGACATTCGACTCCATATGCAGGTTTCCCAGGAAATCCTTACGAATTAGTATAGTCTAAAATATTAAGGTTCAGAGCAAATATCCAAAAGGCGAAAGGCGGGCAATGTGAAGTCCGGAAAGTCCTGCGATAAAAGTCGCTGGCAAGTCACAACACTAAAATTTGCTGAAAGACAAGGATGGGACAGATTTAAGCATCGTTCGATGGAAAAGAAATAAACAGAAAATAGAAATTGAATTTTTGTAGAATAAGTACACACATACCTAAACCGAAAAGTAAGCCGCGAAATAAGAAACCTAGTAATGGAAACTTCACCAGACGACACCAAGCAGACAGCCCAATAAAGCGAGTTAGAACCAAATTGTACATATATCTAACGAGCTATGGAAAGATTCAAAGATGTGATTAAAGCAAATATATATAGAACAAAAATGTATTCCTTTGCACATAAACAAGTACATGAAATGAGTATATATATTTGCGATAGCTAATAGTTTATTGCCTATATGGCATTTCTCGTATAAGATTTGTTGTGCGTGTTTCAATACATTTATTGAACCTGGTATTCGTAGTGGATGCATAAATGTCGGGCAGAAAGACTCTGATTCCGATTCAATTTGCATACAATAAACACTTGTATTCTTTTGTCCGTTTGTCTGTCCAGGTAATATCTGATATTGGGTGATTTTGGTCCAATCCAGTGTGCGAACCATTTACCTTCTCACTGTCTCCACGATCTTTTGCCATTTCAATCGCTATAAACCACACAATCTTTATACAACAGAACAATAAGTCCGAGTACTGGGTATTTAATAGTCGGAAAACTCGACTACATCTCTTTAGTTTGTTGTTGTAGTTTTCATTAATGGAACGACAGTGCAACTGAATGGTGAATTATTATACATATGTATGTATATTCTAATTTCTACACAACATACATATACACATGTACACATATACACATATACACTCTTTTATCAAGCTCAAAAGAAGGCTGTAATCGGTAGTCACACTAGAGCTGAAGTTACTCGAATTTAATAAAAGCGCAATAAAGCGACTGTAAGGCAATTGCAAAACAAGCTGGAACAAGTCCAAAAGTAAAATACACTTCAAGCTGAAACCTTAAAGTGTATTTTATCTTGCTAGAGGTAAGAATATTTAACAAATTGATGTTTGGAACCGGTTTAAACATGGTTGCTGTTTTCAGAAGTCAATTGATTAAAACCAGTACATTATAGAACATATACGAGTACATACATACACATATGTCTGTATGTACACATGTGAATTTTTCGATGTCTATTAATGCCATTTTATGAGTTTTTTATCCATACAACCATGTTACCTTTTCAGCATCGATTAGGTTCATTGTTATGGAGAGCACCTCTCGCTTGAATCTAGATGATTGACAAATAAATTAAAATAAAATAAAACTAGATTTTAATTGGGAAAACTCCCTATACTATACGAATAATCAATAAGAATTAAAATTAAAGAATCAGACATACTTATACCAACATAAACTGAACACAAACATAAATGTATTTACACAAACAACACACAAATTTCAATATCTATACATATATATACTTATATATCAATATTCAATAATCAATGTTTAAAACCTCTTGATGTCGTTGAATAAAAAACCCCTCCCCTCGCCCCCACCAACCAATTTTCTTGTGTAAATTCACTGAGTAGCCCCGTGGGGCGGTGTGGTGGAAATTGAATAATATTTCTTAATAATAATATTAATATTAATATTTCGTTAAATATATTTTTGTATATACACGTTTTATTCAATTAGAAATATCATTTATAATCGTACAATTTCAATATGCTTTCCTTTACAATTAACTCTCTTTTATGTATGTACTTAGATTGATTACAGAATTGCTTTTTGTTAATTAATTAATAAGATTGTTTGGTTAAACTAAAATTGAGTTGAATAAACGTTTAGTTTAGTTTGGGTTTATAAAGAATTAATTATGGTTAAAATACAATAAGTTCACTTCTGATATGGCGACAAAGATACATATTAGGAAACCTCTACAAAGCTGCATTTGAATTATTTCATCTCGATTTAATACACATTGGTCCAACGCAGATTATAATAATCATTAATCATTTCGCTAATACATCGCAAAGCTTTCTATGTCACATTTACACATACATTTTCAATGATTGTTTGGCGCTGATTTAGGGTCATAATGAACAAAAACAAAACAATCTGAGGCCTACCCATCTATCCACCTTTCATCTGTCTCATCGAATGCAACACGGATTCTCAGACCTCAGACCCCACTCCGCTCTGGAATGGGATAGGATGGGGTCACCGCTGAGAAGTGCGATTCGTACAGTAGCTCGTTTGGGAGGCCATTCATTTACAATTGGTAAATCATACTCGTATATATTATTGTTATTGCAATGTTCAACATTTAGGCACAAAATATATTGCTTCTCAATTGGATATACCCATAAAAGTTATTATTGCATAATCGATAGTCGATAGTGGGTGCTCGGGACACCGCCTTTTGTCTTTGTCTTTCTCTTCGTCTTCTCCTCGAGTCTCGCAACAGTTAAAAACAGAAAAATAATAATACGTAATATGTCTGCGCTTTGCTTTGCTTGTTAGGAATCATGGTTCGAAGATTGACACGTTGTTTATGTGGATGCCACACGCTTCGTGGGCGAGCTGCTAAGCATTGCCGTCTCCTTGGCCCGCTCATGCTCGTCCTGGAAGAATATCTTGGTGATGACGACGTCGCCGGTGCTCAGCGTCTGCGATTCGGCATCCACCAGCTTCACCACCCGCCTGTCCGTCGTTCTCAGAATGGGCGTGACACTGCGCTCTCCTTGGCAATTGCAATTCCTATTGCTGTTGAGATAGAGTTCAAGAGAATTAGAGTTTGGGAATTAGCCCGATGTTCTCCGCTAAGAGACACTCACTTTCTGGACTTTTCGCGTATGATTTGCAAATTATCTGTGGTCGCAATGCTCGAACCCAACTGTTCCTGAATCGAATTGGAAGCCAGTATCTGTATGAATAAAATTAGAAATGTTTTAAATTAGTTTACAAATACGATGGGAGCTGTGACGGATGCTCACCTGATCGCATGGCAACGAGGTGGCTGTCGTCAGTATGGCCTCTAGCTTATCGATTCGCGCAATGCGATCCATTGACTTGTTCTGCAGTATTTCCTCCAGCATCTGCATGGATTCCGTCAGGCTGGGTGGCTCAGAGCTGAAGCGCGGCGAAAAGGTGCCCGAGAGGGAATTGTCCGATGGTACAGAGTCCAAGCTGGGAAACATTTCGTTTTCATTGGGTTCCGCCTCGTCTTCAGAGTCACTTTGATCCCTGCAGGATTCAACAAGGTTCAGTTTGGTTTGGTGTACTTTTATAACTATTTCGGCACTCACTTGCTGGGATTGCCGGCAGATTCCATTTTCTCCAGCTTCTTGGCCACCTTGTAGTAGCCCTTGAGGCGCTCCTTTTCATCCTCCGTCAGATCCATGTAACTGTTTATGAAGTATACCACGATTAGCTCTTGATCGATTGATTGATTGAGACAGAAGGATTACTCACCGCAGCAGACGTATCTCGCGGTTCGAGAGCACAATGCTCTTGCTGGTCTGCGCCAATTTCAACTTCAGATCGGACACCTCGGTGCTAACCTTGCGCTGCTTCTTGCGAATCTTCACCTCGTTCGGCTTGATCTGCAGGAGGATTTGCTCCGTGCACAGCTCGGAGAAAAGCTGCCTGTTCTCTGGCCTGATCTGCCGCGCCAGACTGCCAAAGAGCTGATCGTGGATGAGCACCAGCACATCGCCAGCCGCGTACAGCATCATTTCGCGGGTGAGCGGCCGCTTGGCCCAGAACTTCTGGTCCCGCCTGTATATCTGTTTCAGCTGGTCCTTGATTGGATTGCAGGGTGCATTGTACTGCTCGCACAGCGAGTTGAGCGATATGTATTTGGCCTTGTAGACCTGCTTGCCGTTCTCCTGGTACTGCAGGATCGCATGCGCCGCCTGTGTGTCGAACACGTTGCGCAGCAGGATACCAAACTGCAGATACAGATTGGCCGCATCGTTGCGACAGTCGTGGATGACCTTGATGACCTGCTCGTGCTCCAGCACGGTCTTCAGGCCACCATCCGTGACCATGGCAGGGCAGGACTGCACATCGAAGAGGAACGCCTCGCCCCGGGCCGTTCCGATTTCAATCAACGTGATTTCGCCCTTCAACCCGAGATTGATGCCTTCGCAGTCGAGGGAGACCACAATGCCCTCGTTCTTGGCCGCGTACTTGAGAAGGATGTCGGTGACGAACACAGACTGCTTCACACTGGCTATCACCGTCGTGTTCTGCAGGACCTTGATCTTCCACGTGTCGCCGACAAAGTAGCTATGACTAGGTGATTGATTGGCGTTGGTGGGTGGGTTGGAGCTGGAGTTTGAGTTGGAGATGGTATTGGGATTGTTCGCTGTGCTCGCATTGGCACTGCTGGAGTTGGAATTGGAGCTGGGATGGGAGTTGCTGGAATGCAAGGGACTGGCATGCGGAGAACTTTGGTTGGCCAACGACTGTTTGTCCTTCTCGAGGTTCTCCGCCAGCGTGCGTATGACCAGAGTATTTATGCGTTGCTTCAGCGTTTGGTTGACGCTGTTCACTCTCTCCGAGGAAGGATTCGTAGAGGCAGGCACCGGCGCCGTCAACGGCTGCTGCTGTTGAATGGGTCCTCCTCCGATGGGGCCATAGCATACATTCCCACCGGGATAGTTGTTCTCGCAGAGATTCTCCAGCTTCAGCTCCGACATGGGCACATAGCTGTCGAAGCCAGAGCTCGGCTCCGACTTGGGCTGCCCCAGCTGCCCCTGCCCCTGCCCCCCAATTACATTCGACACGGGTGCGTTCAGCTTGAAATTGGGCGATGCTATGCTATTGTTGTTGTTGATGCTACTGCTGCTGCTAATGACATTATTGTTGCTGCTCGCACATCCATTGCTGCGCAAAGCTGGAGACTGCAATCGCTGTTGCACGGAGCTCAAGGCACCTCCACCTACACCGGCACCCACATCCACCCTGCGGCTTGAATTTGAATTGCTGCCATTGTTGATGTTGTTGTTGTTGTTGAGGGCGTTGAACTGCTCCCTGGTCTGGGCCTGGGCCTGCTGGATGTGCGTGTCACTGAGCTTGGGCTTCTGCAGCAACGTGACTAGATTGGCCTGAATGTGAAAGCAGTCGCCGAAGAGCTTTAGGAAGGAGCTCAGGTCGCCGGGCGTCTTGAACATGCGCAGCCACTGATCCTGCGGAAAGTTGGTGGTCAGCAAATGGAACAGCTGGTCCACCAGCAGCGGCCCCTTAATCTCGATGCACTGCGCGAAGAAGTCGAGCATCTGCTGGGTGCCGCGCGTATCGATGTTCGACTGTGGCAGATGGAGACGATCCCTGGCCGGCAGATCAGTCATATTCTCGCAGCCCACCAGC
The DNA here is from genome assembly GCF_009870125.1 of Drosophila pseudoobscura. Taxonomy (NCBI): domain Eukaryota; kingdom Metazoa; phylum Arthropoda; class Insecta; order Diptera; family Drosophilidae; genus Drosophila; species Drosophila pseudoobscura. The sequence goes on along the minus strand of NC_046680.1, from coordinate 13,106,219 downwards.
ATCACAAAGTCATCGATCACCTTGAATGTGTCCGTGTGCTTGGTGAGAAAGTCCGTGAACTCCTTGATATGTTGACCTTCAAAAAACAAAAAGGAAAAGAGTGAAAAGTGAAAAGTGAAAAGTGGAGGCAGACGAACGACTTCTTGAATATCCAACATACCCGATATGTGACGGACTTGCGGCGAGGCCTGCGACCGATGGCCGAGCAGACTTCGCACCGGCACCTCTGCAGCGGCCCCGTACTGCAGCATCTTGTTCTTGAAGTAGTCTTTAGCCTCTTGAATGTAGTCGCGCTTGCCGCCGCCACCACCGTCGTCCGCGTTGCTGTGCTGGTAGGCATTCACCTGCACGTAGTCCCCGTCCACCAGGAATATTGATGGGTATTGGGCGAGAAATTTCTTCAGACCTGACGAAAGGGCAAAGGGAGATGTCAATTACAATTAGGTGGAGCCATTAGTGCTTCTGCACTGGTTAAGTGGTTAAATAAGTAAAAGTGTTGCACCAGCAGCTCAAACTTAATTAATTTTCTTGGCCTCTCAATGTGTCAACTCAGTAATTACGTCAAGACTAAGTACTTATTGTTGTTAATTAATTCCCGGGTACCGTGGTGCCCTGGTACCCAGTCGTTCGATAGTGATAGACGGTGTTAGTCTCTATAGAGAGCCACGCATTCCAGTTGCACCATCATTAAGGAGTAACTTTTGTGTGCATATAAAGTTTTCCCCCTTTCATATCGTGGAACTACATACATATGTCTGGATTCCCATAATTAACAAAACATTGTTGTAATCGCATCATCAAATGACAAACTTACAATTCATATCCATATATGAATACAAATCAACGAATACTCGTACATGAACATAGGAATGAATATTCATTCAGTCTCTATCCTGTTGCTCTGTGGGGGGGGAAGGGGTTTTGAAAAGTTGGCAAAAGTTGTTGCTTCAAATAAAGTTAGTTTACAATTACAAAGTACGGTATGCGAGGGTAGCAAATTGTGTGTGTTTTAGGGGGCTACACTGTGAGAATGTCGGTGTAGGTAACATGTTGGGCATATCAGAACACTCTAAGGCAAAATACATTGCGTGTGCATGCTTTAAAGCAAGTTATTGGGGCTTTCAATAGTTTATTCCAAGTGTAGCTCCAACCAAATGAGAAGAGTATTGTGAACTCAAGCCAACCGACCGAGCGCACCATTTATTTGATAAATCAGGTCATAGTTGCTGACTGACTGACTGCCACTGTAAGGCCCAAAACGGGACGCGTTGCGACCCAACCCTGCTCCAACATCATCATCATCCGGTATGAAGGTAGGAATGTAGCGATGAGTGCCGCTCGACTCTATACCCCAGCCCGAGCTCCACCACCTCTGCCTCCCCCTCTGCCTTCACAACCATTCGCTATTGTTTGCGTAATCTGAAGTGACAGCAAGGCAAACGCCACGCAGCGCTGGAAAGATCAGAGAGCACCACTCCAAAGAGAAGGTACTCGGTGCTCGGTGCTCGGTGCTCGGTCCTCCATTGCGTGCCTCATTGTTGGAACTTGTTTATAATGCTGGGCATAGATTAATTCAATTGCATTTGACATACTGCTCCCTACATACACAACTCCAGGGCGAGACAAACCCGAAACGAGCTCTGATTAATCGAATCGGATGGGCATTATGCAAGGGGATTGTCTACGGATTTGGCGAGTCAATCAAAATAGAACGTAATCCCTTAACAAACATCTTACATCTCCATTTTCCACCCACTTTCCTGCCCCCGTCCAAGGGGCCTTGCCCAAGGAGCCACAAAACTGACAAATGGCTGGAAAGAGTCACCCCCAATCCGAGCTATTTTCTCGAGAGAAATCCCACCGCATTAAGGTCGAGGACCCTGGCAGCATGTGCATAATTCAATTTTATGTTTACTTACAGAAATTGAAATGGGTGGCAACTGGCAGAAGGGCGCACCAACTGACGCGCCACAAATCGAAGTTCATAAAAGTTGTAAAAAAAACATTTCAATATTAATATTTATCGAAGGCCACAACCTCTAACCCCAATATCTAATATGCATATCTACGTGTACGACTTTTGTGCATACATATGTACATACATATGTATATTTGGGTACTTCCCATAGTGCCACAGCCAAATATTATACCAAGTACTTGGCTGGTCCAATATTTGTCTGTTTGTGTGCCTAGCCGCAATTCTTGGCAAACAAACATTTTTGGCTCTCTTAGTGGAGCGCAGGTGGCAGGTGGCAGGTGGCAGGTGGCAGGGGAGACTCTGCGGCTGGGGTGGTCGGCACATTTTACGGCTCGACCCACTTGGACACATTTCTTATATATTTTTTTTCTTTTCTTGCCATGGCAATTTTCAAATGCACCGAGGACACTCGCTATAAATTTATGTGTATTTATGGTACATTCTGCTTATTGAAGAAAACGGAAATGTTTCCCCAGTTTCGGGCCCCGAGATGTTGTAAATTCGAATGTGAGGTAGCCGCAGGCCTGTTGCATGATTGTGGGGGGCGTAAAAGGGTTATGTCTGCCCATAAATTCAAGATTTTATGCCTCGCTAAAGGAGTGGCAGGGGAATGACACACAAGTGTAATGGCAGTGCCTGGGTGGTGGGGGTTTCTTAACTTCTAAATTCTTGTACTTCCCCTTTCGGAGGACTCACTTCATTATAGGCTCATTAGAGCCGCTTTTCCCTTTCCTCTGCTGCCTGACAGTCAAACAGTTCTGTTCTCAATCAATTAGACGCCCAAATGGGCACAAAAGTTCACCTAAAATATAATGAACAGCAAATTCATTTCTTGTGCCTTTTGCAATTAATGTCAGCTGTGAAGAACAGCAAAAATCAATGCCTCCCCTCCTTCCCGAAAACAGTTACCAATTTCCCTCGAAGGGAAAGTTAACAATAACATAAAAGCCTTGGGTGCTGCCCCGGTACGCACCAAATGTTGACACGCAATGCCGCCCGAAAGGAGGAGGCTATGGAGCATTGAGCACCGGCTGGCGGTAAGGCGTTAAAGGATTTCCAGTGCCATCCCTTCACCCCTTTTTGCTGCCGTTCGCATAAAATCGTTAAATTTACGACAATGTCTCTCTCTCTAGCACACACTCTGTTTCTCTCCCACTCGCTCTCTCTCCCTGTTCGTTGGCGAAAATTGAAATGTGTAACAGAGAGGAGGACGTGGACGTTCCGTCTCATGCGGAAGCATCGGCCGCGGATCAATCAGCTAATCATTCAGGCGGGTGGTAGAGGTTCGTATTTGTACCCTCTAATCATTCACATATCCACACTCGTTTCGCGTATTTCAACAGCAGTTATTGTGTGTTTTTATTCCGATTACTTTGACAATATTTTTGTTTTGGAAATCGATTACTCAACAAGAAATAAATACAGAAACCAAAATAACAAAATAGTTGCAAACGAACGAACCTTCGTTAGTCCCGTTAAGGCTTGGCATGTAGAGATCGTGCCTGTGTGTGCGTGCGTGTGTGCGTGCACGTGTGTGTACGAGCTAGAGATGGGCCCAAAGCCACACACCTGATGAGTAGATCTCCACTTCGTGCGTGAGAAATAATCGAAACGGCATATTGTTTTCGTATTTTTCAAAGATTTTCTTCATTGAATATTCATAATTTCGATTGAAGGTGCGTTATATATAAAAATATAAGTTTCAGCAATCGGTATATACCAAACATACTTCACTGAAATGCCAAAAAAAAATTCCTTTTTGTGTATTTTTTCGTGCTTATTTAAAGACGTGTCTATTCAGAGACCAAGCCTTGGCATGAGACAGTCTGTTCAGAGGGCTGTACCTATTCGGGTTCGGCTCGTCGGGGTCCCAAAATTCCCAACAAATACGCACAACGTAGATCGAGACTCAAGACGCTTCTACAGGTACTTCTGTAGGCCGCAAGATTGCAAAAACATTACCTTGGTTGGTCATGATTCAGGACAATGTTTTAGACTATGTTTGGTGCGTGCCATACAAGCCACGACACGCGCTCATCTCTAATGTGGGAGAGCATACGTGTGCGTGTGTGCGTGTGTGTGTGTGGGCAATTAAACAGAGTAAAATCGTTGTTTGGCTTTGCTCTCTGCCGCTGCCGCTGTCGCTGCCCCTTCCTCTGCCGGAGGCACAGCTTAAAATGGCCAAACGATAAAGAGAGCTAAATGGACATGTTTTTGTGTTTGTCCAAATGATTTGCACCGCAGAACAGACAAAAACAAAAACAAAAACAATCGAAGCTTCGGTTTCCGTTGGTGTGTTGTCTGGGTGTTGAATTAGCAGTGAAAATTTAAGTCCCAGATAAACGAGGCCAAAGCTATTTCTCACAGAAAATTAAAGAAGTCCAAGTTACTGTTACCGTTGCTCTCATCTGGCTAGAAGAAAGCTTTTGACGTTAATTTCCCCAAAAAATGTTGGTCGAAAACCCTCATCAATTCGATGGGGAATATGCATACGAAAGGCAAAAGGGAGGCACACACACACACACACACACACACACACACATCGCCATATATTATTGAAGCAACAAATGGATAGGGATGTCCATGCAATTTTATTGAAATTCAATTGAACATTTTTGTCACGTAATCGACACTTTTCTATTACAACGTTTCCGTCTCTACATCGCCATGCTCCATGCCCCATCCCCTACACCCCACCCCCCATCAATGGCAGACCGCAAAAACTACATAATGGAACGGAGTCGATGGGTTTATTGGGGGCGAGGGCGGCATACACAAGGGTATAGGATGTAAGCAGCAGCAGCAGCAGCAGCAGAAGCCCTGGCGGCTTTAACGGTTTATAAGTTGCACAAACAACACGTTGACAAAAATGAAGCAGCATAATATATGTTTATAGGGTTTTAGGTCGTACCCAGGAGAGTAAACAGGCGTTTATGGGGGGAAATTTGGGTTTTCCACTGACCCAAGAGCACTCCTTATCACCCATTTGATGGGGACTTAGAAATATCAGCCAAAGGATACGATACGAATATCTGACGCTATTCTATTTATAAGCCAAACCTTGACATTTCTCCATTAATATTTCCCCTGGTTCTTCGGCTCTGATTTGCGTGTCTCGCGAATATTTCCCCCGGAGTTTTTTCCGTCTATTGCGTTCTGGGGGTAAAAGCAACATTTAAGCCAAAGATTAAAGTATTTTAGCGCCAAATTACTTGGCAAATGTTGCTCGCTTTGGGGTTTGCTTTGGGGGCAGACACGATTTGTCTTGTCGCGGGTCTTGTCCGTGGAACGTCACGCACATGTGTGGGAAATCAGCAAATGCGATAAACATTTTGTTAAACATTTGTTTTGCTCAGTTGCAATTAATGCAGCCACAAAGTGTGAACAAAGAGCTACAATCGCCATTTATGGGCGCTAAGCAATTACAAGAAAGAACTGTGAAGAAATGCATGGTGAAAGGTAATTGATTCTACGGAAAGAATGGGAAAGTTAATGTGAAACTTATTGTTCTTGAATAACTATTTGTAGTATTCATTGTATCAAAAACCGCTTAGTTTAAGACAGTTTTTTTTACTGAAATCAAAGCTCCAAAGCTCATAATCCGAACAGATTCTCGAGCCAAGGGACAGACAACATAATTTCTCCCTTAAATTCCTACTCGTACGGGGTATTATGTATTCCTCTATTCAGCTCTCAACTTGTTTACAAGGGATTATACGATCAATGTAAACAATTGTTTGCCATTTCCTGTTACCACTCCATCAAAAATACATAGATTTTTGGAGTGCCCACACAAATATCTGAGAGCAAAGGGAAAGTGCATTGCACCTTTTCTTTAAGAAACTTGCCTCAAGTGGTACGGCACCTATCTTTAGAAATCGAAAGTTGTTTGTTGTGTCTATTCTTGGAGATTCTCTTCGCAGAAGCATGCATTTTGATAAATATCATGAAGAGCAGGCCGCGAGCCTCTTCACGTGTTGACTTGTCAATGGAATAGAATGTGGAGAGTGTGGAGTACATGTGTATGTATTGGTTTTTGGGAGAATACCCAGTACTCGTGGAGTTCAAGGGCATATTAAACGATCTTCCATCACTCCGAAAAGTCCACTCTGCTATCGACACTTTCAAAGTAAGTCGAATGAAATCCACATCTCTTATGACTAGCGGGTATTGTTTAGTCGGAATATCGACTACTACAGTATAGTAGTTTTCTTTAGGCCTCCAAAGCACGCGGGCCCTTGAGAGCGCTTGTAAAATAATACACACAGCGCGTATAGTAGAGAAAGAGGAGGGAGGAGACAGGCACCACGTAAGAGGGGAAATGGAATAGAGAGACAAAACCGACAAACAACACGTGCATTATCGATTGCAGTTTCGAGTCTGCGATAAAAAGCTGTAACTGAAAAATCATTGGCATGTTTTTGCGGTTTCGTGCATTGGCGCAGCTTCAGTCGAGTCGAGTCGAGAGATGGAAAAGGAGACACGGAGACACTGCCTCCCCTCTGGCAGTGGCAATGACATGTGCACTTGGCCGCCAACAACAACAAAAGCAATCATTGGCAATGACAAACATTGGCCCGCAGGTGCATCGAATGTGTATTGTATTGGATCGAATGTTCGTATAGCCGTAGAAATGTGACATGTCCAGTATTAGTTGTCAGCAAACAAGTTTCATGGTTCATGTTTCATGTTTCATGCTGGGACCTGTAGTGGTCAAGGGGATAGAGGGGCAGCGAAGAAATGCATATCTTCCGATCATGGGTCTAGTCGCAAACTATGCAAGAAACTCCACTGTAGCTGAGTTCTACTGTAGTTTGTTGCGGGGTCTGGCCTGCCTAGGGAGCACTCACCCGATTGACTGCCGCCGGCGATTTGCCGCATCTCCTTGGTGAACTCCTTGTTGCCGAACTGGCACGAGAGATCGTGCACGGTGCGGGGCTCTCCCTTGTCGAGGAGGCGCTCCAGGAAGAACAGCAGCGTCATATTGCGTGCCATCTCGTACTCCATGGACTCCATTGTCGTCGGTCGTCGGTCGTCGGTCGCCTGGGGCCTTGGGCCTGTCGCTCGGTGGTCGCTAGTCGGTGGTTCCTGTGCTCTGTGGCTATCTCCTGAATTAGTGATAAGCAAGTATAGTACGTCACGTAGCGCTGAGTAGAGTTGAGTTGCTTATCTGCAATTGAGCAAAGGAAAGGTAAGGGTAAAGAGCGTAAGAAAGGGGCAGAGAAAACACTTATGCAATGCGCCAAGAAAACGGACCAACAACAATAGGATAGGAGACAGATAGAAGACAAGAAAGAAGGAAAGAGCAACCACAACAACAACCGCAGACACATATTAGACTTTTGAGACTTTGTTTCGTTTCGTTTTCGGGTATTTTTTTTTTATTTTCTTTGCGTCTTTTATTTATTTAATACATTTGCACTTTGCCACTTGAGCTCTCTTTCGCCCTCCCTCTTTCACATGCTGTTGCTCACCGCATTTTATGTTATTGCCTTGCAGCGGCAGCGGCAGCCTTGCACTTTGGTGAGGAGTGGGAAGGAGTGGCAGGGATGCAGGTGGTAGTGGCATAAAATTTATTTTCTCTTCGGTTTGCGTCTTGAATAATTGAAAAACCACACATTTTGAACCCACAAACACACACACACACACACACACACACACACACACACACACAGTGAGTGGCACACGTACAGAGCCTCGCCAAATCCTTATCCTTGCGGCATATCCTTTTTCCTTGCGCACCGCTCGAAGTTCCACAAACAAATGACGGCAGCGCTGCTCGCGTCTCTGCTGGGAGCGTAGCCAACATAAACACAGGCGATTTCGAACAGCTGTTTGGAGCATGGCAAGGGGAGCAGGCGCGGCGAATTCAATCAGTGCTCTGTTGGCTGAATTGCACCGCTACCTTAAGGCTGTCTGCCTAGCTTGGATTAGCGGATTTCCGATGAGAATTTCTATGGGAACTTAGCGTTGGCATCTCTGCCAGCAATATCATGTTTTTCTTTCCATTTGTTGCTGGCCAACGCGAGGCATGCGAAAAAGTGCCAGCGCTGCAGAACAGGTGATTGACACAGAAATTGTGCAGCGGAAATGGAAAATGCCATGCAACCGCCACTCTCTCAAGAGGCATTCCCCGGCTCTTCTCTTTCTCTCTCTGTTTTAATAATCCCAATCATAACCTGCTGCCTATTGTCTGTGGCTGTGTGAGTATTCTATTGATAAGCAAAAACCGTTGACAACGATATGTATTGGGAACACAAAGCAGCAACAACATTCCAAAGCATTCAGGTAGGTATGCGTGTGTGTCAGGTAGCTAGGCTGTGAGCATGTGTGCGTGCGTGTTCAATGGTCGCTCTGTGGTGTTGGTGGCCAAACAAGAAACTTCAGACTCTTATTAGACCGAAGCTCTAGCCGCTCTTATTGGTGAAAAGAGATGGCAAGTGCAGCGGGCGGCCCCCAACTCGACGAATGAAAGAAAATATTTTTGCAAAAATGAAAAGGAAAAAAAATTACATGACACTCGAAATATGCAAAGCAAAAGAAACGGCCAAAAGAGAAAGACAGACAGCGGGAAGAGCAAGAGAATGCAAGAATGTGAAAATATGAAAGAAAGAAAAGAGCGCCCGCCAAGCGAAATGTCAATTATAATTATTATTCATACCTGTAGCTGTAGTCGTTTTATTTGTTCAATTAATGATTGTTGCTTGCTTGTTTGCTTAAGTGCACTTGTAATCTATATTTAAAAACCAGACTTATGAGTTATACGCGATACAGATCCTCGCGTTGGGGATTTTCTCAAAGATCTGATCAGATCTCTATCTCTAGCTCCGTCTCGCTCACGCGCACTCTTTTGCTCCACTCGCAGGGGTTTCGTTAATTAAATTAAGCATTAATTAACATTTTTGGCGTAATTAGCAGACACTCTCTCGGAAACTGCGACGAAAGCAGCAACTTGTTGTTGTTGTTTCACACAAACGCACACACACGATTATTTGGGCAGGTAGAATTATATTGGTGTGAGTACGTTGTCGGTGTAAGGCACTGGGGAACGTTTTAAAAAGCGTGTTTAACCACTTGTTGCACTTCTTTAAGGTACTGCCAACAGCCGACACCACTGTCACCGGAGTTTGGCTAACTCCACGCGAATTTTAGGCAAAAACAGACGTTGGCGTGGTCAAAAGAGGCACAATTCGGTTTGGGTCTTTTTTGGAGCAGCAGCGATGATGACAGCGACAGCGCCAACGCAGAGGTGGAGCTCAGTATTTACCGATTAATATACCGACCCTAAGAAAAATACCGTCTAATTTTGTAAATATACCATAAATATACCGATAACACTTAACCCACTTAGCACCACTTTAATAACGGTCGACGATGATCAGAAATCTAATTTCCTGATTTGGATATTCGGTTTGATATTACTAGCTAACTAGGACCGTCGGACTTGAACACAAAATTTAATCCGATTGACAAATCTAATTTTCATAATGTGGTGATTTTAAGGACTCCCTTTATTGGATTGTTTATAAAATATGGTTTAAACAAAAAAATGTCGAGGCACAAAATGTATGTGTTTATGGAAGAAACTGCTATCGATACTATCGACTGGATAATCACTAGAGCTGCGCGCCAAAGTGGAGAGAGCGACAATTCAAAAAAACTGCGTATAGAAGTTGTATGGAATATGAAATTTAATAGATAGATAAAAAATATGCCATTATTAGCCGATATACCGTAAGTATAAATTCAATATATAGAAAAGTAGATGTTATACCGTCAATGGCGAACAATTCTGATTGGGATTTTATTGTGTGCCTATCGATGTAATTGTGTGCGTTATCGACTGTCAAATTACATGAATTCTACATGCATTATACATGGCAGTTATTGCAAAGATCATTTAAAGATCAAGATATCGGAGGAAAAGAAATTAAGTATTTAATGTAATAAATATAAATGCACCAGTCCGATTTTCACTTCCTTCGATTTACCGTTGTCCTTGGCAGCAGGCAAAATGCAACCAAGGTTTCCGGCAGTTGTTTTTTTAAACAACATTGAAAGCATTGAACAACATTGAATCAATTAAGAACGATCCTTTGACATGGAAACCATCGAATTCCTTAACCGCACCAGCCGGAGAAATATCAAATCGCAAATCGGCTGGAAGGTGGCACAGCGAATGCGGGAATGGTCAGAGGATTTGGACGACCGCCGCGGTCAGCTTTATGTGCAGCTCCACAGCGAGGCGCTACAGGTGGATGAGGAGGTGGCAGCACTTCTGCAGGCACGCGCCGACGAGGCTGAAAGGAAACGCCACGAATGGATTCACATGGAGCGTCTGAAGCGGGAGGAGGCTGAGCAGGAGCTGCTGAAAGTGAAGCAGCAGCAGCGGGAAATGTGAGTCTCCCTTGCCCCCCATTTGCCGCACTCCAATCCAATCCTGTCTCCTTGCAGCGAGAACTCCGAGGCGCATCGCCACATGCAAACCAAACAGATCCTGTTGGAGAGCAAGCAGGCACAGCTCCAGCAGATTGAGGATCGCCAGGCACTGAGGCGGCGCCAGGCCTGCGTGGAGATCCTCTGGCAACGGGTGTGGCAGCGTCTGGACGATAGCCGGGCCCAGCAGGAGCAGTACGAGCAGCAGCTGCGCCGCCTAATCGAGGGCCAGTGTCAGGCCGAGAATCTAGCCAGGGATCAGCAGCAGAAGGCTCAACTCCACCAGGAAGTGCTCGCCGAGCAGCGGGCCTATGCCGAGGCGTAGGTAGATAGCTCCTTAATGCCATGTTGATGCATAATTGTCTCTTCCTTAGCCTGAATGTGGCTGCCGAGAATGACGCGAGGAAGAGGGAAATGGAACTGCAGCAGAATGAGGTCAATCGCCGCAAACAATTGTGCGATCTTCAGGATCAAATCAGCCAGAACATGAAGCTTGCAGCCAGCCAGGCAGAGGCCAACCACCGCGAGGATGTGGGCTACAACATACGCGAGGATCGACAGATTTACGAGGAGCTCATGCAGAAGCACTGCGCCAGGGTGAGTCAACGCCTCGACTACAACGTCGCTCAATCGATGCCACTCACCGGTGGAAACTCTTGTTTTAGGGACGCAATCGTGATTGGCACCAGAGCTACATGACGCACACGGCTGAGGAGCGAGCTGCCCGTCGCCGCAGTGAGCAAGAGCGGGAGCGCGCCTACCTGGGCACTGGGTGTGTGCTCGGCCAGCAGCAGAAGCAGCCATATGGCAGAGCTGTTCGCTGAACATTGATATGATATGTCGTCACGCCTCATATTTGGATACCGATCGATCGATTATTGCAAATATATTTACGACTGATATAAATCACGGGCTGCGATAAGGAAAAGCGTATCACGCACTGCCGGCATAAAACTGGCCACAATAATGGCCAACACCAATGCGGATGACGGACAAGTGGTAGCGGAAGGGGCAGGGGAAGGCGGGAGCTGACCAACTTGGCCCGTGGCCAGCGGGCAGTATGCAAATCGATGAATATGCATCGATAAAGGCAGAAAAGTGTTGCTCGAGCAACGACTATGACAATATTTCTGACACCCCGAATGGGGCCCAGGACCTGCAGCTGCGGCTCCACCTTGGGGGCATGGGCATGGGGGCATGGGGGGGGGGCATGCATAATTGAACGCTTCCGTTGTCCATTTTCTTGCTTGTCTCGACTTGTTGCCGCTAATTAGAGTTGATCGGTGGCCGCAATGCACTCTTAATGCAAACAGACGGCTAACCGCTGCACTGTGTTTATTCAATTAAAATGTGCACAACGAAGATTGTCCAGCATCCACCATCGAGAAAATTGCTGGCAATTTCCATTCCAACGTACTTCGGCCAGAATGGCACGGCCCACAAATAGCCCCATTTACCTATAAAATGAAAATGTTTGCTTAAAATTGATAAGCAATTTCACTGGGATTAGTCTTCATCAAAGCAATCTGTGTTTATCTGCTCGTAATGGCTGGAATTCGTAGCCCAAACATGTACCCATCTATTCCGCGCTCATGTTAGCTGTCCAAACAGCAAACATTGGCCCGAGATATCCACCCAACATGATCCCATACATCACACGATTCCCGACTCTCCAGCCAGTCCTGTGAACCAACTGAAACGAACCGATCCATAGCCGAGAAGCGGTCCGATTTCAAAGAGAGGTGTCAAAGTAGGCTCTGCCCGGCCTTCCTCCTCCTGCTGTGAGCCATTCAGCCATGTCATTAGCTGCAACATGCCAAAAGGGGTGGCTGCCACGGCTGCATTATTTATGTGACACTTGGGATCGGATCGTGACAACATTTGCCAACTGCTGGGAAACGATTGTATGTAAGGCCATTCAAATGGAAATATCTCAAGCAACGCTAAGAACAGGAATCCAACAAAAGCAGTTAACATGCATCATAAAGGAACGGACTGCAGAGAGGGGGGGTAACTTTTCTAGTATTCTAGTATTCTAGTATAACGCCCATCACAGCGTTCGTTCGGGATAGACTTAATGCCAGGGTCTTATCGGGGATCTGCAAAAGCGCGGCCGAGATTTATAGATTTCCGCTTTGGGGCAGACACATATCGCATCTCGGATCCCGACAGCAACTCATTAATAAACGTTTAGAGACGTCGCAAAGCGGCCCAAGTCACTAATTGCCAAACGCCTCCAGAGCCAGGATAGCGATCGGGACAAGGACTAGACGCAGACCAAGAGACTGAGGACTAGGACCAAAACAAGTCAAATAAATAATTGTTCACGTAGGCGACGCAGGACATGTCAGTCGGCCCGGGTCGGCCCTGGGCCCACCTATTGTGCGGTTGCACACGTTGCACGTCCATAGGGGGCAGGGCTGCGGTCAGCGCTGATTCGCTGATTGAAATACCCACGCCTGCCCACGTCCTGGCCTCCTGCTGGCCAGCCATGCCACCCTATCCTCCTACTCCTACTCCTAGTCCCCTGCCCCTGCTCGTTTCTCCCGGGTCGTGTACGTGCTGGACAAACTTAACGCCTTTTATGCCCCGCTCCGGACACAAGAGAAATGAGTTGTGGCCTTTGCCTGGCGGCGCAGGAAAATGTTGTTGCAACAAAGCAGCCTGCCCATGCGACTGGCTGTTGCAGCTAGAACAAGTGGGCTGCAAGTGCCAGAAAGCACAGCCTGCTGGTGCCCTGTAAAAAGGCAGAAGTGACTACACATGGGAGGTTTTTAAAGTCTTCTACGAGTCATTCAACGACTGTTTCGATATAGGTGATATAGGTACAACTGAATCACCATAAGAATTGGTCATTGCTTTCCTTCGATGTGTGCCCATTAATCATCACCACTCTATCAGTCACAAAATCCTCCCCAAATGCAGTATACCTCTCCTTCCATCGTCTGTATGTAGGTACCAAGCCCTAGTCCGTGTAATAATTCTTGTGCCCTCCCTTTGTAGCTTTCCCCCCCAAAAACAGATCCGTAATGCCTTTTGTTTTTTGCGATGTTGTAATTTTCATGCTTCGAAATGAATTTCGCGCCTGAATCGAAAATTGCCAGCCCGCTGGCTAGCCAAACATCCATTTCGTCACTGCCCCTCTTCGGATCACTCTCTTTGTGGCTTCTGCAACTGTGGGGCGACACTCAGAGTCGTGTCTGTTTGGCAAGTATGGGTTTGTACTTTGATAAATATAGGGACGATAATCCAGCCAAGCGTTGGTGCATTTTTCCATAAACTTGAAACCATTGACAGACACGCGTAGAACCCCAATCTTTCTCCACATCAGAAGCATCAAAAACAAAACAAGAAAAAGAATTGACAACAGATGCGGGCAATTGAGAATTGGGGTATTGGGGAATTGGGGAAATGCTTTGGGGACGGGGGTATCAAATGCAATTACTGCGATAAAAGCGGAATAAAAATGGTGTTAATTGTCGAAAGGCTTGCATAGAAATTCGGTACAATCCAGCGGTACTCCAGCGAATGACGATGTTCTGGCGTCCACGCTTTATGGCCGCCATCAATCTCCTTGCTGTCTGAGTGGCCTGAGTGCTGATAGCCGGGATTGTTCCACAATGTACATAGAAGATGGTGATCGGAACAGCAGTTCCTAATGCAAATTGAGTGAGTGCCACTTGGCTGTGCGACTGCCTGATTGAGCGATGCATCAGGAGGCTGCATCAGCAGCAGCTCCTTGTACATACATACAACTCCTGTCCATTCACTTGCTGAGTGGCCCAGGCGATAAATTCGTTTAATATGGAAATCATATGCAAAATTGATCGGGGTGATCGGGTGTCCAGGGGGGGCATTTGCCACGGAGTAATTAAAAACCACAAATTGCTGACTACCGCAGACACTGCACTACACTGCACCACACCACCGATCTCTAATTAGCCATAGATCAGAGATCTCCCAACTGGATCTGGCCAGTTTTCGACTGCTACTCGTATCTGGCGCCTACCGGCTCCAATATCTACACGTATGTACCTCTCTTGAACAGACCCAGAGAGTGCCAATCGGGTTTCCAATGTTTCGTGGTAATTAATCTCTCCCGTCAAGGACACTTCCTTGTGCAATTTGATTTAAATTGCTCGTTTTGTGTGGTCATAATATCGCAACAATTCACTGAGATCTTAACACATGATATTGGTAAGTCTGCGATTTCAAAACTTCAGCTGGGGAGTGTCTCGTGATAAATAAAATGATATGGAATGGAATGTAGAGCGGCAAAGATTGGTTCAATAGATTAAAGATTGAAAGAGCACAGCTATTAATAATTGAGGGTCTAAAACTACATCTATGTACATATGTAACCCTCTCCTTTCAGAAACCAAAACCCGCCCTAAACATGAACGATCAATCAACTCATTCTATGAGGGAGAGAGAACATCAGTTTTGTTTTGTCAGAAATCCAAACAATAATTGACTGGGGGCTTTCATACAATCAGTATCGTAGAAAACTCCAATCATTACTCAGAATATGGAATACATTCCTATGAATGCAATTAAGAGATGCTAACGTCTGCCTGTCAAAAGTTAATTTTGTTCTTGTGCCCAGTTATAAATCAATTGAAAAAAGAATGGAATAATGTTAAAACATATTATACTGAAATTTATTAAGTAAAATGGTTGAAACGTGCACTCAGACATACATATATCGTAGATAAATATGTGGCTTATATTCTAGAGATGGTCATATTTGAGACAAAGGTAAAACTGAATTTCCACTAGATGAAACATCTTAAAGCGATAGATCGCAGGCCAGCGCGGTGGGTAGCGGCGGTTTGGAACCCCCGCGAAAAGAATCGTCTTGCCTACCACATTGTCGAGGTCTGCAAAGCATGGCAAGGATTAAAAACCACTATAATCATTGGCATATCTTGGTAACACTCACCACAATAATGGCATATGTAATACCAATGCCGGCTCCTGCCAAAACATCGGAGCAATGATGCTTGTAGTCGGAGATGCGCGTAAGGGCCGTGTACCAGGCGAACGTGAGCAGCAGGAACTGCACGAAGTGTTGCACCATTCTGAGCCTGGGCCAATGCATGCGGCGCTGCAAGTAGATCTTCAGGGAGAAACACGAAAATATATTAATTAATGGATGTTATTTCTTTATAATAATCAAGAGAACCTACTGCTGTATAGAGCATGGCATAGAATGCGAAACTGGCATGCCCGCTGGGGAACGATAGACTCATATCCTTGATCCTCTTGGCATTCATGTCCGCTGCCCCACAGGTGAACTCTTCGATGTAACGGCCGGCATTCATCGGATGACTGCAATTGCTCCCATCCCAGAGAACGGGCTGACAGAGCTACAATATACATATACAACAAAAACATAGACAAATCAGTAAAAATATTCTTTGAGAGAGTTCCATTCTGCTTACAGTGAAAAAGTGCGGTCTAAGCCTTCCAATGGCATACTTGGCTATATTCGCAGTCAATTGCTCGACGCCGAGGCCAAATATGAAGACGCCAATCTTGCGGTAGCACTCCAGCAGCCAATAGGGCAGTTCCAGGTGACAGAGATGATAGCCACTGCCAGTCCTGGTCTTCTGGCTCTTATAAGTGCCATGCAAGCGCTTGTCCTGCCCCCTGAAGAACTCCACGAGGATAATCTGGTGGAAAGTAAACCAATTAGTCATCAAAAGAATACAAATAAAAGTGCATTCGGCTCACCAAAACCACGGGCAGAGCGCCACACATGAGGTACAGCATCCAGCTGCGTATGGTGGAGTGCTTGTAGGGGTGCTTCAGGGACGTGTCGTTGCAGAAGAAGCCGCGCTTGAAGGGCTCGCCCCACAAGGAAAAACCCAGCATAGGCAAACCCACTGCAAAGAGATGGAAAATCAGGGTATGGCACTAGCATGGAAGGATGTAGCATGTGGTATTTGATATTCTGCCCAGTGCTATTTGAGATTTCCCATCCAGTGGGTGGCCCAGCAGCGGGCAATCGCAATGGTGTCCAATTCATGATAGCAAGGTCTGCTGATCCAGCCTTAATTGGACTTGGGTAAACAACACAGACCATGGTGATGGTGATGGTGATGGTGATGGTGATGGTGATGATGACTATGTGGCTGCTGATTTTTACATGGAAACGGGTACAATACAATCAAATTCTCCCCCTGCTAAATGAGAACTTGCCACAAATTGAATAAAATAAATCAGACCAAACTCGATGCGCGAATATGTTTTTGGTTTTCTTCTGTTTAGGGTTTGCTTGGTCGAAAACTGTCTGTTCATTATAAAAACATTGAAACACTAATACATACAGCGAAAAGCCACAAGGGAACACCATCATCAATAAACACTGCTGGAAGCATTTTAAAACAATTTGGAAATGTTTTCATTTCGCATCTGATCCTCAGAGAGGAAACAATGCGGCGCTTGCTCACCTCAGATACAATAGATATTTATACATACGGTAAATACAGTATGTATAATAGATAGAACCCCATCTGTGGCCCATTCTCGCACCAGAAAACATCTTAGGCGGCTGCGTGATTGATTCAGAAGTGGCATGGGTGGAATGACTTGCAAGTGCAAGAGATCAATTGCTGACACATGATAACAGATCATAAAACGTGTGAAAGGGGGCAGACGTGATAGCCGTGATGGAGAGGCTATTGTGCTAGAGCTCCCTCCATCAAAATTGATTTATTCGGAACTTAGATTAGAAAAGAAATTCAATTCTTCACTGGAAATGGGAGCAACTCGAATGGGGTTTCTTTTTAAAAAATGCATTATGAAGTTTTTATTTGTAAAAGTTTAAAGTTCTCTCTCTCTCTCTTAAATCAGAGTGTAGGGAAAATCTCTACTGGAACCTATTTCGATTCCTACCTACATATATTTGCCTTTACCATCTAATAAAGGCCATCAATAACCACTCTTTGTTATAAGAGAACATATTTCTAACAGGAAGTTATATAGCACTTCCTGTAGCTCCCACCCTTTGATGTGTGCCCTGAGAAGCCCCTTTCCCGCTGCCCCACAGGTGAACTCTTCCCCACTTACCGCAGCTAAGCATACACAAGTCCAGCAGAATACGTCCAAGAATCTTCTTCGGACCTCGCAGCGGCCTCTTGCCGGGGACAATGGATCCTGGTCCGGTTACCAGTCCACTTCCCAGGCCTGTGCCCGAGCTTCCAACGAATGTCGGCAGCTGTAAATCAAGTTTTACATTGTTGTTGTTGTTGAGATTGTGGGGATTGGATGTCGATGTCGGTGTGGCCGAAGATGCGGCTGCAGCGGCGGCGGCTATGATGCTGGCTGCCGTTGGAGACGATGGCTCCTCCCCGCTGCTGCTCTGGCTCTCGAAGCGCTGCAGCGGCGTTGTATCGCAAACGCTGCCCGGACGCAGGCTACTCATTCTGAGGCTGCGGTGTTATCAGGAGGGGGTATGGTATCGGAGGGTTTATCTAATGGGGGAGCACTGGGAGTGAGCTTGAACGTGGCCTCAATTTATGGCTCTATTGCACCTGGACACCGCCTTGGTGGTCATCTTATCAGCGGCAGACACACACAAACGTACTAGCACAGTGCGATACAAATATTTGAATAATCCTCGCGACCGGAGAGATTTCTTCGAGTATGTGCTAATGGACGGGACGGGACGCTCCTCTGTTTGTTTTGGGTAAGAGTTTCAGCGTTTCCTTGGTATTCGTATCGGCAATAATTCAGTTGGGTCTTACAAAGTAAGGCACTTTCTGTGATAAGCGTCGACGGTGGCGGTGGCTGATTTTTGGGTTGCACCAACGAATCGATAATGCTGTAAAGTCGGCGTTTTCTTAGCGGCTCCGAGGGGAGTGGTAAGTAGTAGTAGTTGGTGGGTAAGGGAATTGCGTAAGCGATGAGCGATTGCAATCGACCAAGACCGAGTCAAAATTTTGAACAAATACTGCTGGCGACGCGCAAAGCCAAATACATTGTTTGTACGCTCGAAAAAATCTGTTCCATTATTTGCACTTGCATTTCTCCATTCGCACTCGATTTTTGTTTGTTTGCTTGCACATTTTTCTCTCCTCTCCGAAGATGTTCTTGTTGCTACTTTTCTATGCGTTGCGGGCTCTCCTTCGCATGCGCAGCGACGGGAATGCCGACGATCGAAACCTCACGAAGATGTACCGTTAACCGAATGCAAGCGACATGCACCGACGCGAACCGCTCGGCTGGTGAAAATGGAATGAAACTGGAAAAGCAGACCACCATCGCCACAGTCGCAGCCGCAGCCACTGCATGGAAACGAATTGTTTAAATAACAAACGAGTCGGTAAGTGTCCCGACACTATGATACTCAGTCTCAGCACTCAATCGGTATAAACGCCTGAATTGGTCTCGGAGCCTATTAGTGCCGCATGCTCTCTCTCTTTCTCTGTATTTATGGTGGTGGAGGGGTCTCTTAATTTGGCTTGCGCTGCGCTTGTCATGGGATATGGAAAACAGAAACAAACAGGGAAGGAGAGGAAGCTAGTTGTGTTATAATGTCAATCTGTTATGAGCCGAATATCTCCCTGCCTCTCTCTCTCTCTCTCTTTCCAATTGCCTACGCAAAGGATTCCTTCTGGCTGTTGCATACATCTGCACAGATCTGATATGCTCTTTTAGTACAGGGTATAAAAACAGAACACACTCTCTCTCGCTTTCTGTCGCTCTCTCTGATCAGTCCACGATTTGGGAATGGAACAGTGTATAGAGTTTCGGAAAGAACTTTTAAGGGTTGGAGGGTGAATGCAAAGGTGTTGTAGGTTCTTGTGATGGCCTTTATTGTATTGAATCCTTGATAAATTCCATTAGAGAAAGGGTTCACATTGATTGTAAATTTAATTAATTAATGAACTTATTAGTAGACTTATGACTAATGAGCTTTCTAGGGCTGTAAGGGATGCTCCCCATAGCCAAAACGCGAAATAACATAATGGGGATAAGTATTTACAACCAGATTGCGCAAGTTCTATAAATGCCACCGCAATGTTGCCCCAGAAAACCCTGCCTAAAAGACCATTACAAAAGCTCTTCTATAAATTACCTTTGACCTCTCCTTTCTGCATTCCACTTCCATAACGTTTCGTTGCGATAACAGAGAGAGTATTTATTCTCTGCTCTCTTCTGTCGCAATTCTCGTTCCGCCTGCGACTGAAACACTGGCAACTGACTGGCAAACGGCAATCTTATCTCCACACTCGCCTGTTTTCTGCTTTCGTGCTCGGATGTGTATAAATTTCTGATTCTGTGTCCCGCTAACTCTGACAGATCCCACTACGAATCGGTCGTATACTATATAATACCAGTGCTGATATTCAATTCGTGGGAAATCGAATTGTTTAAAAGAAGTGTACAAATCAGACCTAACGATGACGGCGCAAGCAAGGCCTGCTTAACGAAAAGGTTTCGCATTTATTTACGTTCCTTTGGCAAAAGGTAAATCAATTATACAAAAGTACGCAAAAATATACAAAGAAAGTGTTTATTTGTGGCGCCGAATTATTCATGGAGCGGATGGATATAGCCATATTTGTTACCTCTCGATTTTATTGATTTGCTTGGCTTGGCCGGCAAACACAAAAGTGCTCCACCGCCTCCAAATTTGGCGGTCACGTAAACAAATGAAAATCGAATGCACATCAAATGCTTGAGTGTGCCAGTGGGTGAGTGTGAGTGTGTGGAAATTCATACATTTTTGCAGGTGAAAACGCGGGAATGGGAAAGGAAATTCGCTTATCGATTGCGTGGGAGTCGGTCTCTTTTGTTTGGTTTAAAATCGATTTTCGCCATAGCCCCCTCCTACCTCTTGGGTTCTTTTGCGTATTTGCTATTCGGAAATACACTTTATGGCCCTGTTCCATGCGGAAATCAACTAAGCCGCCTCATCCTCTTGCCATACTCGGAGTGCACTCGCGGCACTCTCATCGATAGCTTATCAATTATTGAAACGCAAAAGGGGAATACAATTTTTGTTTGCCCGAAAATGCCGACACACTGTGAATGTGTGTTTGTGTGGCTTTTCATGGTGCCCGGCCTGGTCTTTATTTATTAGTTAATCAATCCCGTGGAATGCCTCACGTTCGATCAGAGTTTTCCTTCCACTTGCTCACTGCCAGATGATGGCATGGAAAACTGTATTGGCCATGTGCCAAAGTATAAGCCATTACACGATTCGTCCAATAAACATTCGGATTGGAATTGTGATGGAAGTCTCAATATTATTCAAAATGAAATAGTTTACATTGCTCCCTGTCCATCAACTATTTTTGAGGGATTTTTGCAAGCTATGGGGAGATTTTTCCTACTATTCATACGATTCCTTTTACAAAAATCACATTCCGATTTCTGGAGTAGTAAATTGTGACTTTCTTCAAGAAATAATCTTCGGAGTTCAGTAGAGAAAAGCCCCAGTCAATGGCGGGTTCCTCCTTTCCATAAAAACAACCATCGCCTCTCATATTACGGCTAGCAACTCAACTCTTTTTCCTACCAATATATTTTGCCACTTCAACGTATTTTGTAGTATTCGATTTCGTTGTCAGGCGCGTGTAAATGGTGGCCAACTTCTGCTGATCTTAGCCGGAATAAAAGTGCATTGAAAAATGAAAAATGTTCATTAACAAAGCAAATAAACATGCACTTTACATACACCGGTGGGTTCGGTGGTTTTGGTGGGACTGGCATCGATTTTCCTTCCGTCGACGCGTCGACAGGTTGTCTGCAAAGTACAGCCTGAATTTGAGACGATCCATGGATCCATGGATTGTATAATTGAACGTGGCGCTCTTTTTGGATGAGTTTGAATTTCCATATTCCGGTGGAAAGTCACTTGTGGGCCACCCGGCGCTGGGTTTATATATTTCTCCTGCTGTTTATATAAATTATGATAATTACACTTGGCGATACTTATGCGTATCTTGATTTTTAAATTCATTTTCCATTTTGGATAAACAGGCGCCGCTGCAGCTTGACCTTAATTCGCGCCATGTGCTGTCTGAAATATGGATTCCAAAAAAGATATTCAAAAATGGACGAGGCGGGGCGGAGGGCAAGAGGCAGTCTTGGAGAGGAGAAGGCTCAGCTTGTGGTCGTTGCCCGAGATCGGTTAATCGTTCAACTTGTTTATGCAAATGGGCAGGGGTAAAGGAGAGGCAGAGTGGGAGGGAAAGACCTTCAACTGCCTCTCCTTCGTGTTGATCTTGTAATCCCGGTGAACATGACATATCCTTTGATATGCTAAACGCGTGAAATTTATTGCCCTGTGGAAAGATCATTGAATAATATAAATAGCCTTAAGTTGAAAGATGGATATGATTTGGCAGATTGAGGAAAAACTGACTGTTGAGTGGCTGCCTTATGAAAAGGAAAAGTCTGCCCGAAGCGCCAGTATTTTCTTCAACTGTCTGCCTGTGAAAGATTTAGTAGAATTTCTGTTTCAAAATCTCCGATCCCCTGGGTTCCGATTAATTCTGTAAATAAATCGAAGCCAGATCATTACATCGTAATTGATCGTAAATTAGATCCAAGCGTGAACAGATCTTGAAATTCTCCAAATATGTACTGTTTCTAAACAACAAAGTACACTCCATATAAATCTTTTCACTTTACAAACCCCTTGATTCTTTTACTATAAACACATGTTAAACCCTTTTTCCATTAAATCATGACTAAATCGTAACCAACTTACACAACAATAATTCAAAGTAAATTAGTTTGTCATAAACACATTTTGTGATATTTTACGATACAGCTATCAAACCCCTCCCCGCTTTTTGATATCATAAACGCCCGCGATAAGATATGGAGAAGATTTGCCGAAATAAAAGCAAGATTAATCGTGCATTTATGGGTCAACAATTTCAAAGGGGGTCTACTGCAACGCCTCTGTGCCATCTGCAGGGTATTTTTAGCCCCGACTAATGGGAATTTTTTATTTCCGGGAGTTGACAATTAAAGAAAATAATCGCAAACAGAACAATCTCAAGTGCGTGGAGGCACGCTCCCGACCAGGTCAGATGTTATCGGAGTTTAAATGAGTATTCTTCACCTGTTGTGGTTGTTGTTGTTGTATTTTAATTAAGATGCATTCCCCTCAGAGGGAAAACATTCATCAGGGGATCTGAAGCAGCCAACCAGTTGACTCTGGTGCGGAGCATCCATAAAACAGTGCTCTAGAAGACACCAAAGTGGGCAGAAGTCCTCTTTGCTATCTATAAATAGTCGTTGTCTGATCGAATGGAGGATTGCCATGGCTCTGGCTGCCTTGGCCCGGCCATAATCGAAGCTGACAACTTCGATTTCCATCCCCTCCTCTCACCAATGAGTGGGCTCTTGCTCCTTCTGAACGGATCGTGCACAGTGGAGCATTGCATTGCTGAGAATCTGACAGACGTTTGCCACTTGGGGTTTTGTCAAATTAAGGGGCCTTGTTGAACCTGAAGCAGTTGGCTTGCCCCTAGTTGGTCATTACAACGCCCCGTTGATGGCCGAGTTGATTGCGCAAAATTATAGAAATTCACGAGGTTCTAGAAGAGAACGAAAGAATGGCAGTTCATGCTGTAGAGTGCCTACAGTGGATGCTCTATTGAATGGATACCCAAGGTTCCAGGAATACTCGTAACGAGATGTTCGAGGAAAGGAGTGGAGGAATCTCAAGTCTTAAATTGAATAAAAATTGAAAGTTGATTGCTCGTTTGAATAGACGTCACTTAACCCGTCTGAGAACTCGCTTGTTTTTTCCAGTCGAGTGTTAATAAATCGTAAAGTTCTTCAATCAAGATTTACACACACATGCATCCACATGTACAATTTTTATGAATCAGAGTGGGGAAAAGGGAAAAGGAAGAATCGTCTCAGCTGTCTGTTTTATCGTTAGGGAATCCGCGCCGCCGCATTACTCACGCAATGCCCCCTCTTCCGTCTCGTCTTTACCATTATTCAACATTTTATTATTTACTCATAATACATTTATCTCTATCTTTCCACATGATCCGTGCCAGAGGCTGGCTATGACGTGAGTTCGGAATTTCTACCTTCGCCCGAGAGAGTCAAGTCGAAAGCGCCTTAAGCTCAAGTTCACTGCCAGCAAGCGGCAAAAAGCGCGAACGCGAGAGAGATAAAGAAACGAGAAAAGCTTGGGGCAAGCAAGCTTTTGCATCAACTGTTTTTACACCCAAAAGCACCAAAATGAGTAACGAATCTTCCGTTAGCGAGACAACACCGCTCCGGCGGCCGCCCAGTCAATTGAGTGCCGATACAGAAGCTAACGTGGCCGACACCAGACAGTCGACGGTTTCGGTTGTTAACAACAATAATCATAGCAACAATAACAACCACTACAGCAACTTGGTCGAGGTGCGTCTCCAGGAGGCAGAAGAGAACCAGCAGCAGCAGCAGCAACAGCAAGAGCAACGCGAAAACATGGACACAAATAAGAGAATCTTGTGCCGCGTGGGTCTGGACATTTTAATTTTACTCTGCGGTAAGCTTAATTCACCTGATCCCACATGTACACAATGTATGTATCACATTTCGACTTGATTGCCCTGAAATTCAATGGGAACGTCTTCAAGTAAATACGGAATGTTTATTTGCTGCCGCAATGTTTATTTTTCTTTCGTTTCGTTTAGTTTTCGTGTTCTCTTGATGTGTATGTAATTGAGCGCAAAAGCTCTCTTCGGCAAAGCAATGCTCTCCTCGTTCTCTTGAACTGCCGTCTCGTGCGGCAGTTTTTGTTTTTGTTGTTCGATTTCTTTACATAATTTATAGATAAGCAGTTAAAAATGTGATTCAATATTAATGCGTATTCAACCGCATGTTTAGTAAATATCTATCTTTTTCTGTATTTAAATCATTTGTCACGTCAAACGCAACAATTGTTATTGCTGACTTATGTTTATTTCCCTGTTTGCACACCGCTGAAGAGCCTCACCTACCTTTTGTTTAAACAAAAGCCAAAGCGCAAGTAAACTGTGTCAGCCAAAAGGTGGACAACCTGCAGTGGGGCTGTCTCTGGGTCCGGGGGAGGGGAGCTGGGAGCTCTGTGGCGGAAACGCTGGCGGAGGAGTTGTTGTGCATTTCACAATCAGCAGTTCTCTTCAGCTCAAACATTATCAGCATTTTGTGTTTTAAAATCTAAAAGAAAACGAATATAAAAGACTCGATTTTGGGGCGACGAAGATGTAGACACCCTGCCCATCAATCGTTTCGGATAAATATAAGATGTAGCTTCAGAAGATACGCCAAATCGGCTGATCAGGAATATACATACTTCATGGTCTAAGTATAAGAGTGGCTTGCACTCCACGATTACGGGGTATAAAAAGCAACGACAGCAATGAAAATAAGAGGCAAGAGCCAGAGCTATCAATAGCTTGCATTGTACCGCAACCGGTTTGACTGAGAGCTTACCTGAGAACACGTTCGACCGTCCGTTCGCTCTCCTGATTACCTCCAAGGCGGGGTGGTGGATGGATGATTCACCGCTTACCCAAAACAGATCTGTAGACTTTTGCAGTTGGCACTACATCACATACAAAGTCAGCCGCCATATTTGTCTAACTGATATGAAGCATACACACGAGTACGAGTTGTCGATCGTTCCAATCAGCCATAGACCTCGGCCCGAATTTATGGCCTTATTGTGTTACCCAACCGATCGTACCCCTGCGTGACACATGTGGCAGGTAGCAGGAAAACTTTCGCAAAGCTTGACTCATAACAAGACCCTTTAAGAGATCCCGTGAATAAATCCAGGTCCCCAAATGAATCATCCGCATAAGTATTTTGCTCATAAAACAAAAGGAGACGGGGACAATAAAGCCTTCTCTGGGCTATCAAAATAGATTACCCAAAAAAAGTGCAAACACGAATACGAATAGATAAGCTCCAGACAACCGGGGCAATAGCGACCATGATTTTTTTTGGAGTCTCGTAATCTGAAAAACTCTTGCCGTGCGCATATTGAATTAATCTATAATCGAAAATTCAATTTCCTTTATCGATTTGTTAACTTAAAAGCTAATGGAAAACCTCCGACAAGAGTTCTTAAAATAAATTAATAGAAACCATGGAAACAGTCAACAAACAACAAACACGATACACGAAACACTTCGATTCGTTTTGGTTTCCAAATAAATTCCAATTAGTTTAATCTTTTACAAAATACCAAAATATCTGGCCGAAAGTATGCCGGACTGCATTTTGTGGGCCATTTGGAAATCTGGTTTTTAGTGGGTCGACGAAGATGCTTTTCTATCTTCTGTCGTCAAATGATCTTTGGGTGTAAATTGATTCTGACGCTGATAAAGTGATCCCAGACATAGGGAGAGTGTCGGTGGCACTTAACAAAACAATCCCCAACCACAACCACAACCTCAACCTCAAGACGAACCAAACCCAAAGCGACGACTCCCTTTGACGTTAATTGAATGCGAACGAGCGGTGGCACACACTTTTCCCGTCTCCACCACCTTTCTCCCGGGGGTTGGGGGAGTCATTAAACCCATAAAATATACAGAAATCCATTTTGGGGGTCGTCTATGCCTCTCAGCCGCTTCAATAATTTATTGAGCGTGATTGTGTGGTTCGGTGGGGAAAATTCCTTCATTTCATTTGACCAAAAACTAAGTAGAAAGAATAATATTTATGCAAGGCATTTTGGGCTGTATTTTAGGCATGAGGCAATTGTTGTTTCATTGTTGGTGTTTACCTTCCATGCAACAACAAACAGACACGCACAGATACAGATACAGATGCAGGGCAACAATAGATGCACCACAGCACCGATTTAGAGATACAAAAATATCGGATGATGTTGATTTTTCATTGGTTTTTTTCGCTACAGTTTTCTTGGACAGAAAAGTAATGAACATTTAATTGCCAGCAAGCCCACGGCCGACCCATGACTCATGGCCTGTCAGAGAAGGGCACTGTTTTCTGTACCTGTGCAGCGGGTGCAGCGGGGGTGCGGGGATGCGGGTGTATGGATGTGCCCTGGGAAAACGAGTGTTCCTGGTAATTCCAAAAAACTGCATTGATAGCCAACGGTGTGGCAGTCATGCGGGAAATCGTCTGCAGAACCCAAATCAATATTTCTCATACCTGTAGTCTGTCGGCCTGGGTTCGGGGCTCTGGCTTCTTGATCGATCAGAAGTTATCGTTTCTGCTGAAGGAATAATCATATTTCTTGGAGCTTCTTTCATTGTCCTTTACCCGCCCAATCGAATCAATTAAGGCGGGTAGGGCATGATTCTGAGGTCTGTTGTCAGTCATCTTTAAGCCAATCCGCTGGCCCAGAGTCTGCTGTTAGTTTGTCTTCATTTTTTGCATTAATTGTCTTTAATTTGACTTCCGTCATGTCTAATTAGTCCGACGACTGTGGCAAGTGCAAGTCAGACGCTTTAATTAGACATTTGTCCCCGCTATTGGAGGTCAGATTTGGAGTGGAAAGTACATATGTTTCCACTTTCCAGTCAGCTCAGACTGATAAGACTCTCGTCAGTGGGTAAACATTTGGCAACTTGAAAGCAAAGTGTGCGGCAAAGCAGCATCTTAAAGATACACAAATGGGGGGCGGCGTACGACGGTGGCTCCTTACATGAAGATGGATGCCGCCATGGGATGGGATGGGAACGGGGTGGTGCGGCGGGGTTCTTAGCAGGCGGCAAAATGATCTTTTGGTGAAGATTATCCCAAATCTGGATGGGGCTGAGTGGGGCTCAGCTCTACCTCTTTGTTTAACAAACAATTTGTTTATGCCTTGCTCTTATATGTGCTTATATATTTGTTGCTATTGTTGGTTCAATTAGACGGTAAATGTTGTGTGTTGTGTGTTGTGTGTTGTGTGCTGTGTGCTGTGTGCTTTGGCTGTGGCGGCGTCTTTATTATTGAAATGAACTTGACACCAAATGGACAGCAGCGTACCGTTTGTTTGCTATCAAAATGCGGCCTAGGTGCGTTACAATTCGGTTGAATGCAACACACGGGACGCCTCGCACGGTTTCCACTCCACGAATTAAATTAAGCATTTCCGCTGGAGGTGGAAGAGTCACCACCAGCAGGGGAATGAGCATGACTGGAAAGGGAGCAGAGTGGGCTCCCCCTATAATCATTTTTAAACGTTTTATGTCACCCTCATAAAAATTGAGGAACGAGAGAAAAAGCATCAACAAAACTATTCTCTAGAGTTTTTCTCTTCCATTTCACACAAATTTCCATAGTTTTCCCCCATTTCTCCTTTTTGGAGAATGGTTTTATCAACGGTGCACTGGTTAATCCAGATTATGGAGATGTATCTCGGAAATATCGGCCAGACACTTTCGTTTTCTATGCCGCAAAAGTCATAAAAACATTTTAGTGCTACCGGGTGGCAAGAGCACAGGATTACAGACAGCGAAAGAGATAGGGAGAGAGCATTCCCTCTGGCCAACAATGGGCCACTTGCTGTGTGTAATATGACGCTAATCTCTGCAAGAATCCATCCGTATAGAGTAATATTCCCAGCACCAAAAGCAGCAGAAGCACCAGCAACAGAACCATCCCAGAGATCGTTAAATATCTTCAGACAATGCGCCTGATCTAGATTTAGGGACCTGATGAAGCAGCTGCAGGCTGAAGAATGGGAAGAAAGACTGCGACAGGGACAGGGGGTCATTGTGTCACCCACCTTTGTTGCCTCTTCGATTGGGTTCGGTTCGGGGTTTTTGGACCACAAAGATCGGCATGGCGAAAAGAGAAGAAACCAATTAAAAAAAAAAGAGAGAGGGGACGAGTTGTCGTCTGCCTCAAGTGCTGGTGGCCAAAGCGTCGCCAACTCTGCACTCGAAATGTCTCCCGACTGCAATTGCAACTGCAACTGCAGTCCATTCCTCCTGGCACTCCATGCCACTCTATGGTTCTGTTTCTCTGCCTAATGAGCACTCGGCGGGACCAAGAACTTTCTCATTTTCCATGCCTCAGTGACTTATGCCAGGGAGGATGAAGCAGAGCAGAGCAGAGCATTGCTCGTGGCAGGTAGCATGTTGCATGCATCATTAAGAGCTGGAACTAGAGCAACCACAACTACAGCTCCTAATGCAATTTTAATGGAGCTCTCCACCCAAAACGTAAAACAAACATAGAGCAGGGACTCCACTGAGCTGAACGTCTAATCAATCCATCAATCGGGCGGGCCCCTCCATCTCCAGCTCCATTGGCCATTTGTCAGCTTGCACGACTCACAATTTGTATGCCCCGTTGATGAGTTATTATTAATGGCAACGAATTTTTAATTAGACAACCGAAGAACCCCAAACATAACTCCTCCCTTTCATTAGTTTATGATCCACATTAAAACCCCACGCACGTTCGGGCTGTCAATCGAGGAGGGGACTCTTCGTTATCAATAGCTTAGGACATATCATCCATAAGGCAGCTGTCAGCAGGGCCCACCGCCATAGATATGTGACACCCGACGATGACCTACTAAATATTGATAAATTGATAAATATTCTCTACTAATATATTTTTCTTACGCTTTCAGTTGGCTTTCCCATTCTATTGTTTTTCCTGCTGGGAGATCCCTACAAGCGAGGTTTCTTCTGCGACGATGAATCGCTGAAGCACCCGTTCCACGACTCCACAGTGCGAAACTGGATGTTGTACTTCATTGGAGTGGTGATACCCGTTGGTGTGGTAAGTCGAGGAAACCCAATTGTGGGGGGAGTGAGAGTTAGAGTGGGAGTTGGATGGAGTGGAAATTGTGTCAAGCAGCTATCAGAGATACTTGAGCGAAGATTGCGCCATCATTTCAAGTTCAGTTGTCAGCAGTGGAATGGATCTGATGCAAGAACCCCGCGCCATCTGGCTAGATGGATAGACGGGCGTCTGTTTACTGTCCACATGTCAGCAATTAAAACTAGAGCAACATGTGTCTGGCCCTAATGCGACTAGATACGGGTCACAGCCCATTCCATGCCAGACGCCATAAATATTTGCATGCGCGCATTTTAATGATTTCCAGAAAACCAAAAAAACAAAGAAAGGGTTTTACGAGGTGTTAACAGGAAACTCTGACAACTGAAAAACCCTCAACCATCACTCCCACTCCCACTCCCATCTTGTTTCTCAATACTCAATAGTTTCTCACTACCATCAATCTCTCTCTTTCTCTGTATCTAGATCCTCACGGTTGAGGTACTGATATCGCGGTGCAAGGCGAAGCGGGACAATGGCAATGCCACCAGTCGGCGGTATGTCTTCATGAAGTACGAGCTGCCCGACTGGCTGATCGAGTGCTACAAGAAGGTCGGCATCTACGGCTTTGGGGCCGCCGTCAGTCAGCTAACGACGGACATTGCCAAGTACTCCATCGGGCGACTGCGTCCACACTTCATTGCGGTAAGTCGCGTTCTTTCTGGAATTGGAATGGGCTAGCAATTGGTTAGCAATTTTGACATTGCCAATTAATTTTAATCTGCCACATGTGCGACACTCTGACGGGGGGACAACGAAGACAAATTCAATCTCGAGTGCTGGAGACAAAGTCAAAAAGACTCTAAAGATGTGGCGGGGGCAAGGGTTATTAATAGACTGGTCCAAAAGGGGAGTGACTGCAGTTGGTGTGACAAAACTCCAAATGGAATACATACTCTATCCAAGGAGCAGTTCGAAAACGTTAAAAATGAAAGACAGATATCTTAATTGAGGGATCTTCGAGTGCAACTCCAAATGAAATACCCTCTCGAAAGCTGAGAGTATCTTCAGAGTATTTCCAATTCAACTTCAACTCCAATTCAATATTGAATCTGCCATTCCCAGTGGTTTTGTTTATTTATGATATTTTGACTGCTTGTCAGGCTATTTCATAAACATTTCTCTTGCGGCAAGTGGCTTGTTAGCTTATCGTTGGGATCGTTTTGGGGGGATCGGATCGAGGGTGCTCTGGTCGGGCTTGGTCTGGTCCCCCCTTCTAAGAGGAGTCGCACAGAGCCGCCCTATTGTTTAGTGAAGTGCGGCAACAGTTGAGCAGCAAAATGCAATGCAGATGCAGCTGTTGGCTCATTTCCATCTCTAATTTGCAGCACATGTGGCAGAGATCCATCCGCAGGGGAAGTCTCTCACAAAGACAAATACTCCACCCATAAGCAGCTTAAGTCGGAGTCAAACTCGTACTCATTTCCGTTGCGATTCGATTACAGGTGTGCCAGCCCATCCTCGCAGACGGTACCACATGCAACGATGCCCAGAATGCCGGCAAATACATCCAGGAGTTTACTTGCCAGGGACTCGGCTCGTCGGCGCGCATGCTCAAAGAGATGCGCCTCTCGTTCCCCAGCGGACACTCCAGCTTTACCTTCTTTGCCATGGTCTACATGGCGGTAAGTTGTCTTTCTTCTTGGCTTTGTCCTCTAGGCCTCATCCTCTTCTCTCCTTTCCACTTGCAGCTGTATCTGCAGTCACGCATGACCTGGCACGGCTCCAAGCTGCTGCGTCACCTTCTCCAGTTTGTGTTCATCATGATTGCATGGTATACGGCTCTGAGCCGCGTCTCGGACTACAAGCATCACTGGTCCGATGTGCTGGCCGGAGCCCTGATTGGCTCCACGTGTGCCTTAGTTGTGGTAAGTAAATGATATTCTTGTGCTCCTTCCCTTCCCCCACCCCCTTAAAAAACCCACGGCATGATCCTAGTGAGGGTGATAGTTCCCCTCGTTCTTTGGGTAGATTCATTGATGCATCACTTCCATCATCTTTTTAGAGCTACTGTTTGCCCAAGAATTGGTTCGATTGGCATACAGTGTGGCCCTCCAAGGGCAAGGAACAGTAAGACAGAGAGACATCCTACCACTTGCTCGGACATTGTAAAGAATTGCAATTAAAACATCACAAATCCAGCATTCCCCCGACTATTCATTATCCTCTGGTGGTGGCTACTGGCACTTTAATTGGTGAACGGGAAACATTTTCCAAATTGGCATAACTCAACACCTTCCCGGGGCCATGCGATTGCGTGTGGTTCTGCTGGCAATCAATCCAATCGATGGCACGAAAACGCTTTCGGGTTGACTTTTAATATCCCATCCAATGCAAGCACCAGCTGTGGCATGCAGCTGTCCGGCTGTAATTTCACGCTTCATCAGAGGGGGGGATAAATCGAGCTATGGAGGGAAAAGCGCCCACATTCCATAACGATTCAATTAAACAGATAAGAAGGAAGGAAGCAAAGGATTTAGAATCATCGCATACTTTTAGGAGCATTTATTTATTAGAAATTCCGTTATTGCAATATGAAGTTTATTTAATTTCCCTTACTTGCAGGCCAACTACGTCTCGGACCTGTTCCAGACGTCCAGCACGAAGCCTTACCTGCCTCGGACCGCCCAAGATATGGGTGCCACGACAATAACAACGCAGTCGCCGCCGCTGGGGATCACCGTGACGACGAATTAACCCCCAGTGGAGGTCCACAACTACCACAAATTCCATATGCTGTAGCTGAAACAGGGATCTGATTTCGCGCATGCTTTTTAGAAAGATGACGAAGCCAAGCTTTCGTGTTTTAATTTATTCTTGAGTTTGCATTTTATGTAGTACCGTGAGAGTTACGTTGCAAGTGCACTTAAATGTCTTCCCCGGAAGGTTGATTTTAATCTTAAGTTAGCGCAATGGAAAGATATCTTTGTGATGATATTTATTGTATTATTCGCTAAGGAATTTTAATACAAATTAGTCTTAAATACGACATAAACTAATTTCACAAACAAGTGACCTTCTGTGGAGCAGCACAAAAGAGTGACTCAAAATGCGAAAAGTATTACTTTAAATTAGGACTAAGAATTCAATGCATAAAGTATTTTATTTATTTGTAAGATGACCATGAAAAAAAACAATAAATTAGACTATTACTTGAAACTTTTTAAATATCTAATTGCGGGCAGCTGCGAACGTTTTCCAGCACTAATTTGTAATGTGCAGCAGTCGATAGTATCGAAAGCCAAACAGTTTTCTTCGAATCGGTTTTTGGATCTCGTTTTCGAGACACAATCCAATAAAAGGGAGTCTTTAAAATTAATTGGTCACGTAGAAAATTGATTCATCAATTGGATAAAACTATGGGTTTAGCTCTGAGGGTTCTAGCTAGTTAGTAATATCAAATCGAATATCAACATCGAGGAATTTGATTGATGCTCATGGGCAGCGAATGATTAACCCATTGTCGACTACTGGGTATTCAAATACTCCCAACGAAATAATAAATATTGCTGAATTGTACAGTTTATTGAAAGATTTAATTTAATATTTGTCATTTAATAGGAAGGATAGAATGGATCTACAAGAAGAATTTACAAACAGTTTTATTTGTAGTTGTTCAAGTTTATTAGAGGGGGTTACGTGGGCTAAGTATGTTTTTCATCGGCCGATAAATCCAATACAAAACCCGGCCTCTTCGCTCGTTTTTCGCCGACAAAAAGGTAAAAACTAACTTAAATAAACCAAATTTCTTGTATTAACTAGTGAATAGTGATAGCCACGACCCCTTGCAACATATTTCCCAAAAGACTTTCTCGTGAATTTATCAAATTCGATGTTTCCGCATCCATGACGTGTCACTGTTGATAGGCGTTCTCATCAATTTTCGTGTTTACAACATTTCTTTCAGAATCAAAATGATTACCGACGTGCAATTGGCGATTTTCTCCAACGTTCTGGGAGTGTTTCTGTTTCTCCTGGTGGTGGCTTATCACTACATCAACGCCAACACGGGAAAGTAAGTGTTAATTAAAGGAAATCAAAGAACATGCCGGCATCAACAATAAATTCAATTTTATTTTCAGATCTAGCCCAAAGGCGAAATGATCGATCATGTGCACGGAAATTACCTATACTTTTATCTTATAATGCTGCTTCATTCGCAAAATAAATAGTTATGTAAATCTAATCCAGGATGTCGTCGATGGCGTCCTTCATGTCCTGCACGTCCTCCAGGGTGTCGCCGGACTGCCTCTCCTTTCGCGTGTTGAACGTACGCATCGTGTGGTGGCCGAAACAGAAGGCTTTGATGTATGGCACAGTCTTTCGCGCTGCCGGCACCTCGTCCACCTCCATGGAGGCGTCGCTCTTCTTGCCGCTGCCCTTGGGCTTGGTCTTGCCGTGGTCCTGGTCGAATCGATAGTTGGCCGGAAACTTGTGCGTCGTGATGCAGTGGTCCTTGCGCTGTCGCGGCGTGTGGAATTTGGTGCCGCACTCCTCCAGGTAGCAGGCGAACATGGGCTTATCGCCGCGTTCCACGCTGGCAGCAAAGTAGAAATCGTGCTGCTCGGTGATGTGGAGATCCAACAGGTGGGCGGTAGGCAGTGTCCGTCGGCACTCGGCGCATAGATAGGATTGTGTGCTGTTTATGTAGTTGTTGTTGTTGCTGCTGTTGCCAGTAGCTTCCTTTGCGTCGATAATGTCATCCGCGTCAACGAGAACTCCCAGCTTCTTGAATGGCGGTAGAACAGGTGAAGGTGGCACCGCCGGCTTCATAAACCCCGCAGCAGGCAGTTCACTGAGCATTTGCAGGATTTGTTCTCTTGTGAAAAAAGAAGACGATGATGCTGCTTCCGAATCCATTTTGTTTGTGTTTTGAATTTGACAATGCATGTTTCCACTGACTTGCATTTCGGATTTTTTTTCTTGGTTGCAACTATACATTTTTTTAATAATTTATTTATGATCAGAAGAGAAGAAAATATATATTTTTAATGTTAATGTTTTGAATTTGACAATGCACGTTTCCACTGACTTGCATTTCGGATTGTTTTTTTCTGCTTTTTTGTTTGACCATTTTCACGAAAACCTCTTTTTACGCCAAATGCAATAAAAGCAAATGCCTAAAACAAACCCTTAAATTGGAAAATTGATTCACTAATCGGATAAAATTATGTGGGCATGGCTAAATGTTCTATATAGTTATTAATATTCCACGGAATATACAAAACAAGAAATATGTATGATGTTACTTGAATTCGTTAGTATATTTACGGTATATTTTTGAGGTTCGGTCGGTATGTTTTAACGATAAGTCCACGGTCACTCTTTCTCTCATCAACTGCAGGCACCGCGTGGTGTTTTTGCTTGAGATTCGCGTTTATTTTCCTTTTTTACGCGTGGAAAATAAATAAAACCATACAAAATGAGTTTGTACAACTTCAAGAAGATAATGGTGGTTCCGCCAGCCAAGGTAAGTGAGGGTGCAGCCTTCTTTTGTTGTTATGTCCAGCGCAGCACCCCCGTGGGATGCGACCTAACCTCACCGAATGTGTTTACAAATGCGCAACAAGTAAATAATGGTATAATGTTCCCCATTTAGGACTTTATCGACATTATGCTGTCGAAGACACAGCGCAAGACGCCCACTGTGGTCCACAAGGGCTACAAAATCTCGAGGATTCGAGCGTTCTATACTCGCAAGGTGAAGTACACGCAACAGAATTTCCACGACCGTCTGTCGCAGATCATACAGGACTTTCCCAAGCTGGACGATGTGCATCCCTTCTATGCGGATCTGATGAACGTGCTGTACGACAAGGACCATTACAAACTGGCTTTGGGCCAGCTTAACACAGCCAGGCATTTGGTAGACACGTAAGTACCATATTAAGTCCCCGTTCTAATGGATCTCATTATAACATTGCATGCAACTTCTTCTTTAGCGTGGCCAAGGACTATGTGCGTCTGCTGAAGTACGGCGACTCGCTGTATCGCTGCAAGCAGCTGAAGAAGGCTGCTCTTGGTCGCATGGCCACCATTCTGAAGCGTCAGGCGTCCAACCTCCAGTACCTGGAGCAGGTCCGTCAGCATTTGTCGCGTATGCCCACGATTGATCCCTACTCGCGGACGATCATCATCTGCGGCTTCCCCAACGTGGGCAAGTCCTCGTTCATCAACAAGATCACACGCGCCGACGTCGAGGTGCAGCCCTATGCATTCACCACCAAGTCCCTGTACGTGGGCCACACAGACTACAAATACCTGCGCTGGCAGGTGATCGACACGCCCGGCATTCTGGACCATCCGCTCGAGGAGCGTAACGTCATCGAGATGCAGGCCATTACTGCGCTGGCCCATTTAAGGGCCTGTGTGCTGTACTTCATGGACATTTCGGAACAGTGCGGACACTCGCTGGAGGAGCAGGTGGCGCTGTTCGAGAGCATCAAGCCCTTGTTCACCAACAAGCCCTTGATTCTGGCCATCAATAAGGTCGACATTCTGATGCCAGAGGATCTGCCCAAGGAGCGGCAGGAGATAATCACAAAGCTGCAGGAAGACAAGAATGTTCCGGTCATACTGATGTCCACTGTCCAAGAGACGGGCGTCATGGAGGTCAAGACCGAGGCCTGCGAGCGTCTGCTATCCTATCGTGTGGACCAGAAGATGCGCACCAAGAAGGTGGACAACATTCTCAATCGCCTGCACGTGGCCATGCCTGCGCCGCGCGACGAGAAGGTGCGAGCTCCCTGCATTCCCGAGCAGGCTCTGACCCGCCTTGAAAAGAACGCCGAGAAGGCGGAGCGCAAGCGTAAGCTGGAGAAGGAGATCGAAGAGGAGATGGGCGACGACTACACGCTCGACCTGAAGAAGAACTACAGCGAGATCCCGGAGGAGGAGCGCTACGATGTGATACCCGAGTTCTGGCAGGGTCGCAACATTGCCGACTACATCGATCCCGACATCTTCGAGAAGCTGGAGGAACTGGAGCGCGAGGAAGGCTTGCGGGAGGAGAGCGGCATCTATGCCGTGCCAGACATGTCCATGGACGAGACCCTCAAGGAGATCCGCGAAATGGCCAAGCAGATCCGCGGCAAGCGTTTCGAGCTGCGCGACGAGAAGCGTCTCACTGCCAGAAAGAACAAGCCGATCATCCCACGCAACAAGCAACCCAAGGTTCGCGACCGTTCCGTCAACAAACTGGTGCAGACCATGGAGGGCCTGGGCGTGGACATGTCCGGCAGCAAGACAGCCAACTTTACCAAATCTGTGGTGGATCTGCGTCGCGGCGTTGTGGCCGTCGGCTCCAAGAAAAACCCCAAGGTGCCGCTGCTCGACAAGGAGGAATCGGCGATTGTCAAGTCGACCGGCCTGCCCCTAAAACGTGCTCCGACCCGCGACACCCTGGGCATCAAGAACCTGGCTATCCGCAAGAAGGCTCAGTTGAAGGCCAGACACGACATTGCCAAGAAGGTCACCAAGGGATGGGGACTCAAGGGCGAGGCAGATCGCTTCATTGGCACCAAGAAGCCGCGCCATCTCTATTCCGGCAAGCGTGGCACGGGCAAGACCGACCGTCGTTAAGCGATTATCCCATTGCTGGATGATCCAGCCTAGCGTACAAACTCCTATTCTGTATAAACTAATGAATGTATCGTAATAATCACGTATCCTTCAAATACACGATTGTATTTCCCCCAACACTTCATTGAGTAAATTTTGTAGCGTATGTGGAAACCTTTCTCGTTTCCCCTGGCAACCAAGTAGATTGTTTACTTGCCACTCGGTGGAAAAGTGAAAATCTGTAAGGTGCAGGAGCAAACCATGTCCAAAGCAACCACAATTAAGGAGGCTCTGAAGCGCTGGGAGGACCGTGAGCAGCAGAATTCCCTCACCGCCAAGGACATAGACTTGCAGTTCCAGTGGCCGCCCATCGAGAAAATGGACGCCACCCTGGGCACCCTGGTGCAGTGCGAGTGAGACTAGATTGGACAGAGGAACTATTGGAATATTACGAAACGTATCTGTTTTCCAGGCGCATTAGCATGTCCACGAATATGATTGAGAAGATCTTTGGTTTGTCCGGGATGAAGTGCCTCAAAGTGTTGTCGCTGTCCCGCAATTATATCAAGCAAATCTCGGGTCTGGTAGGTGAAACTTGAATCTATTACTTATGTATACACATGTACCCTCTCCATTCAAGGAAGCCGTGGCCGAGACCCTGGAAGAGCTCTGGCTCAGCTACAATCTGATAGAGAAAATCAAGGGTCTCACCACACTCAAGTGCCTGAAAGTGCTCTATATAAGCAACAATTTGATCAAGGATTGGTCCGAGTTCAATCGCCTGGCCGAAATAGAGTCGCTGGAGGATCTGGTTGTTGTGGGCAATCCCCTCTCCGAGGGTCTGGACGATCCCACGTGGCGGGCGGAGTGCATCAAACGACTGCCTACCATACGGAAACTGGATGGCGAGCCCGTCGTCAACGAGGAGCCCCAGCTGTAATGGAATCCGCTTTGGGGAATAAACTAAACTATTTCTCTC
This sequence comes from Drosophila pseudoobscura, assembly GCF_009870125.1. NCBI lineage: Eukaryota > Metazoa > Arthropoda > Insecta > Diptera > Drosophilidae > Drosophila > Drosophila pseudoobscura. The sequence goes on along the minus strand of NC_046680.1, from coordinate 13,068,492 downwards.
AGTGTCGTTTAATGAAAATGAATTTTTAACAGGGGAAAAACTGTAGTAGCGCTGCGTCAAATGCCAGAACTCGTTGGTGGTGCGCTGGGCGGCACTGCAGTGTAACTGACCTATTGGCCAACTTTTTGGGCCGTCTCTGTTAACGGCAGTGCTCTGTTAGCCGCCAGTTTCAAGGCTGCTCTGTTCTGCTCTTAGCAGCGGCATTCTTCAGTTTCAGCCACACGTGGCGGCATTCTTCGGTGTACGGGGCTCAGTCGCAGTCGCAGTCTGGACGAGTTCGCAGCTCCAACGCTGCCAGCTAACGTTAAAGGTTCTTACTAACGCTAATCAAACATACATCTAGTAGAAGCTCGGTAGAAACGAATCCTATGATATCTGTAGCGGGCAATTAGACGATTGTCGCACGTTGTAATTGCCAATTGCCCTCCAAGAAGCCTCCAAAAGGAAAGTTGGTCGAATGACACCTCATCCGGTTACAGTGCATAAACGCGTTGATGGGCTCCGTGGCAATGTGGATGTTGTATGTTGTATCCGTATTCCCTGGATAGTCGGCAGAGAGCCCGCCATAACCAAAACTGAGCCAGACCGTTACTGTGCCGTGTCCCTTCCCCTTTGTGTCCCTCTGTGTGTGTGTGTGGGCCTCCATTTTTAGAACACTCCTTGGATCCTTTACCCCAGAGACTGGCTGGAACTCTTGGGCAACATGTGCTTAGGAAGTGCGGCATATTTCCTTATAGTTTTTATGGTTTCTTTAAATAAACGCATAAAAAGCAGATCCCCTCTCCCCCCCACGCACGCTGTGCGCCATGCATGCGGTTGCCTATAATAACATAAGCAAACGTTTTGCATATTCCCTCTGTATCTGTGTGTGTATGTGGGTGGGCTGATGTGTGCAAAATCTGAAGTTAGATTTTTACGCTTGGGTGGCGGAAGCAGGACCCATAAAACGCTCGCCGCACACACCCACGAATAAACTACTACAGGACTACTTAGCAACATGCTCGTAAACAGTTTGCGGCACACATTCCCAGTGCCACAACACACACACACACGCACATAACCTCATGCGTATGACTGAAAACAGATGCTGATTCTCCCCCCAGTGTGCGGGGGCGGTTGGCTTCAAATATGCAACAGCATCATATAAATAAGAGACTTAAGGCTAGCCAGATTGGATAAAGGTTGCTCGTAATGCAGTCGCTGTTAACACTGACCTAATGCCAGAGCGTAACAGAGCACTGTTAACGCGAACAGCGAGAGAGTGACAATAACAGCAGAGACAAAGGTGAGGCATTCCCTGGTCTTCGCGTAACATATTTCTCTCTCTTGGTGCCGTTTTGCCTGCACAGAGCAGCACAACGGTAACGAAATATGCTACTATCCTGCGAGTGCTGCCTGCGAATGCCTCAGACACCTAGCAGAGACAGACAGTAGTACTGGGCGCATAGCATGCTTCTGCTTTCTGCTGGATCTGGCGTGTTCAGTGTTTGGCGAGCTTTCAGACACGACGCAGGCTCCCCCCATAAATTCCACCGTGAAAAAAGACAACCATGTGTATGTGTTTGATTGTGTGAGTTTGTGTCTGTGTGGCAGAGAGAGAGAGTTCATCAAAGATTCAACAACCTGCCCGACAACAACAACAAAAAATAGTTGAATAAATAAATAAGAAAATCAAAATAAAATAAAAAAGTTTAATCAAAATTCTTAATAAATAGCCTAAAGGTGGAAAAGCGTATTAAAAATGGCAGCAAAAAGAAGGTGAATATAAGAAAAATAATCAAATTTTTGCGATGAAACAATTAACGGCATAAAAATTGACCAAAGCAGAATAATACTAATGAAAGGAAAGCAACAGCCATACAGAGCTACTCTGTCGCCACACCACCGTCTCGGGGTGGAGTATTTTCCGGAGTATTCCCCGAATGTGCCATGCCACTTTGGCTCGCTTGAAATAGTCCCCGAGTGTCCCGTCCCGTCCCGTCCCGTTCTGTCCCGTCCTGACTCTTTCGGAGTATTATGGTAGTACCCGAAATGTAACGGTAACAGGCACAGCCATGTTTTACTTTGAGCACCGCCATGCAAACGTATGTATGTATTTATTTATATGAGCATGTCTGTACATGGAGTTTGCGGCTCTTTTTAGCCCCTCTCAGACCGTGTCGTCAGCCCAGACTCAGCCTCTCAGCCTCTCTGCTTCATCTTTTTCGTTTTGTTTGCCTCGAGACATTTATTTGCTCTTTAACGTTTCAGCAGGCCCGTGTTTCGTTCCGGTATTCTTTCAGTCTCTCCTTTTCCTGTACGCACGCTGTTTCGTTCCCTGTATTCCAGCGGAGGTCCCATCTCCCTAGCACCAGGCACACTGGGGTCGAGCACCAGGCTCTGGTAAGTGGTGTGCTAATAATAAGGTATGTCAGCGGCCTCATCTTAAACGAATACACGGTGGCAGCTGCGATTTCAGAGCGATAGAGAGATGCGAGGAAGCTGGCAGCCCAATTATGCTACCTTTACCCTATTATGAATATACCTTGGACCTTGGGTTCTGGCATGTCATGCCGCAAAACAGTTAGTCCAACACTCGAAAGTCTCTCATTCTGGCCGCTGTGTTGCTTTCTGCCATGTAAAATGCGATGGAGGGAAAAAGTAATATAAATTCGCCCACACACACAGAGAAAGAGAGAGTGAGAGTGTCAGAAGGAGAGAGAAGGATGGTATATATGTACATTCAACAATTTGTTGAGCTCCAATGCCTTTTTTTGGTTTTTTTTTTGCTCCACCCACCACTTGGGGGAGTGCCAGGGATGCTGAGGACAACGTCAACAAGTTGAAGCTGTTGCCGCTGCCCATCTCGGTCCTGTTCCTGAGACTGTGTCTGTGTGTGTGAGTGTGTGTTTGAGTCGGGCTGTGTGAGTGGTGGCGCCCCAAAGTATGTCCGATTTTTGGCAGCTCAGATAAATCATAAGCATAGACTGTCGGACTGTCGCCCGATAAGTACAATTCGATGTATCTCCAACAACAAAATTGATGCCACTCTCTCAGGGGCTAATTGAAAGATTTACCCCGAAAGGGACCCAACCCGGCTGGACCTCTTCTGGAATTAACCGGCAACTGAAAGATGGACTTAATTAGAATTAATGCACAATTAATTGTCAGCTACAGCCACCAGTAATCCTGCTACCACAAAACTTTAAACAAAATCCAGTACGAGTTTAGTTTATGCATATATATGGTGCGAATAGGTATACGTGTACAGATATACATATGTACACGCAGATAAACAAATGTTTGGCCAGAGCATAAACACAGCAGCAGACCAATTGTTGGTCTTTGAAGTGAAATGTGATTAAGGTGTTTACACAAAGAATCACCTCAGATCGGGGCTAAGTACTACTCGCATTTACTTATTTACTTATCGAATACCCACTTGGCCCCAATTTGTCTCTCGAAAGAATAAAAAATAAATTTACCCACCGACACACACACACACAAAATGGAGATTAAAAGGAATTAGAAGGATGAAAATAATAAATAAAGGCAATTCCGAATACGGTCGATTTCATTTTCCCATTTTTCCTTTTGTGGGTGTACCTTCCCCTTTGTGGAAAAACTTCAATCGGAGTTCTCCCAGTTGCCATTACACGCATTTTTAATTTGCTTATTGAGCAAAGTCAAGCGAGTTATTCCGGACTCCAGTCCACTTTAGGCTCCAGTTTAAGCCTGTTTGGGACAGGCACTTCGTCTGGGCTAACCATTCATTTAATGCTTGGAGGAAATTCGTGCGGAGAATGACGAAGATGGACATGTCATGGGCAGCTTTTGGAATACTCCTTCTGGAGGGCTCCATTTTTGGGGCTTACGGTATCTCTTTCTGGCACATCAATCTCCTCCGCATACGAATTCGTGTGTACATCATAGCTGTTCGTAGTCGAAAAAACCACTTGCCGAGTGACTCGAAGCCAACATGTCGTATGGGTAACTTTCCACCAAAAAAACAAAAAATACTCGTACAAAAAAGAACTTGAAACTTTTTCCGATGGATTGGATGCTTAAGCTGGTTGGCTCGTTCATTATAAGCTGCTCGTTCTTGGTCCGTCCGTCCGTCCGTCGGTTCGTTCTTTTTTGCTGGAATTTTCCGGCTTCTCCTGCGTGCTAGGGGGTGTCTGTGAGTGGGTGTGGGTGTGTGCATGTGACATGTCTGACGTCTCATTTTCTGCCATATAAACCTGATGATGGTTTCGGTCCAGCACCAGACGGCAGGCGGTGCAAAACGGTGCAGGCGGCGGCATGCCTTAATTTGGCATTAGGGCGTTTCAATGGAAACTCATTTGAAAGTTTTCTTTATGAAAATCTGTGCATAGGCACATCAGCATTTGGGCTTCCAAAATAAATACTTACGTGTGTGTGTGAGTGCTGTGTGTGTGTGTGTGTGTGTGTGTGTGTGTGTGTGTGCGTTTGATTCCGGCTGACGGCTGCTGCTGTTGTTTTGTGGGCCTTGAAGCTGGCGAACGCGCCTGACCGAGCAGCAATGCTCCTCAAATGTGGAGACGGTTTTTGTGTGTGGGAATACGGCAGATGTATAACGGAGCGGCATATACGGAGCGGTATATGTATGTACATACACCCACACTGAGGCATGTATTTGGCAACATATTGTTGTGTTGGCAGGATAAATAATACATAAATATGTACATACACATATACATGCATACATACCTATATGCGATACAGAAACATACATATATCGAAATAAATCTGTATATGGCACCCGGCTTATGCGAATTTTCTGCTACTCGCGAGGAACTTCTTTCACGCACGAACAAAGGAGGACACCGGACGGACTCCTTAATCATCGATATATGTCGCAGCGCAATATATCAGAGGAAAGGGATGTGCCACTGCCACTGCCAGTGGCACTGCCTCTACCTCTGCAGCATGCCACAGATTATATGTAGATTGAAAATATGCAAGTTTCCCATTGATTTGCCAAGGCTTTGGGCCAAATGAAATATGAACAGCATTCCGGGATCTTGCCCACCTTCGGTCTAGTCTGGTCTCCCTCTGGCCTTATGACGATTTTTAAAAAGTGCTTTTAAGCCGACATTGACATTTTCTATTTTCCCAGTGATTTGCCTGCACATTTCGGCTGCCTAATTGATGAGAGCCAGTGGATGATGCTGATACCTTATGCAGGTTATGCAGGATATGCAGGCCATACAGGATATCGGTCAATAAATCATGGAGGACTTGCATATTAAATGCAAATTGCGGCAGGCCAATAAATCGCATGACCTGCATTGATCTTTGGCGCCCCCCACTGCAGCATTCTCCAGACAACTGCACAAAAAGCCGGAAAATGAGCGGAAAATTGTGCCACATTAAATTAGCCGACCGACAAGTAGCTCTCGTCCTCGGCTTCGGCTACGGCTACGGCTTCAGCTTCGGCCCTTGTCTTTGCCAACTATTTTTTTGTGTGTAATTCAATTGGCTCCGAGCAGGCTGGCAGACAAAATGCAATTAGCATTAACGGGGGAAAACCTCTCAAGGCCTCCGTCCCGCCCCACTTTTACGGAGAAAGAAAGAGGGAAGGGCGTAAAATGTAGCCGCAATTTAAGCAAATATTTAATCAAACAAAAAGCCACAGCAAACACCCCGAGAAACGCTTAAATCAACATGAATTTAACTGCAGTTTAAAATGTGTTCGAACTAGAATTTTAATTAAACAAAATCAACAGAAAGGAAAGGGAAATTTCCACAATGAAAGTCAAATACGGAAAGAGTGGAGTGGAATAGATATTCATTTCTTTGACTTTTTGAATGGAGTAACATTTCCGGCCATCGAGAAAGGCTATTTCGAACAGGTAGAGAGAGGAAGAGTATTTGGATGAATACCAAAAATGAAGAATGAACAAGGAAAAAGAAAACATGGGAGCTTCGACACTTCTTTGGGGCCTTTATCGTGGTCGTAGGACCTTTATGGAATTTATGGAAACTTGTACAATTTTGTGGCAATGGAAAAAGGGATGTTCTTAGTTTTTATTTTATTAAATTTAGCAAAATTTCAATGAGTGTAGAATACCTTAGCATAAAATTCCGTAGGCATGCAAGGAATGCGCTTTTCATAAACTTTGGTCTTCGAGGGGGGCTGGCCTTGTTCTGAAGTTTTTTGGCCTCCAGCGGAAGTTACCGCAACGCAACACACAATTTAAGGTATGACCCAGTTGCAGGACATTGCCATCCAGGCAGTTTGACGCTTTCATCTGGGAAGAGCACTCAAGAATTCTCTGACGCGACCGCCAAAGTGCGAAGAGGAACCAGAACCAACCGCAGGAGCGATAGTGGAAATAGGTGTCCGACCAGGCTGTCCTTCCCGTCAGGATTCCATGTCATTAGGCATTCATAAAGGCGGTCCCTCGTATTCTTTGCGTGTTTGCGGCTTAAAGAGTGCGCTCCAAGTGCTCCGTTCGAGTGCCGGACAGCATTCGCTGTTTAGGTAATTGCACCAAGCACATGTTCAGGTGCTCTGAAATGGCCTCCCCTCCTGCTATGAATATGCATAAAGTAGTTGCCTCTTTAAAAGTGGATGCTGCTGCTCATTCTCGGCATTCTAAAGGCCAAATACACAGCCAGACAGAGCGACAGAGTGGCCAACAGAATTCCTCACACATATTTACCTGCCAACCTGCCGCCGTGTGGCGTGTGGCACATATGCGGAGACACAACAGGCCACAAAATGGTGTCCGAGTGTGGGGAGCGGGAGCGGATGGGTACGTGACGGCAGGTGACATTGACTAACATGCAACATGGGGGACTACATGCACACATGCAGCACAGAGGGGAAGAAGGAGACGCATGCTGGCCAACAATTTGTGGCAGTGAAATTTAGCACGAACAATTTAATTTCAATAAAAACGCAGCAGCAGCAGCAGCAACCAGCAACCAGCAACCAGCAGCGATAACATTCACACGACGCAAGATAAAACAAGTGCTCGTAAAACACACATGTTTGCCTTTGCCTCCCTTTTACTCTCCCTCACTCGCCCTCTCTCCCTCCCTCTCTCTCTCTGACTGTGTGCGTGTATTACATGCATAAATGCAATTTAATTTAATTGCTCAACATTTTGAATGCGGACAGTTTAGTTGGGGATTGCCGTGTTGATTTAGCTGTTGATTTGCCTTGCCACACGCGCCACACGCTAATCTGCGGCGCGTAATTCAGGATTAAAATAATATTTAAAGGGATTTGCCCATTGTTTTTGACTCTCACACGGGTTTACCATTGGCCAACTTTCATTTCCATTTCTATCTCTTAATAGTCGAAAAATGTCCCATAAGCGAAAGGACACCTTCGTTACCGCGAATGTTAATGTCTGTGGCCTTAGTAGAGACTATCTTTGGCATCTGCTGTCCCTGCTCTATTATTAGTGGTCTTCCTTCATCGACAGCTCTCTTCCCTATTCCCTCAATAGTCGTTTAAGCCATCTCTAGTCAATGCAATTGACTGAAAAATATACATGGCAGCGTGCAAAACTGGGCAAAGAGGTGTGTAGTGAAATGTCTCTGATGGGAAACGCATGCTGCAAGGTTGCACCATGTTTGTGTTTGTGTTTGTGTTTGTGTTTGTGTTTCCCCTTTGTGCCAGTGTGTAGTGTGTATGTGAGTGTGAGTGCTATGCATACGCCCGAGTTGTTGCTTGAATGTCAGTTTATATCTCAAGGATAAGCGGCACCCTCCCCTGGCTTGGGGTTAGCCAAGGGGTAACCAATGCTCTGACTTTTCCTCATTTTGGCCACACACACATGTAGATTACTTGTGTCGCTTTCACACATTACGTACACCATATGTACACATGCATATACAGATGTAAATGTTCATGCGATTCTCGCGTGAGATTTGTGGCCCTTGGCATGTGGCTCTCCCTAATAAATGGCCACTTTAAAGTTTAAACAGAGGCAGGCAAGGGCAAGGAGCGGTGGAAAGTGAAAGCGCGAATGTGAAACACAGAAATTGGATTTTCATTGGGTTCACTTCTGCATTGGCCAGCAATTGGGGCTACCAGCCTCTGCACGAAACCCTAATCGATATTTCCCTTTCCTTTCCCTTCGATACGCATTTGTGATTGCCTTCGAGCAGAGTTGGCCACAACATCATTAATTTCCACTGAAAAAGTGTCAGATTCGCTCTCACCTGAAATGCGAATTCCCATTTGTCTTTTTTCACATGTCAACATGTCGTAAATTAGAGCGGAGGCCAACATGAATTCAATCAATTGGAAAACTGAATTAGGTAATAATTTCCATTGCAGAAGGGATGTCCCTCTTTCCCTGTGTCTCTCATTCTCAAGGAAATATCAAAAACCACACGGTAGCAACAGTGTCACTCCCTCTCTCTCTCTTTCTCCATTTTACCGACACTTTTCTTTGAACAAGAAACATCTAGAAATGAGGCAAACATCTGTTCAAAATCATAATACCCATGCCGAAGGTATACAAATTGTTGGATGAACAAAGAATCGATTAGAATTGTAATTCCCGCAAATGGAATTGCGAAAGGAATTATGAAATTACTAAAAAAGAGGGCGAACGTTGGGAGTCGCAGCTGGCTGCGTTTTTGGTTTATTCGTATCTTCAGAATTGTGGATGGATTATCAAAGGAGTGTGGATGCGAAATTTCGTTGCTCTAGATCCTATAGTCTCTGAAAACCAGGCCACAAGTCGGTCGGATGGTCAGTCCGACAGACAGACGTGGCTCGGGTCAGAAAGGCTTCCTTCTGGCCGATACACTCATCCACTTTCCCCACAAATCTCTATACTCTTTTTGAGTGTTAAAGATTATATATACAATTTATTAGAGCGCAATATCCTGTTCCATCAAGCCAAGAACAAATATTTTCCCTTGAATTTTAATGTAAATTCCAATGAACAATAAAATGCCAAACAGCAAATGCGATAAAATTGCAGTCCAGAAATGAATTTAAATTGAATAATGCATATTCCTTGGAAAATGCACCCCCTGAGAGTCAGTGTCCTTCATTGTGCTCTCAATTAGTGGCTGGTATTTTATCCCTCGAATGTTAACTGGTAGCTCGTCCCCAAAACCTGGCCAAAACCTACATGTCTCCACCCCACAATCTGGCCAAAAAAAAAACGAAGAAGAAGATGAAGAAGAATGTTGTTTACTCTCGGCTGAGTGAATATTTTGTGCGCAGTCAGCAGCCGACAACAAAGTGGGGGGCGTCATCGTCTCCTCCATGGATTCATTTTGGGGTCGTAATGAGCGTCCGTTAGCAGGAAGACGAGATAAACTTGTTGCAGCGATAAAAAGCCATAAATTTGCGAGTCTCGCGTGGGTATGTGGGTGTGTGGTGTGAGTGTGTCTGTGCCCCTGTATCTCTGTCTCAGTATCTGTATCGGTGAGAGCGTGTGCGAGCGCTCTAATTAATAGCATAACGGATGGGAAGCCACACACACACATACATAAGCTTCCCTCCTGCCACCATCTGCCACATGGCACTGCCTCTGGCCGTGTCCGCCGCTAAACGCCAGCAATTAAATTCTACTAAAAATGCGTGAGAAACTTTCCACACCAGATGTTGGCGTCTTTCCGCTCCTAGATGTTCTTCCTCCTCGTGTTGCCCTTGTTCCTCGTGTTTTTAGCCAAGTCAAAAACGATGTTAGCCATTACAACACAATTTTTTGGGGCTAATAAGTAAGAGAACCAAGCAGAAACACAAGGGAGTAACTTTCTCTGGGCTAAGCGAACTGAAGGAAAAGTTCAGCTGTTTTCCACTGAGGGGCCAAGGCCTGTGCACTCCAGTAGACCGAAAGGAGACCAGTGCCCGGTCAGGAGCAGGAGCAGGAGCTGGAGCGTAGCCGACCAGGAGGCCAATTGTGTAATGCATATTTGATTTGTATTTACGCTCTTTGCGTTCGCAAATCGATTGTCATTTGAGTGCTGCCACCCTGCCACACGCTACCGGCCGCCCTACCGGCCTGCATCCCTGGCCCCCCAGGCCCCCCAGGCCCTTCTCTGACTGTACTCCTGCGTGAACAAATGCGGCGCCATTACCAACACCAACACCAACACCATGACTGTACCCAACGTCCGAGCAGCGCCAACAGAAACACTTTAAAGCAACAAAAACAACAATATATAGTAAATATTGCACAGTCAGGCATTTTCCCCGCTACGTAGCGAAAGTGTGTTGCTCTTGTAGATGCAATAAAAATTATTGTGTAATTTATTTACCCAGAATTGTTTAGTCGGAGAAGTGGGACGGCCTGGGGCACGATGGGCATGTTGTTGCTATGAAGTGGCATAGGATTTGAGGTGCACCATTTGTTGAGGTTTGTTTTGCGTAGTGTTGTTTTTTGTGGCACAGGAATATTTAAGCCGTATTTCCCACTATTTGGAGAATTTTCAGACACTTTAACAGGCACCTAATGAATGTTCTATGAATATCTGAGGAGCATTCAAAAGTCCGTCTATGGTATGCTAATGAAATGTATCTGTGTCTTCCAACTTCCCAACAATGGCCAATATTGAATCATCGTGATGCCCGAAAAGTTTTGAAGAGTATCGGAAATCGAAGGCACTCATGACTTTCATTGGAAATTAATGGAAACGATTCTCATTTCTTGCCTCTCTCTCTCTCTGTGTAGCTCTCTCTGCTGACCTTTCCCTTTCACTGGGCAAGGACATGCCTCCGATTCTGTTACTGCCACTGGGATCCCAATTATGTGTGCCTCCATGCGTATACGCAATATTTCCCCGCCTGATTTCACCCACTCCACTGCTTCCTGCTCACCCTCTCCCGTCACCTTCTCCCGTCACCCTATCCTGTTCGCCTGTTGTTTGTATACAGAAGTATTTGCTATGTGCACGTATCTGGTGCGAGTACGACAGCGAGTAAATTAAACAACAAAATTAACCGGAAAAGTTAAAGGTATTTAATTGCTTTTGATTGTTGTTGTTTTGAGGCTGCCTAGACAATGGCACACCCGACGGCCATTCATAAAAATGCCAAACGCATGAACACAGTCGAATCGAATCGAATCCATGCGGTTCGAACTGGAATTGGAATTGGTATTGAATGGGTCAGAACAAAAGAAGAAGAAAACCGGCGGCAGGGAACGGCAGTAGAGGCCAGCTAGCCACAAGGCGAAGCGGCAAACAAATACCAAGCGACGTGTAAATATTTAGTCCCAGACACCATGTTTATATCGAACCTTCGAAACCAAAAAGAAAAAACAACACCCGAACCATTTGATAGTTTGATTTGTGCCGCAGAACCAGGCTAGAATAGGCAGCTATTGATGAGGCCAGGGAAGGGATGTGGTGCATGGAGGGGAATCACAGAACAGACTGATTGATGTGCCTGCTGATCCGATTGTGAAAAGTCCATAAATACGAGCTGGCGACTTTGATAAATAAACAAAACCGCGTGCGACTCGGTCCCCCATGGGGGCCATTCGCATAACTCACTCCGCCAATGATCCGAAATTGATCCAATTCGTGTTGGGTCAAAGTTCAAGGCCAACCGATGGCTGTTGTGGCGTGGTGCGAGTACGAGTACGATGGGCAGACGCCCGAGGAGATCCCTCGCCAGCCAGCAGACAGCTCATATTTGAACTTGAGCCACAGCATGCACACGAGGCAGCAGCAACGACAGCGACAGCGACAGCGACAACGGCAGCACAGTTGTAGCACGGTTGTACCAGTAGTAACAACTGCATGCCACAGCACACTCACACACACGCCAGAAAAACACCGATGCGCAGGCAGGGTCCTGAATATGCATGCGTATGGGTATGGTACGGGTATGGTATGTGTGTGTCGTCAAACTGTCATCCTGCATTTCAGACGGCGTCTCATCTGGGCCAAAGGCACAGTATGTCGCACCATGGGATCGCAGCATACAATGAGTGCTTAAAATTTGTTCTGTTAGAAAAGAAAGAACGGCAAGGAAAATCGTTCTTTCAAAAGATAGTCTAGGCCTGCAAAAATATAGTTATTGATGAATTATCGATATGAAGAGATGACCAGATTCGTTTGCTACTGCCACCCATTGTGCATGGCTTCGGTTTACACAGCGTGGCAGTGCCACTGGACGTGGGACGTGGGATGTGGTATGTGGCTGTGAATGCAGATGTTGGTGCCGACCCTTGGACCTGGCGACAGACAGACATTTCTTCACAGACAGTTTTCACTAATTATCTGACACGTTGATGGCTGCTGGGCTGCTGGACTGCTGGGCTGTTCGGATGCCACGGTGCTCCTTCTGTTGCTGTCTTTGCTGCACTTTTCTGAGGTCGCGTACAGCCGAGAGGCAGGGAGCAGGAGCAGGCCCACAGCAGAGCTCGTTGCGGCCAAGGACTCATTTGAATGTGTGTCGTTCTTATACACACCGATGGACAAACTCTACAAGGAAAAAAACAACATTTCAGAACTCTAATTTCAAAGGTCGTGCCACTGCCAAATGAGACACGGAACTGTGGAGCGGAGCAAAAAAAGGAACACTTCTCGGTTTTCAGCTTTCGGACCAGCTCTCGTTTCGGTGTCATGTGCTTTAAGCCATGTGCATGTTTTATTTGCCACTCCGGCTTTTGTGTGTGTGTTCGGGTTTGGTCTGTTGTTATGTTGCTCTGCCTTTTATTTTGTGGGCCAGCATACAAACATACATACGAGCATCTGCGAAGGACAGCGGCAACAGCGAGTGGGGGCGTCAATAATTGAACAGCCCCCTTTCCCCCCTCCCAGGCCGAAAGCATTGGGCATCTGTGTCGGTGTCGGTGTCGGTGTGGAAGCTGGTGTCGACCAACGGAAAGTTGATTAAATTCAAGCACTCGCCGCCCCGAATGTGCCGCCGAATCCAGTTCTCCTCGCCGCCTCTCCGCCTTTCCCCCTCTCCAGCTCCGTCTCTGACTGCAGCCCGGGGCATTTGCATTTACGATTCCATTCTTGATTTGAGCGCGGGTAATTGTACTGCGAAATTATTAACAATTATATATGTATGTACATATTTATGGGGGGAATACTGTGTGGACTGTGGCACCGTTCTGAATGTGGCATGAAAACGCGGCCTGGCCAGCGCGGCGGATGCGGAATTTTGTGCTTTATTATCACGTCTACGACATGGGTGTCCGGGATATAGCGATAACTTTGTAGCTGTTATTGCATGTCCGGAATGTTAAATGACATAGTTCTAAATGAAGTTCAACCTTGAAATCTTATCTAAAGGATATATTTCTGCATACCATACATACATTACATATTTTCATGGTATAAATTAAACAAAAGGATGTGCCTGATAAAGTTTTAAAGCCATTAGCCAAATAGCATCCCCCCAATTACGAGACATCTGTTCTGCCTGTCATTGACACCAGGAGAAACACCACTATAAGTTTAGAGGGAAAACTACGAGGACTCGCAAAAACTACAAAATACAATCGCATAAGTTTAATGGAGAAAAAACTGTCAACTACTTGGCTGAAAAGTTCCCCCGAACCACGCACACACACAAACACACAGAATGAGAAAAAGGCACACAGACACGAGATAACATGTTTACAGTAAGCAACAAGCAGCAGCAGTAACATTAACATGCAGCTTAACGGGGTAGATAGGCCTATGTTAACAGAATATGCGCAGCTCTCTCTCTCAGTCTCTCTGTTGCGCTCTCTGCCTCTGCTTCTGCACAACTGTTGAGCATTGGTTCTCTGTCGCTGCCGCCTCAGTTGACGGCAGCAGAGAAACGACAGCTGTTGCCGCTGTTAACTATTATTTACATTTGCGGCTGCGGCGGCGGCAGCAGCAGCAGCAGCAACAGTTATAATTTTTGCCTGGCTTCTCTTTATGTCCTCGAATGATTTATTTTGGGATTGGCTGAGAGAGTAGCACGGCCCTGGCTGCCGGCAAGGTGTATTTAATCAAGGTGAGCGCACCTCAGTCTCTGTTTCGGTAACTTTGATTAAAAATGTACAAATATCATCGGGAATATCATATTCTGGGAATGCCTGACCTTAAATACATTTACAATACCCCTTGGACTAATGTTTGTGTGAATTTATGCGTGTATGACCTTTCTCCTTCTGCCTTTCTCCGCTCTTTCGCTTGTCTAGAGATTGCTGGGGCGCCTGATGCTCTGTTCGGAGTAGAGATAAGACGCTTATGGCATCCGCTTTTCAAAAATTATTATTATTACAAGAATTTGCTCTGTCAACAAACACACACCACTCTTGTCTTCAGTTTCAATCGGCCCAGATTGCTCTCTGGCTAGAAAATTGCTTACAGCTTAAAGCTGTAAATTGGCTAAACCTCAACCCACCCATCCCCCCAAATGGGATCAACTATGAATATTAGATTTCCGCTCGTGTATTTCTCTCTGTGTTCGTTCTGTGTGCAGATGTGCGTGTGAGGAGGGTCGGAATGGAGGAGTCCTTCGGAGGATGGGCCTGCGGCTGGAACTTGGGCCGTTAATACTGTTAACTGAAATTTATGCAAAACTGGCGACTTCAAAAGTTTTTACATTATTCAGCCATATCATTTAATTAGCCCGTGCCACATGGTATTTAGAGGGGCGACACGCCACGAGGCCCCGCCTTGGACATATTCTTTGCTATTTTTATTTGTTCATATTTTCCATTTAATCATCTCTCTCCTTTGCTACTGTTGATGGCAGCACCGGCACCCATTGTCACGACCCTTTTGTGTGTCATTTGCATGAAATTCATGAACATGACTGCGCCTGCAACATCGGGCACGACAACGACAACGTTTACGGCACACCATCCAATGGCGACGACAACGGTTACGGGCTCTGGCTGTGACTATGAACTGCGGAAATGAAAACAATATCCATTTCCATTGTAGGTTTTTATTCGGAATCTACGTAGATATATGTATGTATGGAGGTACTACATATCGCGTATGAAGAGCTGTAGAAAGCGCAATGGAGGCCATAAGGGAGACCGCGACCTGTCGCCGGCACACGTTCTCCCTAGGCCCTCAGCACCAGAATACACAGACACAGACAGACACACACACACTGGGAGAGTGGTGGTAGTAAGCCCAGTTTCAGCTTCGGCTTCGTTATTGATACTACCACTGCCCCCCGCTGGCAGTCCGACCCCTTTTTCGCTCAGAAAATATTTAAATTTACTTAAATTCATCATTTTACATCGCTTTGATTTGTGTTTGGTGAATATTTAGTGTCTGCTCGATAGCCATTTGATTCAAGTTTGAAGGATAGTGGAATTCGAAGTAGTTTCAGACATGATTACATGATATGTAAAAAAAAAAAAAAAAATCTTATGTTAAGAATCAGATAAAAAGTAATTTAAAACACGTTTAGATCTCATGGGGAAGAATTTCAATGCCTTAAATATGAATTTTCCAGCAAAAATCTGCTGGAAAAATGCCAAGAAAAGTCGGACAGCACTGAGGCACGGCACTCAACGGAGAATGGCTTTTATGCGTACATATTGTATGACTGTGTGTGCGGGGGAGTGCTTCTGCCTCCCTCTATGTGTGTGCGTGGGCGAGGGGTGTGCGTGCAACAAGTAGAAATCTGTTACACTCATGAATAATGGAGGCAGGCGCGAGCCCGAACCAGGAGCCAGAGACAGAACCAGAGACAGAGAAGTGAGCATAAACTATTGGCAAACTTTCCTCGCCCCACGCCCCTCGCCTCGTCGGTTGCGCCAGTTGTGCGGCCTTGACTATTGATGGGATGGAAGGTGGCTGTGGAAGAGTGGCATGGGATGGTATGGGATGGGTATTGGATGGGATGATTGTCTATTGAGTCGTTGAATTGGTGAATCTAATATCATGTTGCCGTTGTTGCAGGTTCCAGGTGCCGTGTTGCAGCCGCTGCCGGTAAGCGCCACTTGTGAAGCCATCGTGACACACAAAAGGACTGCTCCATTGAAAAGGCAATTGACGAAAAAAAATACGAAAAAAGCAAGAGGTAAACTGCCATAGATAGAAGGGAAACACTGCAACACGAGGAGGAGATGCGACGCTGCCGACGGTGACAGTGGCGCCCCACCTGGACATCATCTAGACACCATTCCTCAGCTAGATGACGGGCAGCAGCAGGAGCAGTCAAAGGCACGGCTCGAGGACAAACCGATCAACGTGTCAACGAGAACGTCAACGTCAACGCGTCGAGGAGGATGCAAATTGTCGCAATCAAGTGCCACAGCTACAGCGACGACACCAGCAGCAGCAGCCAGAGAGAGCGCCAACCCATTGAGGAGACGGAGACCCAACGCAGGGGCGCCCACCCCCACCCGCAACATGGCGGACGCGGAGGATAGCAACAGTGGGGCGAGTGGGAAGGGGGGACAGGAGTCGATGCGTCTCCTGACAAAAATAGACAAGGCCGTCTCCACCAACGACATCCTGCTGGACCTGCAGCGCGCCCTCACCTATGAGGCGGTGTTCAGCACTTTGGTGGAGCACAAGATGCAGGCCCTGAAGCGCGACTACGAGGAGCACAAGAGGGCCAAGCGGGCTAAGAAACGGAAGTCCATTGGCCGCATCTTTCTGCCCCGCAAGCTCTTCGGTGGCGGTCGCCGTGGCAGCCGGGAAGAGGACTCAGCCGCAGCGCCCGCGGAGGAGCCACAAACGCCATCTGCAAAAACCATAGCCAAGGCAAAAACAAAACCCAAGGGCAGCGGCAAGGCTCAGGATGACATCGAAGTGGCTTCGGGTTCGGTGGACGCCTCGCTGCGCTTTCACGGGAAGAGCGCGGAACCGCTGGAGGATAGCCTGGCCAGCAACTCGCTGAGCAACTCGTCGGGCCCGGGGCCGGGCCGCCAAGCCATACACAGCCACAGCCTCCTGGTCCACGCCCAGACCCATACCCCGGCCAAGACGGACCTGCCACGGCGATCCGGCAGTTCAGAGGAGGAAAACGACGAGGAGGATAGGGTACGCCCGGCCCCCCTGTCCAAACATTCCACAACGACGACCAACGGTGAGTCTGAACTACTGCCTCCGGTTGGCTCCGGCTACGATAATACCTCGACGACTGCCACAGCAACTGCCACGGTGATAACTGCGGAGCGCGGTGGCGTTCTGCACAGCTCAACACTGGCGGACGACAGTCTGACCGCCTCGTTGCGCGGCAGCATCGAGAGCCTCTCCTACTCCAGCTCCCGCTGCACCGTCAGCTTTGGGGGCGCGGAGATCATCGCCGTTGCCGGCCTCGATGCGGACACACGAGAGCGTGTGCGACTGGCCAAGCGACTGCGCATCCTGGAGGCCAAGTCGATCAGTGCCCAGTGTAGTCCCATCTTTCCGAGGCACGTGGTGCGCTCGTTTCCGCTACAAGCACCCCAGCAAGCGGTGAGTAATGGTCCACATGTTGCTGCTTCTCCTCTCCCATCTCTGGTATCCGTTCTGAATTCACAGCGCCTGCACATCAATGTTCCCTCCAGTCTGGCCAAGCAGCCTTCGCCGCCACCTCCACCGCCGCATGTGGCCGTGGAGATTGAGACGCCTTCCGCAGCTGCTGCCGCTCCGACTCCTGTTTTGCTGCCACAACGCAAGCGACTGCTGCGCAAGCAAATCTCCTGCACGGATAGCGCCGGCATGGGCGGTGGGGCCAGCGAATTCGAGGGGGCGGCCTACTCGCGCTACTTTTCCCGCCAAAACACCTCGGAGGACAGCGCCAACGTGACCGTGAGCACGGTGCTGGCCCAGAGCGATTCGCAGTCCCTGCACGCCACGCCCAGCTACGCGAACACGCCCACGTCTACGGCCGGAAGGGAACAGGAGCGCCTCAAGTCGCGCAGCACCGGACTGCTGGCCGTTCGCCCACCAGCCATGGGGCTCGACACAGACGCAGTGATCATTCCCATTGAGAACGAGGGGGAGAACAGAGGGGCCAAGGCAGGGCCTGCACCGACACTGGCCCAGGAGAGGCTGAACCGGATGACCTCCACCTCCACGGGCTCCAGTGTGGCACCCACGGGATGCTGCAGTGCGGCCAAGACGGCGGCATCGCGGGCAAAAGAGAAGCCCAGAGAAGGCCAGAGTCAGAGCCACGGCTATGGTCAAGGACAGGGACAGAGGCAGGGATTCAAACCCACGCTGCCATCCTCCGCTGCGACCGCGACTGCGATGGCGGCTCAGAGCACTGGCAGCGACGACGAATACCGACGACGGAAGCGGAAGTACAGTAAGTGGCAAAGAGCACTTCACTCCCGAAAAGGTTCTTCAATCATTCACCATTCCTCTCTGCTCCTTTGCCCCTCTTAGAGCGCCATCATCGCTGCTCGGATCCTGCACTGGTGTACCCCACGCCCAGTGGTCTCCAGCAATATGTGCACGTCCTCGGCCTCACCCCAGGCTCACAGGCCATGTAAGTCCATGACGCGCACTAAAGGGAATCGAGTCTCTGTTCCGTTCCGCCTGCTAATGTCATTTATTATCCTCCGCAGACAATGCCCGTACGGTGAGGACTCGCCGTGCGACCTGCAGCTGGACATGGAGTTGGATCTGGACACAGATGCTGATAAAATCGACGACCTTGAACAGATGGTCCCCGGCGGTCATCAGCGGCATCGACGCAAGCATCGGTGAGTCCATGGGGTCCTGTTTGTCCGTCCGGCCGTACCACTTGCCAGTCCAGCTCGAAAATCTCTTTGATTACTCTCCCTCTTTGCCACCCCCTCCGTCGCTCTGGTTAGTCTTTAAATCCTTTCAAGACCCAGGACAAAGAGCTGGCGTCCTTGACAGCCCAAGCTGTCCCACACTCGTACCACCTGCTGCCCCTTCGCATTGCCAATCAGCTTGATTTGAGAAATGATCTGAGAGCATATAAATAATTGTCCCCTTTTTGGGGGACAGGTGCAACAACAACAAATGGCCGATGCCGATGTCCTTGAGC
This sequence comes from Drosophila pseudoobscura, assembly GCF_009870125.1. Lineage (NCBI taxonomy): Eukaryota > Metazoa > Arthropoda > Insecta > Diptera > Drosophilidae > Drosophila > Drosophila pseudoobscura. Next base: position 13,049,600 of record NC_046680.1, on the reverse strand, counting down.
TGCACTAATAAATGTCCTGCCGATTGGCCATTGGCCAAATATGCCCCGTAATGTGGCAGCTTCCCTTGGGAGAAAGGGCGGGAGGTAGCTTCGCCCCCGTCCGCGTGACACTGAGCAGGCAAAAATTGATTGACAAGCTTTTGTGCGAACAGTTAAAGGACAGCCATGCCATGCATGGGCATGGGAATGGGCAAGTGGGTGGGACAATGGCATTGACTGCCAACCCAACTTTCAGCCTGCCACCGCCTGCCGCCAGATGTTATTTCTGCTGCTGCTGCTGCTTCGCTTGTTCTCTTTTTCTGTTGCTCCATTGCCAGGAGGCAACTTCCGTTGCAAAAATCCAGCAATGGTTGTCGGCATGTTGTTCGTCGTTATGGGAAGGTGCTGAAGGGGGGAGGAGGAGGGATGGGGGCTGGCTTGGGTTGGGGCAGGTAGAGGGGAAATTGCGGCAGCTTTGTAATGCGGAAGTTTTGCAAAACCCAAACGGAAATAGAGCAAATATGTTTAAGCTTCTGTTGCACATACTCGCATGTGTATGCGTGTGTGTGTGTGTGTGGATAAGCCGCAGGAGGGATGGTTGAGGGTAGCAGGAGGAGGATGTTAACGTGAACTGATTAATTTGAAAATTCTACCCGAAATAACCATTAAGTGATATCTATTTCTGAGAAAGCTTTTTAAAGCTACCAGTGTTAGTAAACGAATGATTAACCATTATCTACTGTACTTTCAATCACAGGCATCGCCACAAAAAGCGTCATCGGCACAAAAAACCCAAAATACTTGTACAGGACTTGGACACGGAGGTTATTAAGGTAAATCTTAATCTGATCTTAATTAAAACAGATGCTAAAAATGGTTTACTTGGTTCAGGTGATTGATCCACACGATTTGTCGAAGCGCGCACGATGGACAATCATTGCCACCGCCTGTTTGCTTTTGCTCATGTGCCTCATACTGATTGGGGTCACGCTGCGCATGGCACCGATCATCGATGATATGGGTAAGTGGAAGAACTAGATGACGAACCCAACCCGTAAAGTGTTGCCAACCAAAATGCTTAATACTGCCATGTGAATCCCCCTTGAAGACTTTATATTATATTTATACATATATCCCTGCTTGCCGCAATCAATCCCCATTTCTAAGTAGAAACTAAGTAAATGCGATTCTAATGGAACAAGTTACAGTACAATACAATATATAGATACCTTCTTTTGAAGCGCGCATCGTTATTATCCTTGAAACTCGACGCAGAACACGGCATTGTAAATATACATACCTACTTTACTGCTAAACTATATAATCGTACTGGTATTCGTATTCGTACATGCATACAAAAACACAGACATACACATACATAGATATATCCAATATTCGATATTCCTTCCATGCGATACGATCACATATCTAATGCCGTGTGTATTGTATTTTGTTTCGTTATATTTCAAATATAGAATACAAAACGAAATGTAAGTACAAGCACAAACAACAAATCTACCAAAAACCACAACAAAAAGTATTTTACAAAAAACAACGTAGTTTTCTAGATGTAATCCTGAAATCCTGCGACAAAATCTGCAGAATGTTTCGATTCGGAAGGGTTCGTAATGGTCCCCTCCTATAGGGACTTCTATGTAAAAGCTTTCGAATGTTAAGGAAAGCTCTCTGCAAAAAGCTGATTTATTTTTGTAAGCTTTTGTTATACTGTTATATTAAGCACACTGGCCCTGAGCTTTTCAGCTTACTGGGCTTTTGAGGGCAGCTTTCACTCAAACGCAATCAGGCCTCCTGCCCTCCACCTCTGCGAACCATTGCCTGCATTTATGTGTGCCATTGTGTTGCATAACAACACAGTAACGGATGCGGAACTAGGACACATGTATCACATGTTGCATCTCACACAAAAACCAATACCAACAGCCACACCAACACCGATACGGTACAAACACAGAGACTACTACTATTTTCTGTGGCAGCTTAAGGTGGCAAGCCCATTCGATGTGTTTGCTCGATAATTTTGGTTGCGTGGCGAGTGGATTTAAACGCCCCTCCCCAATTATCAACCATCAATCATGCATTTCCCCACAACTCTCTGTACCTTCATTAAGAGCTGGCGTGAAAATTAATTAGACGTTGATTAGAGCTGGTAGCCGCAACCGCCCCCCGTTCTCTAACCCTTAGCTGAGAACACACCCACATGAGACTGGGCGCCCACTGATTCAGGTCCACGTCAGCTAGCTGCTAGCAGAGGGAAACTTTTGTCGGAAAGGTGTAGTTAAACGTCAACACGCAGCAGCTGCGACTGCTCCCAAGACCAGGTGCTGCCGCTGCCAGATGGATGCCAGAGAGTGCTCCCTTTTCCAAGGCGACGCACTTAATCGGCAGCCGCACTCTGGCTGCAGCACAATGGGGTCCACGTTCACCGCCACAGCGTGACAATGGCTGGTTAAAACTAATTTGCGTGTTGGCTCTGGCAGGCCGCGCGCCGCATGCCGCACTGTGGGCCCAAAAGCGCGAAAATACCAGCAAAATGGTAGGGAAACCCAAGATATACAGCTGCTGAACGACTCTGATGGAAACGTGACCTTGAGATCACGCAAGAGGGACGAAGCAGGGCGGAAACGGAACTTAAGAAAGGAAGACCTTGCCCCACAGAAACCTCTGCCATATTGTTTTTAGCCAGAATTTTAATTTTAGTTAACAAATATAAGCCGACTATTTCCTGGTACTGTCTGTTAAGATAATTACCTTCGCTTGCTATGGTCTTGAAGCACTGCAAAGCGGATTGATTGAACATGTCCGTCCGATGTTCAATGAAGATTTCTCTTCCTGGAATTCCAATTCCGTGAAGATTCGAGTTTCAACACTTCCCACCCATAGTTGTTTTTGAGTTGGCGTCCCGCCCCCTGCAACAATGAATGCACGAGCGCGCTCGCATTCTTCGAAAAATGGCGGCCAGGCGAGGTTTCCGGTTCCTGTTCCTGCTGTACTTCTTCTGCTCCTGCTGGTACCCCGTTCTTAGGCGAGTACATTCATGGTGTGCGCAACATGGAAAATGTGAAATGCAGCTATGAATTTCTTGAGCTAAATCTGCGGCAATGACAAAGCAGCTCCGAGTTACTTCCCCGCCCGGTGGGGCGGAGGTTCTGATGACGTCGACGGGCCGCTCAGAAAACTTTTTCCACTATGCACGCAATTTCCTTAGTTTGTTGCTGTTGCTCTGTGGCAGATGTTGATGTTGTTGCAGTAGAGTCCTGCTGCCGTGCCCGTGCCCGTGCCCGTGCCCGCGGCACTCGCGCTCTGTAGCGTTGTCATTTTTTGGGTTCGCCTGTGTGGCTGGGCTGTTGTTTCATTACTTTGCCGCACAAAACAAATGCGCATAGTTGCCGTCAGTTATTATCCACTTGCAGCTACACTTTGAGGCTGCCTCGCTGCTCCTGCTGTCATCAGGCGGAGGGAATACCATCCCGAAGAGGAACAATGTGCCCCCCGTATTCCTCAGAGCCAGCAAGTACAGACTTCCCCTCCATTCCGCTACCCTATTTTTGACCGTGCTTAATCAACACGCCGTCGTCAACGATGTTACTGCGGACCACAAAAGGCATTCCAATTGCCCATGCCCCATGCCCATGGCCAGACCCTTCTCATCCTCCAGCTCATCTCCATTGCTGAGCCGCAAGTATTTCAGGGACCAAATTATTATCATAGCTTTAGCTTAAAAGCTGAAAATGCCGCTGGCCCTCTGGCGCTGGCAAAGAATTAAAAATATTTACAGTATTTTCCAAGTGAGCCACACGGTTCAGCTGAAAAGAAAAGGGCAGGAAAGGAAAGGAAAACTTGGACGAGCCAAGAGACAAAGGAAATGTCCTCTTTCTATGCGCGTGTGTGTGTGTGTGTGTGTGTAGCGTCTCTGTGTGTGCGTGTGTTGTTAACCACAAGTTGAAAAAATGCAAAGCATTCCAAACAAATATGATAAAACATATTTGCACGCAGCCAGAGACAGAGCCATAGCCCAGCACCAGAGTGAGAGTCAGAGCCAGAGCCAGAGCCAGAGATAGACAGATGGAAGAGTATTGGGATGGGATAAGGAAGAGGGGTGGCAGGACATCATCCATGGCATACGAAACAAGAACTTTGTCATCCTCATTTTCCTTCTCAATTTGCGCAGCAACCAAAAACAAATATCGACAGCTCTACAAAGGCTTATGCCCTGCCCAAGGATTAAGTCCCTCTGAACTTTCCATGATTAATGATGCTTTGAAAAGTTCTTCCCTGCCCCTTTCCCTCCTGTGCTTTTATCACCGAACTCTGGACGGTGGAGTGCGGACTCTGCTGTGGAAAAATGTGTGTATTTGCATTAGTCAACTGTCGGCTGTCGGATGTCGGTGGTCGGCAATCATCACATCATTCCAAAGCGATTTCCATAGTGTGCCTGTAATCCTCGAGTGATTGCCTCGAATGGGTCGCGTTCTGGCTCCTGAATAGTTGATTTAATCAAACTCGAGCTGCACTCAGGGGCATTCAGCGAGCATTTAGAGCAATGCACTTTTAAATAGTCACCTCTGCCCCTGCCCCTGCCCCTGCCTCTGCCTCTGCCTCCAACTTTTGCCGCATGCCGCCTACTGCCTGCTGGTACTTGACTTTCGTTTCGGCTTTCAGAGCCGCGGCAAACTTGACTTAATTGCAGAGAGAGCCCAGTGGAGAAGCCAATGGGAAAAGGGCAACACCAGGCTGATTTTGGCAAAGTGCCTGACTGGGCATGGCCGAAATTAAATTGGCCATGTTTAAGCAGCAAATTTGGCCAGATATAGACAGGCTTTTATAATCACTTAAGGGCTTTGCTCTCCAGCAAACAAAGGCCATTGGAGGAGCATCTACGGAAAGGTACTCTAGGCAACACCCTGCCCAGCAATCTGACCCAAGCCCGACCATGTCCATCGGTGTGAAACCATAATGAGATGAATGCGGCACGGAAGAACTTGCGCAAATATTTGGCAATTATTCAGTTTCGGTTTCGGGAGGAGCTCCACTCTGAATTCAGAGCAGACCAGAACCACGTTCCGAGGACTCCACACCGGCATTATTATAATGAATGAACATTGCAGCAAATTAGTCAAAAACAAAAACAAAAAGTTGCTGGTGCGAGTTGACAGTGCTGGGAAAATCATCAGAGAGGACACCCAAACTATGATGGAGACGAAAAGAACATGGGAATTCCCATTGAAATGTCCAAGGAATTTCTATGATATTTCAACGATGTCTAAATCTCTTTCTGCTTCCAACTTTATGCCCAACAAGGCTAAGGATCTTTCCCTTTCTAAGGATTAGAGTCTCGTTCACAATCCAAGTATTGCCAGGCTGTTGCTATCCTCCGTGTAGGGTATCTCCAAACCCCATGTAGCACATCCACGCAGGCTCTGTTGTGGGTGCGACCCATGGATGGGGGCTAGAGGTGGAGATGGAGGTGTAGGCGGTTGTCATAGAAAGTTGAGTGGGCATTGGGCGTGTCAAAAGACAAACGCGAAAAGTGCTCTGCGGGCTCCTCCCGTCCTTGTCTTGTCCGAATACGAGGGTCTTTTAAATACTCATTACAGAATGAATTCGGGAAAAAGTTTTGATAAAAATCCTATTATGAACATAAATAAAATAGGCTGGCGAGGCACGGGTGGGGGCGGTGTTGGTGAGGCAGCAAAACACAGGGGAGATCATAAAAGACCAAGCGGGACCCAACGTTGACTGAACAAACATTCATGAGTAACCAAACTTGAAACGAGAGCGTTGCCATTGCCGTTGCCGTTGCCGTTGCCGTTGCCAGGGCTATGATGGGACGCAGACGGTGGGGCATGGCAGGAAGATCTGGCGCTAGTGGCAAGTGGATGGTACGAGTAGTGGCAAAGTCAAAGTCAAACAATGAGGCAGCCAGCTGTGAAAGGACGAGCCGAAACTTCATTAGTGCTCATCCACAATGTATGCTGGTGGCGTTGGGCAAGGACTACCACTACCAGTGGCTCTCGGTTTTGGTCCTGGCTTTCTTTCTGGTCTTACACTTGCTCTTGCCCCTGGCGCGCACAACACACACACACACACATCCTTTCATTCTTCCTTCCCGCCGCTCACAATGGACTTTTTATAGCTTCACGCTCGACGGTTTTTGAGCGTTTTGCCATTCGCTTGCGGTTTATTCTGTGGCTCGACATGAGGCTCCCAGGCTCCCAGACTCCGACCGGGCCATAGCCATATTCAATATTCATATTTCGCCCAAACGGGAATATTTATTACCTCAACAGACTCACTCACTCACACACTCACCCACGTGTGGCACGAACTTTTCACATGACATGTACCTATGTATGTACTTGTACGAGTCTTTTCCCCTGTGCGGAGGGAAGGGCATGCCCTTTGTTGCCGCCTTCCTCGAACTAGAAATTCCTTGTGGCCCTTGTGCTTGTTTCTGTTTGGCTAACCGTTGGCAGAATTTAATCTCAAACTGAAACTGAAGACATTTTGCCAGTCAACGCTGGAAAATGCTAAGCGAAATTGCTTCGCCTGCCCATGCCCGTCCCCATGCCCCTGGCCCCAAGGTGATTTGCATAGCCCACACGGGTGGGGGGTGCGCGATGGGTGCGGTTCCCATTTTACCGGCTCCGGGGATCGAGCCGGCAACTGTCAGTCCGTGGAGAGGGCTGGGCAGGGGCAGGGGCAGGGGCATGCGCGACTGCTGGTGGCACACACTCAAATTAAAAGACCGCATAAAACCCACAGAATCGAGCCTTAATAATAAATAGTTTGCTCTCCCAAAGACAAACTTAATAAAAGAGTAATAACGTATTCAGGGTTTAACTTCTTACGACCTTTGAATCAGATTATATTATAAGTCTGCTTTGCCCAAGTGTTTGCTGAATTGCTGAAATAATTGCTCTGAACCTTAAATGCAATATTCAAAAATTCGAATAGCCATCGGAGCTGATATTTAATCTCCAAGGCGAAACAAATGCACTTGGAAATGCAATTTAATTTCGCTTCACTCTCTGTTTATAATTTATTTAATACCTGTTTAATGACACGACACACACGCCACCCAGAAATGTACATCAGATGCGAGAGCTGGTTGACAAATTGCACAGCATTTAATTGTCGAATTATATATTCGTTTTGTTTGATCGTCAATCGCGTACCCTCGTATGTGAACCCATAGTCCCAGAGACGATAAGAATCTATAGCTGGGGGCCTGCCAGTCATGTGCGAGTATAAAGTGTGCCCGCCAGTGTGTGTCTCGCTTCAGTTTCAAATTCAAATCCGAAAATGAAGCAGTTCGCATTGTTTGGCATACTTTTGCTCATCCTGGCCCTGGGACTGGTAAGAGTTGAATTTTGAGAGGCCAGAGGGCTCACGCCGCAAATGTCCTTTCCCCGCATTTCCTTTCCCTTGCAGTCTGAGTGGCCCCAGCAGGTGTCTGCCGTGGCCCTGGCCCAGCCCCAGAAGGGCCCGAAAGCCCCTCCGAGTGGTGGAAGCGGCAATCAGCAAAGTGGACAAGGCCAAAACGGTCAAAACGGTCAAAACGGGCAAGGTGGTCAAAACAATAAGTAGACTGTGAATGCTGTAGTTTGAAAGGATATCAATCTACTGTAATGCATTGCAATTGTTCGATTTAATAAATATTTTCACCTGCAAAAATACAGCTTGCCAATGGTTTTCGAATATACTCGAAAAATATTGTATGGGCTCCAAGGTATTACCTGTCCCAAGTAGCAGTTCAGTTTTCATTCAACAGAGATCCTTCATATGTCTTTAGGTATATCGTGCACCATTTACTTCCATGCCACAAACATTTTCATTCAATTCGATTCAAACCATTAAATTTATTAATAATTTTACTCAACTGAGGGAAATAGCACCACCCATAGGAAAGGTTTCGGTTTTTCACTATATCAAAACCAAAACTACGTTTCCCTGTGTATCTAAATTATTTGAAAACATAAATGGAAGCCTAAAACACAAAACTTTTCAAAGTTTTGGATTTATTTTTTGATTTTTCTGTTTTTTTTGTTCTCAAAAAGGTTTTGTGTTTCCGCTCTGTCTGGGTCGAAAACTTTATTAATAAAGTGCATAATTGTGAGCATCAGACTCGTATAATACAAAACATGTCCAACAAAAGAGGTCGGAGGGGAGGGAATGATTTGGCGGCCTCAGCGTGTTAAAGGGGGTGGCAGAGACTTCTTCAGCGACTTGGGTACTTCGTTCTGAGAACGGCAAGTGCTTATTACCAAAGAAGTTCCGCCTGCAGGCATTGCATAATTGCATTATGCGAGATAACCCCCCGCCCACTCCCCTCTCCGCCCAATGCCCCCTCTAAGCTGCACCCTCTCTCTCTCTCTCTCTCTCTTCCCCTGTTCTTTTGCAACTGCGAGGCAGCCATGTGTGAATGCACCTCCGAGAATAACCGAAAAACTTTGCTATCGCTATCAGTCGTAGCATAAGAGAGCTACAGCCTGGGGGTTGGGGGTGGGGGTGGCAGGTAGGGAAAGATGGAGATGGGAAAAACAAACACAGCCTTCAATTACCAAATGCTGATGAAAAGCTACAGCTAAGCTCAAAAGAAAAGCAAGGAAAAGCCAGGTGTACGAGTATTCCCATTGTTCGATGGTAGAGTAATACATATCCCGCTCATGCATAATTTCCGTTGCGAAGGATATCCAGCGTTCTCGAACGAGGCCGCTGCGACAGAGCCTTCATCATCATCATCGGCCATAAGCTGGGGGACCGCGTAGGGGCATCGCGTAGGGCGTAGGCAAGCAAAACAAACCGAAATTGCGGAGAGCTTTCACTCGGTCTCAATGCCAGCGTGCAACACGTGACGACACACCACGCCAACTGAGTTCCACTCAAAGCCTTGGGAGCCAACAGCAGCCAAGGATGCGTCCAACATGTTGCTTCCCTTGCGGATGATGCTGCTGCTGTCGCTCTGCTTCTGCCACTGCCACTGCTGCTGCTGCTGCTGCTGCTGCTGCTGCTGGCTCTGTCTCGTGACTTGCGCGAACGAGTGAAACGAGCACGAGACCAAGCCCAAGCCCCCGCCGATGCTTGGCGAAAGCCGAACGAGTGCCAAGGACTTCGGGGGCAACAAAAGCAACAGCAACAGCAACAGCAACAGAACGAGCGCCACGAGCTGATAAAGCAGCGGCCTCCGGTTGGCTTCAGCCCCAGCCGGAGCTTCGCTTCTCCGGCGGACGCGTCCGTGCCTCGGTCAGTTGAACATTTTCCATGCTGTGATCAAGTTGTCTTTTCCTCTGAGCGCCAAGCGCCGTGCACGCCTTGGACTTGGAACTATATCGGGAAATCGGGAAAACGGGATTGAACGAATTTCAACAGAATCCAACAGTAGCTAAAAGTTTAGTGTGTGTGTGTGTGTTTGAGTGGGTGTATGCGGGTGTGTGCGGGTGTGTGCGGGTGTCCCGTTGTCCGTGTGGCAAGTCTAATGGACAGCAAAATTGTCGCAACAAAGGCGTGGCAGTTAGGTAGAGGGTGCGGTCTGGTCTGGTCTGGTCTGGTCTGTCTTCCACATGCACTTGTTGTGCGTCCTGTACTTGCAGTGGCAGCAACTGCAGCAGCAGTACCACTAACAGCAAGAGAGGCAGCATTCGTCTGCCAGTTGCTGCCACAGATGGGTGCAAAGTTCCGCTTTCCGCTTGCCACTTGCCCAGTGCCACTTTCGTTACTTAATTGGTTTTCAATGTTCGGTGCGTGTGAATAAAAGTGCTTTGTTCATTATTCAATATCCAAATTACAGCAGAATCCCCGCAAAAACTATGAAATAAATAAATTATAGAATACCACAAAAACAAACAAAAAAAATTGTGAAACGACGGACTGACTTACATGCATTTTATTAGTAAATAAAAAACCAACAAACCGAAAATCAATCCAATTGAAAAACACCAAGAAGCACCGAAAAAATAGAGGCCTCCACAAACATTTTCGCAACTCAAATGAAAAATAAACGAGAACAAAACGGTTTCGCCTCCCGCCAGCACAAAAACAAAACAGAACAGAAGTGGAGATGAATAATAAAATACAACAAAAATAATCCAACAAAAGAAATTAAAATGAAAATTAGAGCGGAAATCCAATGGGGCAGGAATAATTAAAACAGAGAACAGAAACCAGAGACCAGAGCAGCGCAACAATTTCCTACCGCAAATCGAATCAGTCGTTATCAGATAACTGTAAACCGAACTAAACCCAATCGCAAATTAAATTACCAAAAAACAGAGGAGCAAAAAGAGGAAGAGATCGCCCCAGCAGCCCCCCTAAAAAGGAGGGTGAAATGAAGTCAACGAAGGCAACCCCTAAGCCCGCCATGGAGCCGAAAATTGTAATGTACCCAAAACGAAAACCAATGAAGAGCACAACTTAACACAACACAACACAACAAAATAATTGAATCCATATTAAACATTTTAAGACCACACACACTCCTGCACAGACACATGGGAAAACCCAGACTCATGCGACATTGCAACAAGAAAATACAAGAAAATACAAAAAAATAGCCCAATCATTCCCATTTCCCAGTCCCAGTCTTAGTCTCAGCTTCAGTCGCCGAGTTTCCCATTACCATTTTCCTCCGAAGAGCACCAGAGGAGAACCGTATTGAAGGAAAGTCATTTTTCAAAATATTCATTGCTTTCATTCTGCTTTCTTTATTGTCCTGCGTTTCGCTTCTAAACAATTTGACAATGTCTGACTTCACCCCCTCGCCACCCCCACCCGAAAACGCACAATGTCATTTGTAATTTCCATATCATCAGCATTCAGATAAAGCACTCTACATCGGCGAGGACCCTATATACCGTATGTATATCTATTTACCTATTATATGTACTACACGAACTTCCCTTTGTTTTTATGCCACTCTTTACGTATTTGTTGTATCATTGCTGTGCATCTCTTGACGACGCCAAAGAAGCAGCGAACTGAGTCGAGTCCGTGTCAAGACCCAGTCTGTCAATTATAAACTTCAAATCAAATTATATATGTACATATTTGCTGTTACACATAATCTGCTTAGGCAGGGGGGAAACGCACTTTACACATTGGTAATTTTTAATGGATTTAAATTAATGGCTCGAATTAGTCGCGCTCTCATTCCAAATGAGTTATTAATTAATTCTGCATAAAGTAATTGCAATTTGAGGTAGCCTGCGGCGGTAGCGAAAATTCGAATTTGTGAAAATTATGTGGTAATTATTTCTAGTGTCATTTATCACTGGGACATCACTGGGGTTTGGGGAAATTATTGACTTGAAATTCATCTGAAATGTTTGGCTGCTCGTTAAAAGTTCTCGGATCCGAACAAACCAATGCATTCTTCTATCATTAGTATGCTGAATTTATTTCTGAGTTTCAACTGAATTTTCCAAACATTTATATGCATTTTCTGCAATTAGTTTGAAGTTTATTTCGAACTTTTTCGGAAACAAGTGAACAGTAGGGAAATCTGACGAGTGTTCTCAGTAATTTGTTCGCTTAAATTTCGTTGGATGCGACTTTTGGGATATGTAAAGTACTCCAACTGATTGTTATCTTAGGTATTTGCCTTTCAAAAACCCGATCAAAATGGCAGCAAATGAAGCCAAAGCTACAGCCAAAGTCGATGCCACGTCCTCTGCCTTTCCCGGCCATAAGTATGCCATATAATTTGCATAAGTGCTTGTCATGCATGTGGCATCCATGGATGTGGTCGCCTCAAGGGACTGCGCGTCTGCGACTGTAAGGGAGACTCCGTGGTCTGGTATGGTCTGGTCTGGTCTGGTCTGGAGACCACTGCATGCTGTGGTTCAAGTGGGTCACACAAAGTGCCATAAAAATGGGCTAGAACCAGGGACACGGACACACTCGTAAATCAGAAGAGCAGAGAGGGCCAGAGGGATAGCTAACCAATAGAGTTAACCATTTTGTGGGTGGTCGCGGGTGAGTGGAGGAAAAACAAGTCAATTTGGAAGCTGGCCAAATCGCTAGCAATTATGTGGCGAAAGCACACAAAACACTCGATCCAAATGACTAATATCTAAATCTGTTTATTCCGTGTCACATCATAACGATGGACCGAGCGACCCCAATGCGCGCCATTCCATTCGAAATGCTGTTTCGGTGGCTTACCTAACCTCCAATTAAAATGGCTTAAAGTGCATAAACAAGCCATGGCCGAGTTTAAACCTAATGATAGCTTTTTAATTAGTAGTACGGTCCACGCCCACACCCACACCCGACTGCCAAAGTTGTTGCCAAAGTGTTTGTGGAGTTACGAGGGCTTTGGCTTAGTTTTATTCCTGTTTCAGTCGCTGTTTTAGTGGCAGTCACGTTTCATTGTTTGCCTACCCCTCCCTGTTAGTTTGTGCGTGTGTGTGTGTATGGCAGTGTATTAATTAATGCATAGAAATGTTTATTTAAGAATATTTTAAAAATTAATTAATGTAATTTCTATTAAAACTCGTTTACTGCCAGCCAGCCAGCAGCCATCTTCTCTTTGTGCTCTCTGCTTTAACCTCTTAAACAGCCACACAATTTTAATTAGAAAAGTTTGAGGCCAGACCACGCCTATACGCCCATACGCCTATCCGTCCTGTATGCTTACCCGAAAAATATTCTACACCCACATTTGGCTCCTCCACCTTTAGCGGGACACTTTTCGTTGCCTACTTTTTAGGGCTCGGGCCTCAGGTGCAAAAATCGTGACTGCTTTGAATTTCAATTAGTAATTGCATAAATGTTTGCCAACTATCCAACTGCCCCGGAGCGGGAGCGTGAGCGGGAGTGATGTCTGGCACGCTGTCCCTACAAGATCTTTTTGTTCGATTATTAGGCATACGCCCTGCGGGGCAGCTGCGAAATCGCTGACCAAACATTCCACCCACAGAAGCGAGTGCAGCAGCCAGCAGCTGTAGGACTGGCAGCACTTTTTTCGTGTTTCTGTGGTGACCCCGCAGACCGCCCTCTGTCACGCCCACGCCCGCGCCCGCGCCCGCATCCACACCCACGATGGAATTGATGGAATTATTGTGTGCTCAACGAACCGCAAACATAATCTGAGCTGGCTGCCGCTGCCATTGCTGCCATTGCCGTTGCTGCCGTGTTTTGTTCCTTCCCATTTTTAATACACATAAAATGATGTTGCTTTGCTGCTACACACTATACACTATACTATTTTCAACTTGTGCGCACTTTTATCTCGGCCACAATTTGTGGCAAAGTTGTTTGCTGCCACGGTCGTGGCAGGCAGCTTAATGCTCGATATTCTGTTTACGCTGCAGGTGTATAATGGCATACCCGCCTGGCTTTTGCAGTTATTAATTGTCGGTCATCTGTTTTTTCGGCCACTGCCAGAGCTGCTGGCCATAGGTCGCCCCTCCTCACACCCCTCACCCGTCGCGCCACCTTCCACGCTGCCGAGTAATAAATCAAAGGCCAGAGACAAAAATTAATTATGCCAACAAAAGCTGGGCCGCAATTTGTTATAGAAGCTAAGGAGCCATCCACCTCCGACCGCATACAATTTGTCGTCTTCTCGGACTTTTGTTGCATGTGGAAATTTTCGAGTTGCAAAATGTAATAAAAGAAATTCCTGGCTGCCAACTTGAACTCCAACTGTAGCCGAATCTCGGCAGTTCCAAACTGAACATTCCACAGGCTGAAGAACGGTGGAAGGCTGGGGGGTCGCATTCCAAGAGACTAACAGCACCTGAGCAGGATTCAGAGCAGAAGCTATAGCTGGGGCTGGAGCTGGAGCCGTAGCCTGTATCACATCCCTTTCTGAGCCAAAGGACTCCGGGGCTAATGGCTGGGAATGGTGCACATAGTTCAGGCAGCTATTTTTCAACAACTTGTTCTTCTTCTGAATGTTGCCAGTGATATTGTTGCTGCTGCTCTTGCTGCTGTTGCATATTTCCAGTTAACAAATTCCGGCTTCAGCTACGGGGCTCCGAACACATGCATGGGCACGTTTTGTGTGTTGCTCGTATGGAATTCGCTCATGAATTTCAATTTCCCCTGCTCGTGGCAGCCTCAGTATATGGCAAGTGGCAGGTGTAACGGTCGGTCGTTTCGGTGTGAGGATTTGCCAAAAAACTTTCAAATGGCAGCAAATTAGTGTCTTATTTTGAGTGCTTTTGAGACTAAATGGAGAGTGCAGCCGCATCCCTTTATCGCTCGAATGTCCGCAGCAGGGCCAGAAACGAGCCCGTCGTCCTTGTTACCTGTCAGATAAATATAAACCGCACTATTAAGTCCACCAATCCATGGGACAGCCAAAGGGCACACCCACCCAGAGGAGCAGCGGCAGATCCACATCGAACATGTAGCCAAACACTTTGGCTGGCCTTTGGGCCCGCATGATCATCATCTGCCAGAGGCGACGCCTGGCCGGGGGCATCTGCGACCAGTCGCAGCCGGAGTAGACGGCCAGGGCCACGCCGGAGCTCTGCTGCTTGAGGTACTCCCCGCCGTAGCAATAGGAGCTCAGCTGGATGAACACCGTCACCAGGAAGGCAGCGCGGAAGGGCACCTGGGAGCTCCAGCCGCTGCGGGTGAAGCGGAACGCCAGCATGCAGAGCTGCAGGTAGCTGAGCATGTACTGCACGAACACGATCTCCGCGAAGATGGCGCTCAGCTCTCGGGCCAGTTCCAGGGCCAGGCGGTGGCGTCGAATACACTCGGCCAGGTGGCTGTCACTGTCCGCCGCCTGCTGCCGTTCCTTGTCTGCCAGGAGCAGCTTCAGCAGCTGGAACTGCGCCACCACGTTGTGCACCAGCCAGGAGAAGAGCGTATCGGCTACTATGGCCAGCCACACGGCGGCTGCCACGCCCAGCACGCCCCACGCGTAGATGGGCCAATAGAAGCGGGCCTGCCGCTCGTCCAGCCAGAAGTTGAACTCCATGGGCGTGGTCGGCCGGAAGACGCCCTCGGTTAGGTAGGCAGTCAGGCCGTTCAGCATGGGGGCTATCATAGAGGCAACAGTCACCGCGTAAGCGGCATTCCTGAACGCTCTCGATACATACATGTCCAATCGGTTCTCCCGGAGGATCTTCTCCCGCTGCAGGGGGCTGGCACAAGCCTCCTGGTTGAGCCCGTGCAGGCGATGCACCAAGGCGCCGATGCGGCGCCGCTTCACGATGAAGGCCAGGAACTTGAGGGTGCAGAGGGATCCCTGCATGAAGACGGCCAGGTTGTCGGTGAGCCGGGTAAGATCGCTGAGATCCTGCAGGCCATAGACGATCATCGGCCAGTTGTGCGAGACCAGGGACAGGATGAGGAGCCCAGCCCACAGGGGCCGTCTCATGTGCAGGCGCTGTGTGCTGGGGTCGAACCCGACGATTTCCAGGGCACGCCGCTGTATCGAGAAGTAGCTGTCATCCATGTCCGCAGGCAACTGAATCTGAGCCATGACTTGGAGCTCAGTTTACACAAGGAGCTATATATATATACACACAGGACGGGGATAGGGGATGGGCGATGGGGTATGGAGTGGATGGCTAAGTGGACGTCGTTGCCGCCCATGAAATTGTGGCTGAAATATTTATGCTCTCCGTTAAGAGGCTACGTGATACGGTTACCCCAACACAGAAGACAAGGAAGTCGGAGTAGGAGTAGGAGTAGGAGTAGGACTAGGGGTAGGGGCAGCAGGAGTCAGAGATCATGGGGCCACATAGCTGCCATGGGTGTGGCGTTGTTTTGATTGGAATTTCCAATTTCACACAATAATAGTTTGTTGATTTGTGGGCCGGCCCGTAAATATATCGTATTATCAAATAAATACCATGCCTCGAGGACGTAGGACGTCCAACTATTTTCTTATGCACGGCAGATGTTGTTTTTTTAATTAACATATAGAAAACTCATAGCTCGGTACTCTTATTCCCGATCCAGGGACATTTCATTTAAATATTTCTCGACACCCACCAAATTGTATCTGCCAGAGGGGGTATTTAGCAAATAATCATAAATCTATATGCGCTTGTTTATTTATGTGGATAGGAATGATATGGCATCCTGTGTGAACGAGTTAAAAAGCGTTAATATTTATTTTGTGGCACGCTTCCGGTTTCAATTTGCATATTTTTCCAAAATATTTTCACCACTTCTGATGATAAAAATATACTAAATTTCAATCAAATGTTTTGTACTCTTTGACGGAAAAAGTGGTTTCCAAATGGCTTTTAATTCCCCCACACTTCTTTCCCCGCCCCTTACTCCCTTTATTTGCGGCTAATTCCGTGATGGGCTTATTTTCTCATCCCCCCCCTGGAAGGATGGTTGAATTTTTAGCGTGAAATCAACAAGTAAATCGAGTTTTAAAATATCCCTCGCTTTCCGAAATTCCTCCACCTCGACCAAATTGAGGGAAATTGCCATTTTCCAAAGGGATCGTATAGCTCCCTCCACATTTTCTTTTGGTTATTTTCGGGGTTCTTTATTTTTTGGGTCACCCGCTTAATGTCACCTCAAATGCTTTCAATTAATCTCGGGGACCCGGTCTGGCCCTTCATTTTCATGATGGTCCTGGTTGCTGTGTCCCCTGACAGCTTTACTGATTTGTATGATTCGTTGGTGGAGTGGCAGCAGCGGTCGTGGCAGGTCAACCGCTGCAGGCGCTTTGCGGCAGACAAAGTTATGCAACATTATTTAGAGTAAGGCAGCCACCGCAGGGCACTTGAGTTAAAGGAAGAGAGAGAGGGAGAGGGGAAAATAAATGTATTATACAATTTATTAACTTGTTGTATTTGCAAATCCAATTTCATTCAGTTTAAAGCCAGCACTGCAGTTAGAGGTCCTCATGTGTGCAGTGCGGCATCAGCATCGGTATATAAAATTGATATTTTATGCAAAATATTTACCCAAAAGCCACAAAGCCAGGGGCGGGGCCAAGAGGGGGAGGGGCACATGGCAGAGCAGAGCAGACACCCACAGCAGCTGCTCTTCGATAATTTTGACAGCGGTCGACCAATTCGAGGCGTGCCGCGGCAGCCACATCTCTGCTTTTGGTATGTTAAGCTTCTCACCCACCCACCCACAATCTCTCTTTCGCTCACTCTCTCTTTCTCTCCTTCTCCTTTCATTGCATTCCATTCTCCCATCTTTCCCACCACCGCTGCTGAGGTTTGTAAGTCGTTTTGGGGCTTTGTTTATTTCATTGCTGATACTGTTGCTGCCTCCTGCCACTGCCACTGCCACTCCCCTCTCTTGCTGCCACATTCCAAGCGTCTCCCTTCCTTTATCTCTGGTTTCTGGTTTCAGCCGCGGGAACGGGATGCAGGTGCGTGTGGCACTGCTCTCTCTCTCTCTCTCTTTTGTCTGTCACCCTTTTTTTTACATTTTTTTATGTGCCTGCGGCAAGCCGTAAAAAGCATCTTCAGAATGGAGTGGCATGCCAGGCTTAGCCAGTTTACCGTTTTTCGCTGCTCTGAGCCGTCGCATCTACCGTTTAAGGAACTACCAACATATTTCTCATGATGTTCCCTCATTTGTTGCCGCTCCACGGGCGACCAAGGGGGAGACAATGTTTTTCCTTTTTGGGTAGTCGAAACAACGATGGAATAAGGGTACTCCACAGTGCGTGTGTGTGTGTGTGTGGAATATACTCTAAGTACTGCCAATTTGTTGGCCATTTTACATGGCCAAAACAGCCATAGGAGTGCGAAGGGAGAGTGCCATAGAGAGCAGATAGCAGATAGTAAGCCATCTACTTGGTGTTCCACATGAATGAAGCTGGCAGCCTCAGGGAATGCAAACCAATCCGCCCGCCCTCCTTCACCTGCAGACGGAGGAGTGGGATGTGTGGTATAGAAAAAGAGCATCCTTCAATAAAAAATTAATAGGAAAACATTCAATGAGCGTGGCACAAAGGCGCCAAAGGGGCGCCCTGGCAGCAGTTAGCCTCCAATCGCATCGCTGTGTGTGCTCGACTGCAGGCAGCAGGCAGCCCCTCTTTCTGATGAACCGTCCATACCCCGGCAATACGGGTATCGGCATGGATCCCCATCGCCTCCAGCCACCTGTCTCTGTGCTCGGAAATCACAGGTAATGTGGTTTTACGAGCACTGAGAGACAGGTATCGGTGTTCCCACTCCCCACATCCACATCCACATCTCATACACCCATTCCCACTGCCACTTCCACTCCCTTTGCTCCACTGATAACTGCAGGCAGCCCCAACTTGGTCGTGTGCCTGTGCCTGGCCGCACACAAAGGCGTATAAAGCATGCTAATAAAAACATATACTATGGCATGTCCATGTCCTGTGCCCCTCTGTGTCTCGCCCTCTCCTCTGCATGTGTATGTGTGTGTGTGTGTGTGTTATGTAAGCGGATGTGCAACACTTTTTTTTCGTATTCCTGGAAGCCCCGGCAGCCAGCCGTTGATTATACTAAACTTGTTTACTTATGCCGCTCGTGTATACTGTAGACACACACACACATACAGCACTATGGGGTATCTGAGTGTGTGTGTGTATGTAAAAAGTGCAAACTACAGCATAACCCAGACTCTCGTCTGCCAGTATAAATTTCGACTTATCCACGCGAGAGCGCTAAGAAGCAGCAGCAGCAGCAGCGGCAAGAGGATGGCAAACATGGTCACAGAGAGGGGTAGTGCGGCATTTGGGGCTGCTGGTGGCAGTGTGGATGCGCCATGTGGCACAGTGTGATGAATGGTGCCAGAAAATTTGATGATACACGATTAACATAATGATTTGCATGTGCTTAGCGTGTCCTTGTGCATTAAAGATCTTGTAAATTGTCAGACAAAAAAAATTCCGCATTACTAAACTGAAATCTTAGTGGGTGAGACGAAGGGCGAGGCCATGAATGTAAAGGGTGTGCCGGATATGCCAAGCGTTTCTTAAAGAAGGGCAGCGGATAATCTAGATATCGAAGATTTAATCAGCATGCTTAGCTAGTCTTAAATACTTTTGTTCCAAACTAATTTACTTATCCTCTATTCTACCACATTAAATATGGGTTAGAAGTAGAAGTAGAAGTATCATCCATAGGAAAATAAGCCATTGGGAAACTATTGCATTAGGATTGCATTAAAATTAAATAATGATATAACCAAATGAAAGCACATGTGAACTCTGTATAGTTTTCTTTATAAAAATCGTTAAATTTAAATTTTAAATTGATATTCCTGCATGCCAGCCAATGAAAAGGAATATTTTTCTAAAGCCAAAAAGCATGCTCTTCAAAATCTCGACAATTTGTGATGTGATTTAAATACCTGAACAGTGTGTAAGGGACCGAACGATCTCCAGGGGAAAATCTCTAATATTTCGTTTGAAGGTTTTGTGCCCCGCCTCGCCCCGCCCGTTCTGCTCCACCATCGTGTCCCCCTGAAATACTCACGACTTTTTTTGTTAACAATTTCATCTATAGAATTTTGTGCATGAACAGACAGAAGAGAACATGTGCACACAGCACACACTTTGCTGGAGCCGAAATTAATTTCCACCAGAGCAAGTATGAAAAGTCCGAGCACCAATCACTAGAATCTTACATATATGTACATGCACCTGTACTCGTAGATGCATTGATGGTCGATTGCCACCCGATGGACGGGACAGGGGATTGTGCGGCAAGTGTGGCCATAAATAAATAACGAAAAAATCGAGCATACACCAGAGGTATTCAACTGTGGCAGCAACAGAAGTAAAACTTCACAAATGCACACACATTGGGAGGGATAGAGCGAAACGGATAAATGGAGGAACGAAGGAACGAAGGAAAAGTTGCAATTGAATGAGCGAAAAGTTCCCAGACGAAATCCAGCAGAATTGATTGCTTATTTGCTTAAAGCTTTTCCCCAGCAGCGAGACAAATCTCAGGGGGTTGGATATACATATCCTCTAGCGGATAAGTATGCACAAATATGTGGTAATTGACTGCCTGCCACACAACAGAGAGAGAGAGGGAGAGAGAGAGAGAAAGAGCCGCACAAAGGAAAAGACTCTGCTTGAAC
Source organism: Drosophila pseudoobscura (assembly GCF_009870125.1). NCBI lineage: Eukaryota > Metazoa > Arthropoda > Insecta > Diptera > Drosophilidae > Drosophila > Drosophila pseudoobscura. Next base: position 13,029,593 of record NC_046680.1, on the reverse strand, counting down.
CCGATGCTTTCCGGGCGAACAATGAGCTAATTTTAAGCTAATATTTATGCAGCAATTAAAACGGTTCAGCTGAGTTGAGTTTGAGCTTGAATCAGAACCAGGACGAGGACGAGAACGAGACCGATGACGACATCCTGCCACGCCCCACTCCCCTCTTTTTGCCGCATAGAAACCAACCACAACAATTGGCTGAGCAAACGTGCTCGTGACGGAGGGAGAGATCTCGCTGAATTATAAATGGATGATGAATGAATGTAAACTGCACTCTGGCAAAGTACGTGCGCCTGCCTCTGCCTCTGCCCCTTCTGTAAGCCGCACCAAATCTATTCCACATTATGAATAATATTTGACAAATTTCCAGAGTGGAATTTCCTAGTGGAAGAACTTTGGCCCACTCAAGGGGATTGACTGAAAAGTTAGACCGTAAGCCCATCACAGGGCTCTCTGGCCAGCATCAGTGGCAGGGTGGATCAGCAACAGTAACAGCAACATCGGCTTAGGCGGGTGCAGGGGCAGAAGCAGGGGCAGGGGCAGCCAAGTCACATCTTCGAGCCAATAATGCGCCCTCATCTGGGGCATGTGGCATGTGAAGTGTCAGATGTCTCTGACTTTTGCCTTTGACTTGGCCAGCACTTTTATCAGCTCAAACAGACACACACACAACCACTCATCTGCCTAATTGAATTCCTTAACGCTTTCCGTTATGCTCCTACCCGTCCCCTGGCCCCAGCTCATGTTGTTCAAGGAAACTCAGCGAGTGTTTCCTTTTTCCGCTTTGAGTGCCAGTGGCATGTTCGACATAGCAGTGGGGCACCCCCAGCTGGCAGCCACTTTTGCACGCCTGTCAGCCAGACCTCTTTTACACCCGTCCACTGTTCCGCCCCCTGTCCACCGTCAAACTCTGCGCCTAAGTATGTCGATGTCCATGTCCTCGCCCGCATGCCTGAATGCCAATTCTATGTGTCGTTTTTAATAACTATGTCAATCGCTACTCTCTCTCTCTCTCTCTCTGTGTGTGTGTGTGTATGTTTGGTTGCAGCTTAGGGGCTAGCCAAAAAAGCTATTCATCAGTGGCCATTAGGGGCGTCAAAAGGAATGCAACGGTTTTGGGGCAATTAGTGACCATGGATTGGTCAGCTATCGTTTCGTGCATTTGACGTGCGACGTGCATTAATTAATCGGAATGTCCGCACTTGTCCATACACTCACTAATTGGCCTAATCGACTTGTGGACAAGCAGGCTCCCGGTCTCCCAGTATCCCGGCCTCCCACTGCTGGTGCATTCACTGCTGCCGCCTGGCCTCTGGGCTCATTAATAATCAATGTTTTGTGTGTAATAATTGGCCAGATGCTGTGTGTGTGTGTGTGTGTAATTAGGGTTTCTTCAAGTTGGAAAATAAACAAGTTATGGTCTGTCTCTCTTGAGTGCACGAGGATATGGGTATCCACCTGTTCTGTCTGCTCCTTCGCTCTAATTGATTTCAATACACTTTTCTCGGAACAGACACATTGATTAGCTTCATTTAGACTGGGCTCTTGCCCTCGTGACTTGGCTTAAATGCTTGTCAAATGCCTGACTGCGGCACATGCTGATGCTGACGGACAGGACACCCCATAACCCACACACTTGCCACCAAACTGTTTTTCTCATTATCATGCCTCGATGGCTGGCTGACAGGCGCGTTATTTGATGTTTTATTCAAGGCCTTTGATCTTTTATACGCTTTATCTAGGCCAAAAAAGGACAAAAAAAAATCTACAGAGGGGGAATGAAAATATGCGTTGACAATGGAACCAAAAAAAAGTAAAAAGAACGAGAGCATGAGCCCGACCTTGATGCCAGCGATTATGATGATGACAACAGCAACAATGGCATCCAACAATAGAAGCGATGCATTAATCCATACTAATGGCCGCTAATCTCCCAGGCGAAAGTTGATTAAACAAAACTGATTACGGAGGGCAACAACAGCACCAGTTTCATCAGCTTGAGGTTTAGTTGAGGCTTTAGATACGGCGACAACAGCAGCAGGCAAGGACTTTGGGCGAATGTCAACTGCAGGCCAACGCGTCGTATGCGCAATGTCAGCAGCATCAACCTTGTTTGATGTCGTCGCTTAGCCTCTGAAGGTAGTGTGGGTGTGTGGATGGAGGCAGGCTGTGGAACAGGGAAAACCCTTACTGGAGCGCTGGAACACTCAGCGTTTTTCTTTTCGAGTAGTTTTGCCCCCGGGGCCAAGTGGAGGCATAATTAACATAAGCGCGCACGCGAGAGGAGCCTCTGCGCCCATTATCAGACCTCTGCCCTCCTGCTCGCCCAATGAGTATGTGCTTGAAAGCTTTTACCCCAACACACACTCACGCAACACACAATTCAGTAGCCAAAAAAAGGGGGAGGAAGAAAGAAAGATAACTGTCAAAAGCGCCTGTCGCACACCCCGCCATCAACAGTTTCAAGTGCAAAAGTTGTTCGCCTTTTTTTCGACAGACATCAATATATACCATGGGAGCATGGGTAAAGGGGAAAGGAAGGGGAGAGGGAGAGGAGAGAACTGCCAACTGCTTTTTTGTGCAGCAATGCGATTAAAATGGCGGCCCTCGGCAAACAAAAAAAAACTATCTATCTGTACGAGTATGTGTATATTTGTGTATGTATTGTATATGCATAAAAAATAAAACTGGCACAATGTCCTCCAGTGGGTGGCGGATGCGAGATGGCGCGGGTGGAGGGGGGGATGGGTGTGGGGGGTAGAGCGAGGCAGGCAGTCCATTTCCTTGACCGAAACGCAACCGAAAGACAACGTTATCCAAAGCCCTTATTATTTACACCCGCTATTGTTTAAGTGTGTATGTGTGTGTCTGTTCATGCACCAACAGAAAACTGCATCTGTGTGAGTGTGTGTGTGTGTGTCTGGCGATAATCATGACGTCAGCTGGCTCTTATCTGAGGACAAAGTAGAACACGTCTAAGGACAACCAATTTTCGTTCCGCAAGCAAATGGAAAGTCGAACTTGAGTCGAGTGCAAATTTATACAAATCTGCAGCGAAAATGAGTTTGAGCAAGCGCCAGGCAGAACCAAGTGTTTGACGATGTGGCACTTTCCTGTACTTTCGCTGGAAGCTGCGAGAACAGAATAAGGCAGAAGGAATGCCATCGAAGGCAATATTAAAGAAAGAAAGGCAAGTCAAAGGACGAAGCGCAGAACGGACAACAGCCCAGATTTCATCTTGGATCCCTGAATATAGGATATAAGAGACATGGATCTTCATCTTCCTTCGTTCCTCCCTCAAACTGTATACAAATAAAACATGTATGGAGAATGCAACAATTGCTGGAGATGCAAATAAGTAAAACTTTCGCGGTATGCATTGCAATGAACGTGCCCTGCCTCGCTACCGTGCCACACCGGATTGAGGCAGCAGCAGTTGCAGCAAACAATCATCTTGCGGTTAAGCCTTTTTTTTTTGTTCGTTCCTGTGCCTTTTGTTGCATTTGTTGTGGAAACAAAAAAGCGCGAGATGTGCGCAGGAAATTGAGTGTGCAACATCCGGGGGCCAGGCTGAGCTGGGCTGAACTTTTCCTTCTTATGCCACACACACAGACCACGTACCACATGGTTCAAGGGATTCATTTTTGTTCCGTTGTGGTTGCTGCTGGCCAGCAGGTGGATTGGGTTGACTTTCACGACCTTGGCGTTGCTTGAGGCACGCGGAATGAGGCACAGGCACAGGCACAAGCAACATCATCTTCAATCAGCACCGCTTCAACCCACTTGGACAGCCACTTTTCCGCACTTGAACCTTTTGTTTATGCAAATCAAAAACTGTTGCCCATGGCCCACTTCTTGGGATCCACAATCCACCACCGCCACAACCACCACAGCTCTTCCCTTACGTTCCACTATCTCGCCATCTCTCCATCTCTCTTTCTCCATATCTCTTTTTGTTTTCGCTTTCTTTGCATTTCATTGTCAGTTTTCGCCTTGGCTGGCTTCCGCCTTCGTGAGTTATTTGCATCAAACATTTTTCTCTTCAGCTTTGGCGCCACTTTTCCCCCATTTTCCCCTCGGCTTTCGCGGTGCCTCATTTTTTCCCTTTTTGGGCCAAAATTCCGCTGCTGCTCCAAGGAGAGGGCCCAGTTTGCAGCTCTTGCAGCTGCTCTTAATAGCTTCTAGACTGTGTGTGTGTGTGTGTGTGTGTGTGTGTGTGTAAGTGTGTATGAGAAGCAATTAATCCTTTGTTTCTGAGAAAAGAAAAGAGCGTACACTCTCTCTCTCTCTCTGTCCCCAGCAAAGTAGTTTTTAATGTTTTACGCGGACTTGACCAGGCCAAGACTCAACAGACAGGCAAAAGACCCATACAGGACATGGACAGGACAGGACAGGACAATGCGTCAGTCAAGTTGTTTTTTAATTAGCCAAGAGAGAGAGAGAGAGAGTGAGAGAGAGCAGGAGGCAACTTTTTAGCTCTTATTTACGACCATTGTCTATTTGAGCATGCAATATTTAAGCCTGGAAGTCTCAACATGGCCAAGACAAGCAATTTAAGTCAAACAACAAGAATTTGAGTCAGAAAAGTCAGTCGGTAAAGTTGCGCTCATCTTTCTTTTTGCCCCCGTCTCCTCCGCCCTCTTCGGAACTACTGCTTAACTCAATAAGAGTTGTACAAATACAAGCACGAGAGGATTGTAGTACATGCCATCTTCAAAAGGAAAGTTTTTACTCCAGATCCAGCTCCCCCTGCCCCCCCCCCCCCATCCTTTTGTCCGTTGTAATCGGAGCTGCTGCGAAAACTTTTTGTGCTCTACCTCGTACAGTGAGACGAGCGAAAAGGGAAAAGGGGGGGCAAAAAAGGCAATAAAATAATTTTTAATATGCATAAATCGCTCCCTCGACTGGTCTTCAAAGGCGGACACAGACACGGACACATGACACAGGATGTAGCTCACACATCCTGCTCACTGAGCAGGAGCTCCGAACTGTCCCTGACAGACCGCTCGTCAAGCATCGCTGACATCCATCCGGCGGAAAACTTGAAAACGGAGAAGCCGGAGAGCCACTGACATCAGGCTGACGATTTTGATGGAATAGAAGGAATGGTGGATGGTAGATACTGTGCAAAGTCAAACCTTTGGGGAACCTTTGTCCATCAGCCATATCCTCGATTTTGCGGTCAGCTCTGCGAGAATTGTCATTGCCAATCGAGCTGGACATTTCCGCAATCGAAACAATGTTATACTCGTATAGCCATCGCACTGCTGATGACAGGCCACCTACAATGAGTTGCCGCTGAAAATAGAATTCCCCTAGCAGCAGCATCAGCAGAAATCTGTCATCGCTTTGGCCTGACAGCCTCCGATTGGCACTTCATCGTTCAATCTCCTTAAGCGCCAGCGCCACAGCTACCGCACTCGTTGTCGGTCGAAAATAGAATATGCACTCTAAACTCAGCAGGACCCAGGGGATGTGCATCACCCCTGTCATGCTGTGACACCAGATTGTTGGGTGGCGCGCATCCTCGTCGGGGCAAGCGGGCACCATCTATTCTGTTTCCTCCAGCTAAATTGCGTATACGCCACGTGCCACAGCCAGTCCGTTATTTGCTGAAATTAGCAGGTGCACTTGTTACCCAGCAGGCTTGTGGGTCAACAGGTTTGCCAAGCCATTTGAAGGAGTGAGCATAATGATACACATCCATCGACTTCGAGAGAGAGGTCCCTCAAAGTTCGTTCTGATCTGAACTTAGTTTAAAAGCGAAATTTAATGAGATTTGGCTGTGATTCCAACCCTTAATGCACTCTACAAACTTCAGATGCGACATGAACACTTAAAAAACGATTCAAGAACCTCCTCAGACACACACTCCTCCTCCTCCTCCGACCTTCGTGGCTCACCATTCAGGCGGCCTAAACGTGCCAAAAGTTATGCTACATGGCCTAATGTCATTTGCATATTCCGTCCGCCATTTTGCACACACCAACAAACACACACACACAGACACTCACATGGCATTACGCCCCGCATCGCACATCCCGCGCTTATCCCTTTTTTCCAGCGAGGCTGGGAGCTGGATTTTATTTCATTGTTCACATTGTGCACAAGCAAATATTGAAATTAGAATACAAATTAAAAAGCTTTTAATGTAAACAGGCAAAAGGTTTCGGCTCAGCTGGCTACGGTTCTGGCTACGGGCCTGGCTAGAAGGGCTCTCGGCCAAAGTTATCGTCTGGCTGGGTCATGGTTCATTCTATCGCTGGTTGTTGCTGCTGCCGTTGCCGTTGCTGTTGCTGTTGGGGCAGAAATGCCACGCCCACTTCGTTGCCACAGGGCCAAACGCGAACCCGACGCTGCCTGCTTGTTGACTTTGTCCTTGGCGCCGCAGTTGAGGGAGCGGTTGGTTGGTTGGTTGGGTGGGATATGAAATAGAGGCAGACAGAGGCCCCGAATTTATTTCGCATTTTATTTTCTGATTCTGATTTGTGAATTGGTTGGTCGGTTCCCTATGAAATTGGTAGGGCGAAACCAACCGCATAAAACGATATGGGAATACCAGCTGCTGGGGACTAAATTAGTAGAAATTAAATTATAAATAAATTACAGTGGAAAATCGATGTAGAATTTTAAAACAGAGCATATCTGAGAGCAAGGAAAGCATTCTTCATTTGTCGATATATAAACTTGTATCAAAATACTATATTCTGTAATTTTAGGAGACTATTTTTTAATGGGTAACTTCGAAGGGCACGGAAGACCTTCCCAGAACTGGTAAAAATATCTTTGCTATGGCTTTAATTTTGAATTTAGAGAATTTTACATTTACTGACCCCCGCTCCCCTCTCCCTTCTCCCTCTCTTTCTCTCTCTTTCTGCATCTGTGTGTACGCCCCTCTATCGGTATTCCTTTTTTCCTGCTCGGCCGAAAGGCAAACGGCAATGCGAAGAGAGGCCTGCCACGAGAACGACTGAATAAACAAGGGAAACCAAACAAACAAAAAAACAATTTTACGTTTCACTTTGCACACAGCGGATGGTGTGTGGGGCAGGCGGGGGCGGGGCATGGGTGCTGGCGGCTGGCGGCTAGCGGCAGCAGCGACAAAAAGACACAAAAGTATTGACCTGCTTTGGTATCCTCGTATGCATGTGTATGCGGCTAAAAGCCATGTATAAGTATGTGTGTGATGGGTGTGGGTGTGGGTGTGCTCTCTATGTGTCCAATATTTTGACAATCTTCAGTGCGACATATGGGAATTGCCCTACACGCTGATGGTCCGAAGTGCTGCGGGCTTTTTTTGCTGCGGCGGAAAAAAGGGGGTGCGAGTGGGGGTGGGAAAGGGAGTAGTGGAAGGAGATGAACAGACAGAGGAGTTTGGTTAGATAAAGAGAGATGGATTCCCAACAGCTGGCTTCGCATTCCGGCTGTTGCGTGTGTTTCATCTATTCCTGCAGTACACTTTTTCCGCAGCTTCCCGTCTTCAATACACCCTCTCACTTTCTCCTCTCTCCTCTTTGTGTAATTACGAGAGCATAAATAATCCATCAGCATCAGGGCGTAGGAGCGGGATAATGGATATCGTTGCGTGTTTTTGTGTTTGTTATTATTCTGATGACCCGCCTCCCCCATTGCACACGAAAACAGTTGCATAATTGAATATTAATTATTCAGAAAATTATTAAATTGAAAACGGCAGATAGGCTTAATGAGCACAGCATGTGCTCTCCCGAGGCGCCGCCGCCGCCGGAGGTCATAAATCAAGAGGCACTAAAGCAATGCCTCCACATTCTGAGCCCCTCTGCCCCCGGTGAGCCTGGAGCAGTTCAATTGGAATCTGTTTGAAAGAAGACGTTGCGCATTGATTGATTAATCCAATCAAATACGATGATGGACTGATGGATCCATCAGAGAGACGCTCCTGCTGCTCCCGACTATCCTCCTGCTTCACCTTCTAGCCAAGAGGTCCATCGCAGGCTAACAAAGTGAAATGTATTCACTTCACAGATTGCCCATAGAGCAACTATGCAAATACCGGGGGCGGGGGAGGAAGAGGCAGTCGTCGAGAGGAGGGTAGAAGCCATTGAATTCCCTTGCTGATTAGAGTAATGCACTAGGGGATACAAAGCAAACAAAAAGAACGAGTACAAGTTCGATTATTCCGACAGTGGCTGCAGTGGCAGCATAATGTATGTGCTACATGTACATATGAGTACCCTGAAGCATGGAGTTGGAAATCGTATCAAGCATTAACGGGAGGCAGAGCGGGGCCAAAGCCACGACAAGTGCGACGGCAAATACAAATGAAAAGCAACTCTCGAAGCTGTCAATGTGTCACCAGAAACAGAAACAAAAGCAACAGAAGCCAGAGCGAGACCAGAGGCAGAGTCTGAGGCTGAGGCCATTGCAGCAACAACCAAAAAGAAGGTGGAATTTCGGCTTCCGAAGATTAGATACACTTGATTCTATGGCAGCCTAAAGAAGAATAAGAGTTGTATGGAATAGTTTTACGAAAAAAAACCTCCAATAGGAGTACCGAGTATATTGACAGAATAAGACGCAGAACACCCTTTTGCAAAGTCGTTATACCCTACGCTAGGGTAAGAGAGCAGAGTAAGCAAAAAATCAGGTGTCAGAAGCTGCAGCAGAATCGAGGGCAGAGAGAGAGAGAGAGAGGTTCGTAGGTAGAGAACCAGCGACATGTCTTTAATTTATACTTGCACTCAGACAGATAGAGTGAGAGAGAGAGCGAGCAGCAGCAGAGCAGCGGCAGAACAGCAGCAAAAAGAGAGCAGCCAGCAGAGGTTCAGTAAGAGCTACATCGAGCAGCTTCAATATCAATAACCATAACGGTAAATGAAACAGAGAGGGAGACAAAATGTGAAATATGCCAAGCAACGGAATTGATGCAAATGGAAAATGTCAACTATTTGCGTGTGCAGCATAACGGGAACGAACATGAGCAGCGTCGCTGGAAAAGAAAGAGAAATATAATGGAGCGAAAAGGGAAAGAGGGCAGGACCAGGGGAGATGGAGATACATGTGCGGTCGCATGTTTATTTATTCATTACAAGTAATTTCCCATGCTCCCCCAGCTGCCTCTCTCGCTCCCCCTAACACTTCGCTCTCTTCCTACTCCATTCCTTCTCTGTAGTCCTAGACTCAGGGAATAATATAATATTTTTACAAATTTATATTCATGCCATTTGGCAATGTGAATTTTTAAAACAAACTTTCACACAAACACGCACACACACAATGTAGCGGCAACAGGAAAGGAGAGGGGGACTGTATAATGTAGCCCGGGTAATTACGCAAAGAGCATAAACTATTTTCAGTGTAGCCAGGTGCAGCGCAGAGTAGCAGGGCATCAGAGCAACAGAAACTTCATCCCTAGAGCTGGAAATAAAAGATAAACTCTTAAGATGCTTTTCGCAAATGGCTTAGTAACCAGTACGAACAAGGAAGTAAATTCAACATTTCAGACATTTTTAATGTAATTTCCTCTGGGGTTGGAAATTAAATAGTATTTACAATGTAGCTGTTAGCTTTCAAATCTTTCAATACTAACTGCATTCTGAATTTAGCACATAACTAAGTTAAGTAGTTGTTACCCCTTTCAATCATGCTTTTCCATCTTCCACCGGTAGAATGACAGCCATTGCACAACATCAAAAGCCTCTTAATCTAATTGGTTTTGTAGCTGTAAGAAGCCTTCAATCGTAGAACACTTGTAGCTCCAACTTCCAGAAGGGAACATCCAGAGCGCAGCATGAATGCAGCATTAATCTCTACTGGCTCAGAGAGGCCCAAGGTTGCTGAGATATGCATGTCCGCAAATTGTCGTCATTCAAACGCAATCAAGATTGCAGTACTCTGCCCATTGGCAGTTTATTCATAGATGCACCAATTCTCCCTCCGCCCCCTTGATCCTGTAAACATGACTCTTATCAACGGGGCATCAGTGACTGTAGCTCACCTGCTACTCGTATCAATTGCTATGCAAGTCTTCATTGGAAGGCCAGGGAGTTTTTCAATGCTGTTTTTCCGTAGAATGAAGCCGCACTACATTCCATCTCCAGCCATCTCTGCATAAATTGCAAGTGATATGCATGGTTAGGCATACGCTTTGTGCGACCACGCGTGGCAAGGTTGCAGGCCATTCTGTGGAGTGGACGGCGCGGGCAGTTGCAGTCCCACAAATTCAAATGAAAAACAAGCTATACATATTTTGACAATCCCTGATATTGGCATTGACGTCAACAAAACGGAAAATGTGGGCTGGCCTGGGATCTCTCAGGCAAATAATTCCCAATGCAATTGACAATTTTCGTTGCCCACGTCAATTAATAATGGCACTCTGTGAAAATGCTCATTTGCATTCGGCAAACAGAATTTTCTTTGCGTTGCATTTATGTTATTATATCGAAATGTACTCAGGCCACACATAGAAACAGAATAATTAATTTTCTTGACCTTATCGGTTATCCCTTTTGAAGGAGACTTTGTGGGAATGTGATGGGTTTCGTAGAGGGCCAGGCAGTTTAGCTTGGAAAACCATCATCATCGTCATCATCATCAAATAAGTTGACCCCCTGCGGTCAATCCCCGGGCTCAAGCTCTCTCACAAATTGAATGTAAACAGCTCCTGTGCGTGATATGGATCCCATGGCCTCTGCCCCAGAGCCCGCACAAGCACAAACACAGCCACGTCTCGAGGTATACATGAATTTTAAAATTTTCAAATTTTCAACCTGCAGCAGCAGCTGAAATCGACTTTGGCACTAACACACTTCCTCCATACAGCCGCAGCCGCAGCCCCAGACTCGGACTCCATTTCAGACAGCAATCATCTAGACTCCTCTGCGGTCATTGTGGCAGGCCCATTAATATGCTGCCACATACCGAAGAGGCACGTCACACACAGATGGACAACTGTGCTAATTTCGTAATCAAATGTAATTTGAGCACAAATTACATTTCCAACTCGACGCTGAGATTGGATGGCGATGGCGATGGCGATGTCGATGTCGGTGTTGTGGAGCCGAGAGAAGGATTACAATTGTATTACCAATTCTAATTTGTTTCCCCCTCAACTGTTGCCAATTACCATGTAGATGAGTGACGAGTTATGAGTGACGTTTGGCGCATCCTCAGAGGACCAATTGAGATGCCTGCATGAGGCACCCATTCGGAGGAGTCGTTGAACCCGGAGTGCATTGCCTCCCTCCAGCTTCGAGTCGCACGCTCTGAGAATATCCAAGGCCCCTTTGAATGCTATTCGGTAATTGTACATTCATTCGGCTCTAGCAAAATTATTAAACAAATTTACTTTGATTCAGTCGAGTGAAACACAAAATACCATAAAAGGAATTATTCGGATTTTCATTGAAATGAAATTGAAAATAATACCATATTTCACTTTATGCCAGCTCTGATTTCTCGGAAAATAGTTGATTTTTTCCCGGATCTCTCCACACGAGTAGAATCCTGGCGTTGTCAAAGTAACGGCACATACGCACTGGACATTGGGCCAGATACTCGCACACACAGATACATTTGCTGTTTGCTTGAGCTGCGCTAATCCTTGGTTGAGGAAAATAACAGGAAAGAACCCAAACTCTATGCTTGGAAAGTAATCAGCTTACACAAACAGCACTAGGAAAATGGCAAAAGAATTAGAATTTCTATCAAAAATGTACAAGCATATGCGTACGTATTACGTATACGTAACATGCCCTGTGATGGGGGTAAATCAATGAAATTCATTCCTCTCCTTTGCAAATTCCATATAGAGTGGTTATGCATATCCCATCTATATGGCTGGGTTTTTCATTCTGTTAGAGGCTTAAGCCTTGTTCATTTTAAGAGCCATAGCTAGCCAAGTTGTCACAAAATCCCTCTAAGCCAATAAACCATTTTCTAATCCACTCCAAATGTTCGTATCAGTATCAGTACTACTAATAAGTATCTCACCGTCGTAACACACCCCCTACTGGGGCTTGCTTTTAGTCCTAGAGGGGATCCCCATAAGATTTATGCGATTTTCGTGCGGTGCTATTTCTATGCAGCTGTCGCTGATAAACTGCAAGCAGTCCACGCGGCATGGAAGGAGGAGGAGGGGGTCAGGTGAGATGTGATAGCAACAAATGAACATGCCCCATATGATGGAGCACTTGAATGGCACTGACGACACTTGAAATTGTTTTGCGTGCTGGATCCAGCAGAAGACATTCGTCAAAAAACAGGTGGGCGGGGCAGCAGAGAGAGAGATACGACAGAGAGAACAACTTCTGAGGACATTCATCACGTCATTCGTGTCAAGCATCAGTGTCAGCGTTTAGAATGTGCTTACTTCAAGTACGGGGATATGTATCGCACATCCTTACAAGTGGCCCTGCAAAGTGCTTTTCATGTTGTGAATATCCTTCTTGTTCTGCTGCTTATGGCCTTGCCGTGCCAGAATAAGATTAATTAGCCAAGGAGCTGTTTGGAGAGGGCAGGACAGGGCAGGGCAGGGCAGGGCGCCGCTGCAGCGTCTGCCAGCGGGAAAAGGCATTGGCAGCAACAAAGGCCAGAGCAAACACCTGAGATTTTCGCTTCCGCTGGGGGAAATGTTACTCTGTTTCCAACGCAGCCTTGTCCGTACGCTGCTGTTTGCCTTTGTTTCTGCTTCTGCCATTTCCTGTTACCTTGCCAATATCCGTTCCGTTCCGGGAAACGGCAACCTCTTGTTTACCTGCCCCTGGCCTAATTTATTTATGTTTGTCAAATTATCCCACATAAACGAATCAATAAGGTTCCACAAAACTCAGGTCACGTCCTTCTTCGGTGTCGCTTTTGGCATCCAATTTTCCAATTTCCACTGCAGCAGCAGGTGCTGCTGCTTCTGCTACTGCGACTGAGTTATTGCGAAAAATTGTGCAGCAAAGGGGCGTGGCACGTGCTGATTACGAGCCGCTAGCCTGCCTTGCCTGCCTGCCACATTTTTTTGCAATACTCTCTCGCCCTCCTATTTGTCTCCGCTTTTGGCAGCATAAATCAATTAATTTCCCCTGTCAGGTTACATTGTAAGCACAAACAACGGAAAACTTTTTACATGATGCTAAAAGAACGCCACAAATCGAACCCAGACGCAAGACGCACACACATATATAGATTTATATTTATATTCACAATATATGTACATATAATGTGGTGGGGCTCTGGCAGCCATTTGTTTGCGGCTCTTATTTACGTCGTGTCATTTAATGAAGTCTCCACGCACTGTGGCACGACTTTCAATGTGTTCCAGTTGGATCCATGGGGATTTTCTGCTCATGGAAATCTCTTGTTGGACTCTATTTATAAAAACAACATCGGAGAGTGCTACTTTATTTATACTTTCCGCCGAGAGCATGAGTAAAAGTCTTTGCGAAAGCTGACAAAAACTTTTCAAATCCTTTCTGGCAGGAAAAATTAATTTTGGAACATTTTCCACCCTGCCCTGTATTTTTTCTCACCTCTTGGCCCGCATGAAATATTCATGGCCTACTTTTTGGGGCTGCCAGAAAATGGCTCTCCTCTTCTTGTGTGCCCCGGCGGTTGCTGCAGGCCAGAGAAACAATTACACAACAAATAGGAAAACATATTAAACAACAATTTACGGAGCAGAGTCCTCGCATAGTCTTGCCACTACGGCAGGCTACTTTATGAATCACCACCCATAAGTTGAGACAACAAAAGCAAAGCGTATGCGAGTGCCATAAACAAGAATATAGCTGGTATTCTTGCAGGAGGAAGGCTAACGGAGAAGACCTACCAACCCTCTGGGCCCGGCCAGAACCATGTGTTTGTCTTCCTTCCGTTTGCGTTGTTCTTCTTGTTTCGGTGTACGTCTCCGTTTCGGTTTTCGTTTGGCCAACACAGTCTTCTTGTACGAGAATCCTGGGTAAATTAAACTTTATGCCGTGGCCCTTCATTACAGATCGGTTCGTGAGGTGCCCAAAAGCGATAAGTGAAATGGAATGATGGTGAATCTTCTCTAGGAGCTGTTGCTGTTGCTGTTTCTGTTTCTGTTTCTGTGGTTTATGGGTCCTCAAAAATCTGTAGAAGAGTACGTACAGAGGGTAAAGTTTTTGGATGAAATTTTTAGTTCATTTCTGGAGCCACTTACATGCTTGCTGGTCAACGATTTATCAGGCATGGCTTAGTCGTCTGAGGGAAGAGTGCGCTCCAGGGTTCTTTGATTGGGTGGGAGATGTGGGCCGGCAGCCGAGTGCGGCGACAGAATGTGTATAAATTGTGTCAAAAGTGTAGCAAAGCATTCAAGAATTTGTTGAATTGTGTTTTGTGAAAGTTTTACTCTGCAGTTATTTAATTGAATTTGCCACCGATGGCGCTGTGGCTGTTGCTGTTCTCTGGCTCTGGCTGCCACAACTGACCCGGGGACCCGGCCACTATCCACCCATCCAACCCCCATCCTCCATCCTCCTATTCCCCCGGAAAAGTTCATGTTTTCTGTGTGTGTTCGTAATTCCTCGTTTAGATTTCCGTCTCTGAAGCCTGATGGCCGATGTGCGGTGAAGGATGGATGAGGGCGGCCAGAGTTGTTGCCTGCACTCGCCAGTATTTTCGAAAGTTTTTACGATTGTTTATTAAAGAACTAAGCGCTCCTAATAAGCTTATGTACAGGGCGTGGCCCAAACTAAGACTTGAAGCAGTGGCAGCAGAAGAATCAGTAAAATGCTTGCCATCCAAAAAACAATTCAAATTAAATTGAAAGTCCAAAACGCTCAGCGGCCATTCCCTGCGACTTTAGCTTCTGCATTTTTGCCACTGACAGCAGCCCCAAGGAAACGCCTGCAACAATAAAGAAAAGAACAAAAAAAAAATGAAGAGAAAGCAGCGAGAAAGAGCGGGGAGAGAGCCGTGACGGGACTCCCCTCTAGAGCCAGACACAGGGACACTGTGATTGTGGAATTTGTCTTAAAATAATATTGCATGACTGCAGGCACTGCTTGCAGCAGTAGGCGGCAGTGGCAGTAGTAGCAGCAGGGGGGGGGCATGGAAAAGCTTAAAGAATGGGGAAAACTTTGGCTAGTCGCACGAGGAAAGACACTGCCATAAAGTGTTTACGGGTCACGTTAATGGATATATAAAGAAGTATAATGAAGAGCTTTACCAACAAAAGCAAGCTTGAAAGAGAGGCTCCATAAAGAGAGAAAGTTGAGAAGAAGCAAATTGATTATAAACAATCGAACAGCCAAACGTCTCCCCACAGCCAGAAGCTGAGATTAGATGGATGAAAGAGATGTTTATAAACACCCCAAGGAGACACAAATTGATTAATATGAATGAACAACAGAAAAAGAAGTGGCCTTTCAGCCATTACCTCAAACACTTGTTATTAGATTAAGTGACTTGTCAAATAGTTTTCTCCTGCTCCACACACAAAACAGACAGAACAGTGAATGAAATTTTGGTTTAATCACCACACTTGTGTGATTCTCTGTCCCAATCACTTAGTTAATTGTTCTCGAATGCAATGCACTGCACTTAAGTATCTCGAGAGCCCCAAAGTTTGTTTAGCCGTAGAAAATCACTTAAAACGGATTTTCCTCATTGGGTGTATAAACAGTTTCAGTTTCAGTTTCCGTTTCAGTTTCCGTTTCAGTTTTCCCCATCGTGTAGAATGCAATTAAAATGGAAAATGGATTAAGCTTAGAATGCGCCTGCCCGGGGACCCGAATCCAGGTATTCGAATCACTTCACTCGGAATCGCAACCTTCGCATTTGAGTGAAGATACCCGGCTGCAGTATAAAGTATAATCAGCAAAAGGAAACCATTTATGTGCGTGAGAGAGAGAGAGAGAGGGGGGGAAATTTAATTGTGCGAGTGGATCAAGGGATGGTGAGGGGGAGTGGGAAGGGGAAGAGACGACGTAGGGGTGTGTGAGCTGGAGCCACGGGAGTTCGCTGCTCCGGCAGCCCCGTCGAGGACATCGCTTTGATGAGTGCAAGCAAACGGGAGGATGCATTTCCTTGCATAATTTTCGGCATTTAATCGGATTACTGCAGGACTCGACAGCAGCAGCAGAGGAATCGTTGAGTTGTCCTTGTGCAAATACATTTATGGCCAGGCCCAAAAGAATTCAGTGCAACCGCGCCCGATTTAATACGATTAAGTGTCATCTGTTGTCGTCGGTTGTCAGCACGTGTTCCTCCGAGTGTTTTGAGCCTCTGCTTAACCAGAAACCAGAGAAACTAATTGCTCACCCTTAACCGAAGTTGTGTTCGTTTTACCACTCCCAAAGCCGTTTCCGCTTACGCTAGCCCACAGCCCACTCCCAATTCCATTTGGTCTTTCATTCCCGACTCCCTTGGTTACAGCCACCATCCAGCAGTATCCGGCAGATCCTGACCAAGTGCGTGGGCGTTCGTTTAATGCCACTTTGATTTTCACACTATATCTAGCACCCATCCAGCCACTCACACTGGCCCTCTCGCCCTTAATCGTTTTTCCACCGACACTTGGGGGGCAGACTGGGGGCGGACTTAATTACGCACGTATGGCTGTTTAAATTGGGTTTACTGGCGGTGTGTAAATGTTAGTTTTATGTTAATTAACTATTGTTTATGTCAATTAAGCGAGGCGTTCCGCGGGCCCTGTTGTGTGCGGTTGGCTGGGGTTGAGGGGCGTAGCTAAATGAGATACAAATTGTGTTAACTTGGGCAAAGAAATGGGAAATTAATATACCGCAAGGTGGCGAGAGACAGCTTAATAGGGTGCTACATTTGGGAACCACTAAGAGCAACTAGAGAAGGATCAAATGCATATATGTATTTGCAACAGGACCTTTTTGTGGGGTTACATATCACAGTAGAGCTTTTGACCCTAACACGATACCGAAAAAATCTCCTTTTCTAAACGGTGTCTAGGATTTGCAGAGAATTCGTCTCAAAACTTAAACTGCTCCGAAATGTGACAAGTCGAGACACAGGATCCAGCCAGAGAAGGCCATGAACAAAGCAGTCACTCTCGACTCCAGCAGGCTTATGTTCGCTCCTTGCCACACTTTCTCCTTGCCACTGCCTCCCTTTGGATGGCAAACCAGTCACAGAGGTTGCCATTGACAATGGTATATGGTTACAAATAGACGGTACGCATCAGATAGCAGGTGCTCCGGTTGCACACTGAGGAAAACGCCTTCTTTTGGGACATGTATTCCCAATACTAAAGCATTCTTAAAGGAGAGTTAACCCTGTCAACAATTGAACTGTTGTGTGCGCTTTTCACAGTGTACATAGATATGTGTACATATTTCTCCGCATAGGCGCTGCCGCCCTGCCCCAACCCGCCCCAACCACAATTCATTTCGCTTAAGCTCCGTTAAACATATTTAAAGTACGTGATGTTAAGTGTCTTCTGGGCATTTGGACTCCAGGCCCCAGGCTGAGCAGTCCTTGAGCGGGGGTCTTTACCTTCTTGCATAAGCAAATTTTAATATGTTTAACTCGTTTTTGTTGGGGAAGAGGGTGCCAGGAGCATGGGGAGTGGTAAGTTTCAAGGGATCGGCAGAAACTTCTGGCGTTAATTTTTAACAAGCTTCGTTTGGGCATCATTTGAGAGCCGAGAGCTTGCCAACGTACATAAATGTCATCCGTGGAGCGCTCATCCATCAATGAGCTTTGAAAAATTAACGCTGCGAGTGGCACTGCCAAAGGACTTTCGATCCACGACAGAAGGAAGGCAGGCGGAGAGGATGAAGGGATGGATGGATGGGAGTGAGGGGGCTTGTGGCCTGTCGATTTAAATTATGCAAAACGTTTCGTACGATTCCCCGGCTCTGGTGCCGAGGCTCGGTCTGGGCCTGGACCTGCCAAAAGGTATGCCTGAATGATGAATTATATTGGCCAACGAGTTAACGCAGTTGGTAAAAAGTAGGAGAGGGAGTGAGGAGTGGGATGGGTGCTGCGGGTTGGGAATTGTGGTTTGTGCAAACGATTCTGGCATTTCCATAGATTAAATTTGATTAGAGTCCGCTACGTGATCAACTTATGGCCAGTCGGCCATCGTAAAAGGGTTGTAAAGTCATGACACAGTGGAACCACAACTAAATGGATTACCGTTTTAATAATTTATAGCAAAATTTAGTGGAGAGAAATTAACATTTTGTGGGCAATGCAAAGTGGAACTCGATTTCGGTGATTTAGGTGATTATTATTGAAAGTTCTTATGGGAAACTAATGATTGGATCGTGACAGCGAGCACGTGATCCGCCCTCAGAGCGCAAACAGTGTGCTGTAACAGAGAGCAGCTGTTAAAGCAGAGCTTTAACCGGGAGCAGTAACAGGCTGTTAACCTGGGGTGTTAACAGCGATTAGGCTCTGTTACAGAGAACAACTAAAGCGTCAATCACCAGCGAGCACGCGATCCGCTCTCAAAGCGCAAACAGTGCACTGTAACCGATAGCAGTAACAGGCTGTTAACCTGTAAACTGTTAACAACGCTTTGGCTCTGTTACAGAGAAGAACTAAAGCGTGAGCTTATTTGTAACGGGGCAACAGATTACTCATGAACAACACTTCTTCACCGACTGATTTTTAGCCCTTCAGACACTTATAATTGACAGCGAACTAAGTTTTATTGTTCTCCAATTAGATAAGATGAGATAATTGACTCGACTCAATTAGCAGCTGCTTTGGCGCATTCTTTTACTCTATTCCACTAATACTCTTGTCCCCCACCCATTTGGTTTGCTTTCCCTCTGTTTTCTGCTACTCTCTGCCCCCCACACACACTCTTGCTGGCTTTCATTCATTCACCTACGACTCTACGATTCTGCACAAGGCACACACACCTTTACACTCGTACACCCCACAATGCATCAGTCACCACCGCCAACCACCGCCCTGCAACCACCCAAACCCTCACACCCCACACCCCACCCGCCGTCCAGCTTGCTAATACTTTTTTACGTATTTCTCTCTTTACTTCTAGTTGTGCTTTTGTATTTGCCAATTTTAATGAGTGTAGAAAGCAAATTCAAAAACTTAAGAAACAGAAAACAAAAACAATATAATACAAAAAAAAACTTTAGCAAGAATAACACCAACAACATCAACAACAACACATTATAAAGAATTTTTTACAACAACAACAAAAAAGATTGTTTCAAAAACTCATTTCAACAATAACTACAAAAAGCACGTATACACAATGTGACAATAAAATAGAGAGAGATAGAGAGAAAGAGAGAAAGAGAGAGAAAAGAGAGAGCGCACAAAGAGGAATCCAATTGCACGAACTAGAATGAGAAAAATTAACTGAAAAATCATCATCAACAACAACAACAACAACCGCAAGAACACCAGCAACAGTGATAGAGAAACGCACAAGCAAAAAAGAAAACACCGAAATAAAATGCAAATAATACCAAAATTAATACAAAATTAATACCGACAAATTACCAGCTGCAGCAGCATTTTTCGCTCGTCCTGTCCCTTTGCTTGCCGAATGCCTTTGCACTACCACACTCTTGGTGTTCCCGTCGTAGTGTGTGAGTGTGTGTCTCTCTCTGTGTGTACCTCCCACCAACAACACCACCTCCACCGCCACTACCACCACCCCGCTAGCCACATATGTATGTGTCCCGCATCCGCCCCACGCCAAACCCTCGATCGGTGTACGTTTATGTGCGTGTGTGTGTGTGTAGCACCCAAGTAGTTACCACCTAGAGAAATAGAGCACGCACCCCACAAACACCAACAAATCCACCAATCAGCACCACCTTCATAAACCACCGTTAAGAAGCAGCAGCAAACAACCAGAAGAAAAGCAAAAGCAAGAGAAACCACCAGCACCAGCACCACCACAGATTGTGGCAGCCTGAAGGCAGGTCAGTGTCGTCGTGTCGGGGGCACGACAGTAGAACCAAACCCGATCCGACCCGACCCGCAACCAAATCAAACCGAACCGAACCGAACCGCTCCAAACCGAATAGAACCATCCACAACCAGTCCTGGTCTTCCTTCCGATCTGCTCCTCCGATATCTGATCCTCTGATACCACCAAACCACATACCAGCACCACAATTGCACATTACTACCATAGATACCCCAGGCAGTACTACTACCGCATGGAGCGCGGCGGCACCAGCGGTGGTCAGCAGCATCAGCAGTCGTCGCAACATCAGCAACAGCAGCAGCAGCAATCGCACCACCAATCGCACCACCAGCGCCACCAGCATGTGGTGGCCGTGCACAGCTATGACCCCTATCTGACGGCGGGAGGGGCGGACGAGGAGCATACCTCGGGCACCTCGTCTTTTGACAATCCCGCCACCAAAAAGAAACCACCCAAGCTAAAGCCAATCCATCGATCCCTCTCCATGGCCATCGACAACTACGCCCCCGCCACGTCCTCCGTATCGATGGGAGATCTCGGTCTGGACATGGATCTCGATCTTGAGCTCGACATGGAGCATGGCATCCTCATCAGTGAGCAGCCGCTGATCCATCGCTCCGCCTCGCCGCTACCCCTTTCCAGGTCGGCAGTCGCCCTCCATCCTCCGCAGACCCTTGCCCTCCCAGCACAACAGCAACATCTACCCCATCCAGCCCCCGGTATCCAGCGCGCTGGCAGTGGTGCCCTTTCCCCAGCTCTCTCTGCCCGCCAACAACACCATCACCACCTCCTCCAACAACAACAACAGCTACACCATCAGCAACAACAACAACAACAACAAAAACTACACCACCAGCAACAACAACAACAACAACAACAACAACAGATGCATCTGCACACTTTTCAGCATTTGGCCGCACAGGCCGCTGCTGCGAGGCATACGCAGTCGCAATCGCAATCGCAATCGCACCACCAGCAATCGCACCGCCAACACCCCCATTCGCATCCGCATTCGCATCCGCATCCGCTTCCGTCGAGCTCACCCACCTCCCACGCGGTGAGCCCGGTGCTCGGCCAGGGCCAGCAGCAGCACCAGCACCAGCAGCAGCACCGCCAGCAGCCGGACATTTATCTGGTCAGCAGCAGCAGCCTGGGCGATGGAGCGGGCTTGGGTGTGGGTGTGGGTATGGGTATGGGTATGGGCATGGGCCGCTCGACGTTGGGAGGGAGCACATCCCCCATTCAGTTCATCGATGTGGACGATGTGCCCAACCCGACGGTCGTCGCCGCCCAACGCCCGACGATGCACACCCACCCGCTAAAGAAGAACATGTTCCGGCGCTCCGACACTATTGACGTGCATCCGTCTACCAATTTTCAGATGAAGAAAACGCATTCCTTCCACGCCCAGCAGGATCCCGCCGCCCTGGACCAGATACAGTTGGCCGTGGCCTCCGGATCGGCCGCATCCAGTCGACGCACCAGCTCGGTGCGCGGCAACTTCCTGATGCCCGGTCCGCCAGGAGGTGCCAGCGGTGGCAAGGAAATCTCGCGTTCCCCGTCGCCCAGTAGGCGGGGCTGCCGCTCGCATCGCTCTTTTAACGATCCGGGTCGCAGACCCAGCACGAAACCCGAGTCCGTGGTGGAGTCCCAGATCCGACATCCCTCGCTGAACGACGACCTCATGGAGCCCATGGACGGACGGAATCTCTTCCCCCCCACGAACCTATCGCTGGAAAACGAGCTCTTCGTGGAGTCCCGCTCGCGCAGCAACAGCCACACCAAAATGGAGGAGCTGGGTCTCGCCCAGCTGACTGCCGCCGCCGTGGCCGTGCAGAGGCTGCGCAAGGCCTCTGGCTCCTTCGAGGGGGCTGTCGACGGCGGCCTGAGCAGCCACACCGCCACCCATCCGCCCGCCACCTCGAGCAGCGTCAAGCAGAAACGTGAGCCGCATCCCCACTCCCGCCAGCAGAGCACCCACAGCCTTGAGCTGGACGGCAGACCCTCGACATCCGCAGCGGCGGCGGCGGCCGCAGCGGCAGCAGCAGCGGGCGGAGGCCATCCCCTGCAGCTCCACAGCGCTGCGGCCGCGGCCAGTGCGGCGTACCACTTCAAGAGGGGGGCACAGCACGGACGCTCGCTCTACCTCTCGCCCAGCAACCTGGAGGAGCTGACCGTGCACCGGCCGGGTGTCCTGGCGGCAGCGGCCGCCTTCCAGGGCACCAACGCCAGCGCGAGCGTGAAGCAGGCCAAGGCTCTGCACAGCGCCAGCATGCGGCTGAGAAGCTATCGTGAGACATTGAGCGCGTCGAAGAAGTCGAAGAGCTTCATCGGCGACGCGGGAGTAATGCAGGGAGCCCAGGCGGACGACGACTTTGAGCTGAGCTCACCCCACCGACGGAACAGTCGTCCGCTGTCGACGGCAGTTCCCAGTTCGAGCGTGAACCTGGACGAAATCAAGCGCAGTCCCCGTCCCATCTCCATCTCTGCGTCGGCGGCGGCGGCCGCCTTCATCGACGAGAAGCGACCGAGCTTCGAGCGGAAGTCCTCGCTGAGCTTCGACCAACACGAGCTGGCGGACGCAGCCTTCGCCGCCCAGGTGCTGCGACCCTTTCACCACAAGCTGGCAGCCGGGCGGAAAGGCTCCGTGGGCGGGGGCTCGCACAAGCTGAAGAAGAAGTCGCTGAGCGACGAGACCGACGAGGACGAGGAGGCGGATCGCAAGCGCAAGCGCATCGTCTGCATCGTCCTGGCCACCGTGCTCCTGTGCCTTGTATGCGCCAGCGTGTTCGTCGTCGTCGTCACGCTCACCTCCGGCTCGGGCCAGTCCGGAAAGAAGGCGCACTCCTTCAGCAGAGACACCCCGGTCCACTACACCGGCATGCGGCCCTCATGAACTCCAACGCCCACGAGGATGCTGTCGAGAGTAACCGTCGTCGTCGCCCCCCCAAACAGTTGTTGTCCCCACCCTCTGATGAGATTAGACTCGATTTCGTTTGCAATTTGGCTTTCGCTTCCGCTTCGATTCCGTGCTTTCAACGTTCTTCCTCCTCGTCGTCGTCCCCCCTGTTCCTGTTGGTTCCTGTTGGCAAATTGGGTTTCCTCTGTGCCGTACCCCGGGTCCGGCTCCAGCACCGGCTATCGCCATGGCTCGGACACTGATTCCCCTCAGCCGGATTGCCTAATTGACGTTGGGCCACTGCCCACAGTAGGAGGAGGAGGAGTAGGAGCACCAGCAGCAAGAGCAGGACATTGAGCTGCAACAATCGATTTGCCTGTAAGTAGGCAATGCCTTTTGTGTAAGGATCTCTAACTCCCCGATGACAGGGCCACCCGGACACGGTTGTGTTATGCTGTGCGTTGCTCAAGAGTTTTAACTTTTGCTTTATTTAAAATATCTGTGATAAATATTTAAGCTTTGAAAGAAAACTAAAAACTAAAATCGTCGGTTGTGTGCCGTGGGGGAATTGAAAGACTTAAGCTTTTAAAAATATATTTGTACGTGTTTCTCCGAGTGCATTGTCATCCCCCCCTAGAACCAGCAACAACTTCATGCAAATCATTGAACGAGGTCAGGCTCCAGCTTTTGTCCATTGTCAACCATGCAACACACTCACAAACATCCCCTAACACGCACACACACACCCACAGTTACCACAGAAGACAGTGTGACGAAGCATCATGGCCATATGTTCTTATAGACCATAAAGTTGTGCAAATACAAATATGCCAGCATGCCACCATGCCACCAGGCCACCATGCCATTACCCCCGCAAAACACAAGGAATTCTCAAATATTGAGCTGGCAAAAGCTCAGCAAAATCCCCGAGCATTACATAACTGACTAACTGGCTAACTGGCTCCTCTCCCAACCTGACTGCCACACACGGACAGCACGCCACACAGGGCCTTAGCCTGGGCCCAGACACGCACACAGGCATACAAAATGATACTGTACTTACTTTGCCTTGACTTTAATGACTCTGGCTGCAGCAGAAGCCGCAGAAGGAGCCAGGCAGCAGCAACAGCAGACAAAGCCAAACTAATCAGCACGTGTATGTGCGTGTGTGCGTCTGCCGTGAGGCACAAACAACGGTAAACCGTCTCCGAGGGGGAGTAAGTGGATGAATGCGTGTGCGAGTGGCCGAGAGACAGGCCTTGCCGAGGAGGAGGACCTTTCCCTTCGTCATCCTGCTCACTTTTTATGCTCTCGCTTAATAGTTATGTTTGTGGTATGCGTACCGCCAACCCCACGTGTGTATCTGTGTGTGGGTGTGTGTGTGTGGGGGTTTGCAGCATCATTACGGTACGGTACAGTTGGTTTCCTTTTTTTATTATTACACTGGCTTACACTGGTGTCGGTCGTCGGTCGTCGGTGCAGAGGAATATTCCAACTCGTCTCGTACACAGCCTTAATTTTGCGTTGACGACATGGAAACTAGGTTACTTTTCCATGAGTGAATGGCTGAAAGTGGGACTGGGACTGGGACTGGGAGTGGGAGTGGAAATGGGGATGGGAGAGTGAGAGTGAGAGCGTGTAGAATGTGCAACAAAAAAAGTAAAAAACTAACAATTGTTTATTATGAAAAGCAAAAGGCGAAAACCATCCATGCCAATGACAGTGCCCGCGCTCAGTTGGCTTCAATGGCCTTGCCTTGCCAACTGGCAGCTGCCGCCCCCTGTTGCCACCCACCCCCCTAGTGCCGCCACTACCAAAGCTGACGATGTCCCACATGACCGCATGACGGACCAGTGGCAACAAGCATTTGCAGCACATACCAAAACAGGCAAGATATTGACAGTTCCATGTGGGCACACCACAAAAAAGTCATGGTGCAACCTTTATATGAGGAGAAAAGAGAGAGGGAGTCCCAGTTCTATGTAGCCTCATTGAAGAGTAATCTAGTCGCCATTCTGCATCTTAGATTTTCCTCTTTCCACTGCGATTTATTCTCAGTTAATCAATCGTTGAAGCAGATAACAATTTTCAAGAACAAGATGTAATACGAGGTGATCACGCAATTAATATCCACTATTTTATCCGCAATAGCAATTAAAAACGATTGTTTTCCATTCCGAATTGAAAGTCCACCTGTTCTATTATTTCCATTCCATGGCTTTGCATTTTCCATGCCATGTTTCTCCAGTGGGTAAAATAGTTAAAATGAAAGCCCATGGGGGAGAGTGGAAGCCAGAAAAGTGCATCGATAAATTCAATTTAAAGGCACAATAGTAGAAGGCAGCAATTCCCAGTCCCAGGCAACTAATTAGTCCTCGCCCTTCATCCGCCAGGCCCAGGTGTAGAGGCAGTGGGTGGGGATGGGGGGCAGCAGTTGTGGGGCAGCAACAGGCTAGAAGAAGCAGCGCCAACAAAAGCAACTGTCGAGATAGTTAGGCTGGGGAACACAACGGGGCGAGGGAGTAAGGACATTGGAGCAGAGAGCTTTTGCTTTCAACACCACATTTATAATTAAACAACATGAAAGACAAAGAGCCACAGAATGATTGAGCGAGACTGAGGCAAACCCCAAGAATAGAAGGAAAAGGGCGACCGAGGAGACAGGGGAGGGTGTGGCAGAAAGTTGGTCGGCAGCATTTATGAGCGCCCCATAATGGCTGTTAACAATTTAACTTGTTTACCTGTGGGAAAGTTATATGTTAATTGGTCTCTCACAGTGCTTCCCCCTCGGCCTCCCCCTTCCCGCCTCCCACACACCAGCACGTGCGCACTGACACGCGACCGGGTAGGCCGTGCTGCCCCCAAACGGACACGCACAGGGCTGAGCAAATGTCCTTAGAGGAACGCTGAGTGTGGCTCGACTAGGAGTCATTCTGTAGAAGAAGCCACATGGCAGATATGATAAAAGCGGGCCTTAGTCGTTTATCACACATAACCATTCAACGATAGGTTGTAAAAATAGTTGGTAGTTCTATGGGTAATACCTACAGATTCGAGTTTGAAGACCACGCTGAAGATATCCGTCAGTTAATGATGCTTTAATCTAATTCTAACGACAGCACGGAGCGCCTTTTTAATGATGATCATGAATATGAATACAAAATGGGGACATTGTGTCCAGTTAGTCTCTGGTCATGCCCCTGCAGCCGGTGGGGAGGCCAAGCCGAAAGAAAGACGAGGCAAGGGCATTGTGCTGAGTAGCTCATACTTGCCCCAACAGCAGCAGCAACAAAGCAGCCGCAAACAGCACTTGGCCAAGTGAATAATGGCAGGCATCATCACCTGGGCCACCAGGCCCCCATTCTGCCCCCATTCTGCCCCTAACCGTACCCCTACCCCTGCCCCTGCCCCTGCATCTACAGCCCCTGCAACCTGCCTTCCTGGGCATTAACACGTTGCGATTACGCCTCATAGCCTATGCAAAGGCACAAGCACGGGACCGAGAACGGACCAGGGGATTCATGCCTGGACAGAGTTTAGCCATGGTCCTCGTCCCCCACCCTCTCCCCCTCTCGCTCTCTCTATGTGTACTCTATGTGTACGTATGTATGAGTGTGCGGCCTTTGCTCCACTTACACATATTAGTTTGATGACGACAGCAGCAGCCATGTGTGATGCGGCTGCATCCAGACTGCAGTTGCAGCACTTTAAAGTCGCCTTCCGCTCCCCCCTCCCCGCTCCACACTCCCCACTCACCATGTGGCTGCCACTGAGGGTGTTGCTGTTTCCGTTGCTGCTGCTGCTGAAGCTTAAAATGTTATTACTAATTTTTGCAATTAAATGAAAGCGTAAATGTTGAAATTACTCAAATGTTTCCACTGTCCTTGCCTCTGTGTGTGTATGCGTGTGTGTGTGTGGGTATGTTTGCGCTTGTGTTTGTGTTGGCTGGTTTGGTGGCCTTTTAGGGCAAGTATTTTTTAATTAAATTTCTGGTGCGAGCTCATTTTGCAGAATGCCGGCAACAAAGTGCAGTGGAAGGCAGGCAAAAAAATTAGCAATTCTACAAGGCGAGGGGAGGGACTCCATGGAAAGGGGAAGTGGAGTGGCCGCCGAGACTAAGCAAATCAATCAAATTACAATTGCGAATGTATACTATATATTGTAGATGTAGCCCCAGGGGGTGGGGTGGGGGGTCATGCTATCAAACTCCTGGATGGACTGAAGCAACAACTGTGACCTGTCTGTAAATGTACAGATACGAGTGTATCTGTGTGCGTTTGTATTCGTGTGCTTGTGATTGATTGGCAAACAAATTTTGACACTTTACACAACACCAACAAGGAAATACTCGTACAGGACTCATCCCCATTCCCGTTTTCCATCGCCCATCTCCCAATTCCCATCTACCAATTTGTTCAGCGTTAATTAAAACTGCTGTAAAATGCACAAAAGCGTTGAGCAAACAACAACCGCGACGACAATCCGAAGGGGGGAGGGGTGCCCAACACAAGGCAGGGGCAGGAGCACGTGACAGTGTGTCCACAACGAGGGCGGGGGGTGGGGGGGAAGACACATGCTCGAACAATACGTACATACATATATCGTGTCATATCCGAGCGCGATAACCAAAAACAAACGAAATACAAAAAGTGGAAACGGACACGGGAACGGAAACGGAAACGGCTGCCGTAACCGTAACCATATCCATAACCGAAACACCGGGAAATGCAACACGAACACACACAGAAATAATGTTGGACTGTGCTTAAAGTAAATAGTCTGGATTGATGAAAGTTATATTCAAGAATTCATCAACAGGCATTTACTTCAACTGCAGTTTAAACGATATGCAACTGGATAACAACGAGCGTGCAGTGAATGTTCGACTAGTATCTACAGATGTCGCATCTGTAGCTTGTTCCATTAGAGTTAGACTTAAGAATTGAGTAGATTTGTTTTTGTGGCATGCAGAGCCCATTATTTACCCTTCCACTGATACTATCCACTCTATCTTCCTCTCTCGCCGTCGACAGTCCGTCAGGAGAACGAGCGGAACATTCGGGAGAACATGGAGCGCACGCGGATGATGAAGAACCGAACGGAGCTGATGTTGCAGCGGCAACAGTTGATGCACGTTCCATAACAACCGAGCAGGAGCAACAGCAGCAGGAGCAGGCCACAATAAGCAGGCGGAGGGAAGGAAGTGACACCCGCCGACTGGGGCAGATGCCACCGGATGAGATACCACAACAAGATGGCTGTGTGTCAGAAGCGGCAACAAGAGTTGTGGCAGTCAAACAGGGGAAGTACTCTTTCCTTCCTTCCTCCAGATGTCCTGCTATCTTCCCCCACCCCCCTACACACAAATGTTATGCGCACAAAGGTAAAATAATAAAACAAAAAAAAAAAAAAAAACAAATCAAAGGAATGGAATGGAGGAGCAGCACTCCGAAGTGCTCGAGAAAAACAAAATGAAGGCAGAAACCCCCCAAGGAGAAATCACTTGTTTTGCATCTAAATGAGAGGTGAGAGGAGAGAGCAGCATCCGGTTAGATGCCCACCATTGTTAGACGATCAGAGGAGTCGCGAATTGAACTAAAGTAAACGTTAAACATTAAACACTAAACACTAAACACTAAAGATTAAACATTAAACATTACACATTAAAGTAAAACCAAAAGTGATCCAGTCTAGTGCTAAGTAAGAGTCAATAGTCAAAAAACGTTGTTAGTAGAGTTGCTGCAATGGCATTGTATGTACAATATAGTAAATGTTCAGGTACAGTCCGATCTGGTTTGCCCACGAAAGATTAGTTTGTTCGATTTGCTTTACTGATGATTTTCTTTTGATGTATTCCCCGAACGGACCAGAAAGGACTGTCTTGTTTGTATCGTAATTGTTGTGCTTGGGGCTTAATCCCTCGATGAGGTTGAGGAGCGACGCCACCACTTCCCTTAACAAGAAAATTGAGCCAAGGTTTCGATTGTTCAGTTCGGATTAACAAAATGGTTTCAATTTTTTGTTTGCTCAAGTTTTCCCATTTGGTTTTTCCTCCTCGAACGGGTGGCGTCGATAGGAAAGTGGAGTTGGTCAATAAACCTATAGTTATGTGTATTTAAAACTATGTTGTTAACTGAAACAAGTACTCCCAAGTAAATGTTAAAGAAAGAAGTAAAGCAAAACACACGAATCGAAACGAAACGAAAAGTTTTTGTAACTCTAAGAACAGGAAGAGGAACTAGGAAAAGGCAAAGGAAAAATACAGTACGAGTATTCCAGAGATACATTTCGAATAAACACAATTTGCATAATGATAACAATAATTCTAATACAATGCATAGCTGGAAAATCCCAAGGGAGCGGAATATTCAATAGTTTCATTCGCATTTGGAGCGAAGAATCGGGGAGAATAATTATTGATGTATAGCATAACTAAATAACTAAATAGCTAACTAAATAGCAGACGAGTAAATAAATGTTAGTAAATTAGCGGATCGATGTGAAACGGTTACTTAAGTGCAAAACGAGCTTGTTGTCGAATTAATTTTAAATGGCATTACATTAAGTGAAACTAAGCTAAAAGGTTAAATGTTTTTTTAGGTGTTCAATGTTGAAATTAATTTGTGGCCCAAGGGGCAGACTCTCCAATTCGCATTGCCCCGGTCAGGTATACATACATACATATATATGTACATACGAGTATATAGTAGTAGGTACTATATATTTTCATATTTCCTATGCTAACTGAGTTGCAGGTTTGACGAAAAATTTAGCTTGAAGCAAAATTCTATCGGTTTCAGCTTTGGACAGCTTGCAAGACCCCCTAGACCACCCCCCCACCCCCCGTCTACCAGTTCCCTTTGAGTGTTGCGCCAGGCGGCAAACATTTTCCAAAGGTTTTGTGACCGAATCTGTTTCGGGCAGTCAATTAATTGGATCTAAACAGATGAAGAAAACGCAGACGGTCCGCGGGGCTTACCATATGTACATACACATACATATGCATATACGAGTAGATACACACACATACGGACACACACATTGGTGTTTCAGGGGGGAGAGGTGTTCAGCTAAGGAAATGAAAAGCTTTAAATTAGCTAAATACAATTTCAGAAATAAACATTGAAAACGCATTAAACCGGATCGGTGTTGAGAGCATTACCAGTGCGATAGACACAAAAAACAACACACACACACAGACAGACACACCGACCCAAGCACAGATACAGAGATAAACAGATTTATAAGATTTGCATTTTGGTCAAGGAATCAATTTCACATTTGACCAGACATCAAATAATGACAAGACACAACACACAAACACACAAACACACACACACAGACGCACAAGAGAAAAAGTACGATACTTAGTAATGGCATTTAGGGGGATTCAGACAGGGAAATGGGAAATGGAAAATGGCAAATGGCAAATCGCAAATGGCAGCTGGTTGTACGAGTATGTATTTACTAGGTTTGCAAAACTAATTTAAGCCGTGCTAAAGCAAACGCATGATGCATGATGCATGATCCATGATTCAGGATTCATGAAGCGAAGAGTCGCCAGAAAGGAAACCAAACAGTTAATAGCTAAAATAAATTGTCTGTAATTATGCGTAGAGCTATGTAAGTGTGTAAATTGTAAGCTGAATTATTATACAACAATAAATAAAACTAACTACAGCCGAGGCGAATCCAGTGAGGAGTACTCGTACATTCTGGAAATACTCATAACAAACGCAAACAGCATATTAAGTATTACAACAATCAAAATTGTTTCCCGCAAAATCAAACTTTTTAGCCTTTGAACGAGAGACTTTGGTGCCCAAATCCATTTTGAGCAATTATTTACAATGAAAATACGAACGCAAAGAACACACACTCACACACACCCACACACCAACACGCAAACACACACACACCCAAATGTAAATAGGAAAGCGGAAACGGATGGGGAAAAACCAATAAATGAATACACCGCATAAATAAACATTAAATTAATTAACAACTGAAATAAACAAAAAAAAACCGAAAAGAAACACAACACATACGCGAAAAAAACTGATAAAACTTCCAACTTGACGCAAAGGAATCAACTTTAACTGTTAATTGTTGCTCAAAATAAACATAAAAGTGGAAATAAATGAAAAGTAAAGCAAATACAATGCATAAATAAATATAAACGAAAAAATGAAGAAAAAAAAATAAAATACATTTGAACGCATTCGACGTTTTATTCATCAAGCAGAAAATGTTGAATCAAAAGCGAAAGCGAAAACTAAAACCGAAATCACAATTGTGTCACATGTGTAGTATATCTCAGAATGTATTTGTAACTGGAAAAGTATTGAAATGCGCAACAAGAATTCAAAAAACAAATGAAAATAAACTGAATTTACAAATGGAAGAGATTTATCTGGGCGTGTACTTCTTTCTTGGGAGGATATTTGGTGTACTTACTTTTCACAGGCCAGAATCTCCGTCCTTTAGTATCCGGGAAGGAGACCCAAGATGACGTTAAAGGATTCCAAGATGGTGGCAGCCAACCTGGCTGTTGAACTGTTCAACAACCTGTTGAACTCCACGGTCCTCGCATTGGGTGCCTAGTAGGACTCGCCCAGGTTCATCAGCTTCACGCCCGCGGCGTAGACCAGGCGGCTGGGTGAAGGAGTAGGTGCTAGCAAACACAGCCTCCAGTTCTGCAAAGAGCCAATAATTGGAGAAATATCCCTGAAGGGGTTCTGCGAGGGCCACTCACCTTTGCCACAGGACTTGATGAACACGCGGCGCGAGGAGACCGGCGGCACCTGCTCGTGCTTTCGGATCTTCCTGTTGACCACGTTGAAGGCGTTAGAGGCAGGTCGTCTGTGGAGGTCAGTTCCTGCTCTTGAACTCCAGGATCGTGACGCTCTTGTCAAGACGCTCCGAGGCATTGTATATGTCCTGGCGATATTCCAGCTTGGCGGCTCGTAGCTGCGGTCTACGACATGCGCTGATCCTCGCTGTTCCACGAGTTCCACATCTCAATGTGCCAGCGCATCTCGTCGCCGCGCCCGACAGTCGCCCAGGCGGCTTAGTACTCGAGCGGGAGGTGGGCTCCTGGGGCGAGCAGGTGGACAGATACTTCCAGTGGCTACTTTCAAGGTTCAGGGGATTGCTCAACGAAGAAGTTGATCTAGGTAAATCCGCGCTGCAACTTGTGGCCTTCAGCTCGTTCGCGTGGTAGAAGCCCTTCACGCTTGCAATATCGTTGAAAAAAACACTTCTTGGGAGGATATTGGGTCTCAATAGCGTGTCGTATGATGAAAAACCGAGCTTAGCCCATTTACATTCGACACAATGTAAAATAGTCATTAGCGCCATCCATCAGCAGAAATTGGAACTTCATGCCATGAACTGTTAAGTCGTCTTTTGTACTGGCTGGCATGTCGAATGTTATGTCGACTGTTAGCAACAGCAACATTATTTTAAAAATTATTCGTCGTTAAGTAGAATCAATTCGGGTATATCTGAAACGGTATATTTTGAAAAAGAGAGAAATATTTCCGAGGGACGGAAGATATTTACTTGCCAGCCTAGACACCATGTCTAGCTCATACACCTTGCATACTTTATACATTTCATTGTATTTTGAGTATTTTCTAACATTTCGTAGTATTTTCCAGTATTTTTCAACAAACGTAAACATTCCGCCCGTCAGGTGTCGCTGCTTATAAATACATCAATATGTAGCTAATATGTAGCACATGTGTAGTTAGAATGTAAAACATAATCTATCCGGGGCTGCGATCGCCTGTTGCGCAGAAAAGAAAATGAAACAAAGTGAACAATCGTATTAATTGGCAATTAGGGAGAGCAAATATAGTGCGCGAAATCGGGCAGGAATGGAATATAAACAGCAGCAGCTGTGCATATAGTTTTTCCCAGTACAAACGGACCAAAATAAACAACAGTGCTGCGAAGAGGAAGAGCAGAAGCGCGAGCGACAACGCAGCAGAAAGCAGAAACAAATTCGAAAAGCAGAACCAGAACGAGTCGCAGCAGAGAAAAACAACAATCCATCCAGAGCAGGTCGCAGACAGTCTCGAAAAACGCTATTAAAATTTATTTTTGTGTTTTAGGCGTGTGTGTGTGTGTGTGTGTTAGTGGCAGTGGTCGTGTGAGTGTGAGTGTCAGTGCTGCTGGTTTATAAAAATATTTAAACAAAATCATCTGCGCAGGCAGCAGACGAAAACGCAGACGCTCGAAAAGGCTGAGCAGACAGATAAACAACACGGTCGGCGCTTGCTCTCTGGTGACGGTGACGCGGCAAGGTGCTGGAGGTCACTCTCGGCACATTTCGCGCACGGCCGTTCTGTTCGTCATCGGCCCCCCGCAGCACCCACCCCCGCGCGTACGCCCGGTCACATCCAGTTCCATCCGCCCGCGTCCGCAACGTGGGGCCGCGATCTCGAACCGCACACCACACCACACACTCACGAGGCGGAAGAGCAAAGAGTGTGGAAAAGTGAAGTGAAGAGGAACCAAAAAGCGAAAAAACAATAGCCACTCACGCGCTTCTCTTTATTGTTGGTCCCCAACCCCATCTCCATTCCCATCCCCACTGATAAACGGCTGCTATCGTTGATAAATATCCGAGGCACACAAACACCAATTATTCCAATCAAATAAACGGCAAGTGCGAATGCGCCCTCGATTTGTATGCCAGCAGCAGCAGCAGCAGCACTCGACCCCCCATTCCCATACCCATAGTCATAGCCATCATACCCATAGCAGCGCCACTGACGTCAGTGGCTTGACTTGGGATCGGAATCTGAATCGGCAGCAGCGTTATCGTTATCCGAACATGGTTGTGCCGGAGGAGCCGGGCTCGGGGGGCTTTAATCAAACCCCACTATCGGAGCTAAGTGCGGATACGCGCAATCAACTGGCCCGCATGCTCAACCGCAAAAAGGTACTCCACTCGGAGGAGGGTTACGAGCGGGACTGGCGGGGCATCGCCGCCCTGGCCCACCAGCGCGGCTTCGTCGAGGAATATGCAAACAATCCAATGGATCTGGTGCTTAGCAGCTGGAGTCAGCGGAATCCAGAAACGGCCAAGGTCGGTCACCTAGAGCACTTCCTGGGAATCATCGATCGATGGGATGTGTGCGACGACATCCAGGAGAATCTAAGTAGGTGCCGGCCGCAATCTACGTCCCCATGTCCGTCCCTAGCTAATCTTAAATGATCCCCCCTCTGATCCGTGCAGCCAAGGACACCAGGCGCTACAATGTGAGGCAAGAGCAGCAGCAGGCTCTGGTGGAAGCCCACCGCCCGCCTACTGTCATAGAGACCAACAACAACAAGAGCAGCGCCAACAATACCAACACTAACAATATCACAGTGGGTCAGAGCGTCCAGATCCTGAGCGACGATGACCAGAGATGCGTGCAGATGGGCCAGCCCCTGCCCAGATACAACGCCTGCGTCTTGTACGCGGAGGCGGACATCGACCACGCCACGGAGATCATGAACCACCTGGAGTCCGAGCGATACAATCTCAAGGTGAGTCGCGATCACCTTCATTGCCTGTGTGCGTGACCTCCATCTAACCGGAGGGGAGTCCGTTTTCAGCTCTTCCTGCGGCACCGCGACATGCTAATGGGAGTGCCCTTCGAGCACGTGCAGCTGTCCCACTTCATGGCCACCCGCTGTAATCACTTGATCGTTGTGCTCACGGAGGAGTTTCTCCGGAGTCCAGAGAACACGTACCTCGTCAACTTCACCCAAAAGATACAGATCGGTGAGTGCCGTGCCATGTGCATGCCAGATGAGAGAAGTCCCAATTACAGGTCCCCCTCGTTCCCCTGTAGAGAATCACACGCGCAAGATCATCCCCATTCTGTACAAGCCCGACATGCACATACCGCAGACGCTGGGCATATACACTCATATCAAGTACGCCGGCGACTCCAAGCTATATAATTTCTGGGACAAGCTGGCCCGATCGCTGCACGACCTGGACGCCTTCTCCATATACTCGACGCGGCAGGTGAAAACGTAAGTTCATATTCCGTTCCCGGCTTGTTCTCAGTAAACCAAAGTACACTACATGCACCACACAGACCCTCGCCGACGGAGGAGGTGCCGCCTCAGCGGGTGACTACGCCCAACATACGGATACAGATCAACGACAAAGACGTCACCGATTTGCCCAACTACAGCTACAAGGCCATTGAGGAGGACGCCACAATTGTGTCGATGACAGGCGACACCAGTGCCCCGCTGCCGGAGCCAAAGCCGAAGCGGAAGGACAAGTTGTTTGGCAAAATAAAGATTAGTTTTGGCAAGACGCCGCGTAACCTGAACGGCACTACCGGCAAACCGTTGCGGCATGCGCACTCAATTAGCACCATCAATGTCACGGAGCGCGAGCGCACGCTCAGCGCCAGCAGCTCAAACATCTCCACGACGTCAGAGAGCAAGAAGAGCTCCATCAAGTGGCAGCCCAGTATACTGAAGAAGGTGCTGTTCTCGCGCAGCAGCAGCAAACTGCAGACCCCGGGGTGAGCTCCAAGCGGCTGGGATCAGCAGAGCAGCTCATTTAATTCAGAAATTCCCTATTCTTGCGCCCAGTCCGGGGGTCCAAAATCCAATCCAGCCCAGTCAACGTCGTCACCCTCCATGTTTTAGTGATAATCTCTAGTGTAATCCTAATCAAAGCCAACTAACTTAATATACTTAGACGCACTTGTTAACTTATATAAGACAACAACGAATAAAGACAATACCGTATACATACATACAAACAAAAATGTGCCACAGACAGACAGAACCCTAGATAAAGTATGTATACTAGATATGATGAATGATCCGATGAACAGACAATTGTCAGTGAGGTTAAATGTGCACAGCACAGCGAAACACATTGCTAATCGAAGCAAACAATTAACTGTTAGTCACGCGTTCGATAAGTGACTTACTTAATTCAATTAACTGGACGACACTAACCCCCATAAACAGAACCACAATATGTGCCCCACAACCGTCAGTTGTTCGGTCCATTGCGTTGCGTTGCTGTTCTCGCAACTCGCACAGACCCCCCTCTAGGCGATGAGTGCCTTATCTAAGATGAGTAACAACCACATATAAACTATACAACTGTACGATTATGTCTACTATATATAGTATATTGTCTGAGCTGTTTCTTTATGCCCTTCTTTGGCGGTTTCTGAATTGCCTGAGCAAATTCTTCAGCTGACTTTTTGTTTTGTGTGATGATTAGGGCCTTAGCTTTAACTGTTACTGTTACGTTACTGATTGTAGCCGATTGCCCTGAATGCGTGCGTGTGCCTCCTAGAAAAAACAGTACGTTTCATAGCTACTGTGTGATTGAATGCTTCCCCGAAGTCATAGTTGAAATATTACTTCGATTTCTAGAGCTTTTAGAAGTGAACTAAATCGTTTATCACTGAAGTGGCCCGACCCGACCTTCACAATATGCGCCTATGAAACGCACTGTAAGCCGTATCGCGAGTATGAGCAAAGATCCCCGAGAGTTGAGCGTGCCTGTGCCCCGAGCAGGCAATAAACTGCTCAATGTTTGCCTCATTAATTTACTGTTGAATATAGACAACCTTTAGTTCTCGCTGATGTTTAATAAACAGTGCGATTCGTGTGTGGTTCCCCTCCCACGAAAAACGTACACAACATGGATATACTCGTTGTATAGTGTGCATTGTATACGCCGATCAGCCGTGAGTTGGGTGGATGGCGATGGGATGTTTATCAACCAGTTCCGGTTAATCTATAAGACAATTTCAAATTCTGTTTAAATTTGTATTTTTTTTCTCGTTTTATTTATTTTTCGTTTTTATTGTTTAAATCGCATCATAAATAACCTTTTGTTGTTGTAATTTTCTTGTTCATGTTTCTTGTTTTTGTTGTTGTTTTTTTGTTTTTGTAATCGAATTTTATTGTTATTTGTTTTGTTTTCGTTTTCGTTTTTGTTTTTGTTTTGTATTACTTTTATTTTACGTTTTTACTCATCGTGAAATGTTGTTTAATTTTAGTTGATTCTCAATGTTATATGAACTTTTACTTGTGTTTAATTTTTGTTTCGCTTTCGTTTGTTTTGTAGTTGTTTTTTTCTTCCGTTTTTTGGGTGTGTGTGTATGTGTGTGTGTGTGGTTTTCTTAGTCACATGTTTTTAATGTTTATCCATGCTTTTTATTATAATTATTATTATGTATATAACGTAATGTTTTAATAATAGCTCCTATCTCGATTTCCTCGATCCCCTCGCTCATTCCTCGCTATTCCTTTTCGCTTCTCGCCTTTCTCCTCGCCCTGAACTGAAAATTAGTCGCCTCCTCCCTATTCAATTCGATTCGATTCGATTCCTCCCAAAACTTGAGCCCTTGATCTTTAAACTTTGCTTTAATTGAATTCATGATTTTTTTTTCTTTCTCAATGTTGCATGTTTTTCTGTGTCTGTTTGTGTGTGTGTGTGTATATCGATTTATATATATTTGTTTTTATAAATGTTAATCTGTTATATTTGTTGTTAATCTCGCTTTGTTTCGATCTTCTTTTCTTTTCTTTAGTTTAGTTTTATTTTAATGCCTTTGTTTATCGTTTAACAAAATGAATAAAAACAATTTGCAATATGTTTTGTCGTTTGGTTTTCTTCTTTGTTTTGTTTTGTTTTATGTTTTGTTGTATATGCTAATTGATCAATTTATTCGTAATATTCGCACTATTAAAACAATTTAACGCATAATGTGGCATCATTCTCGGCTGCCTGCAACAATGACTTGACATTCCTCTTTCCTCTAAGGCTTATCCCCCTGCCGCATGCCGCCTGCCGCCTGCCCTGCCTTCTGGTATGGATATTACATTACCGAGTACTTGCAAAACAGTTGATTGCATTTGGCGGGGAGGAGGTTCTTTCGTTCGTTTCGCTTACTTTGCAGCACATTTTTTGTTTTGTTTGGTTTTCCATTCGTTTATTCATCTTATAAATCTAACTGATTGCATTTACACAGAGTGTGTGACGAGTCTGAGAGTCTGAGGGTCGAGACCGCTCTTCCGGGACGACCTTTGGGGATCAACAACAGAACCTAATCTTAACTGAACCGAAACGCAACGAATGATGGGGAAACAAGATTCGTGTGCTGTGGTGTGGTGTGGGTTTGTCTCTTAAAGCGTTATCCTCTATAGTTAATTGTTAACAATGATTATGATTATGGAAGTCAGTTGAAGAAGTCTGTATCAGTATGGAAGCTGAGTTATCATACACACATGTATACCCGTATGCTGGTGGTGCATATACGATGTGCTGCGGAATCTCTCGTTTTATTCATTCTTATTATGCAATGCTGCTTGGGGCATTTACACATGCATATGTATATGTATACGCCGTATAGGTATGGGTCGATTCTATATATACGCACAAATGCTCGTCGGCACTCGATTTCCACCTCATTTTCCACCTCGATCGGACTCCACTGCCACTGCCACTGCCCCTGCACTCCACTCCACTCCACTTCACTCCACTCCCTCTGTACTCTGCGGCTTAATCATACAGTATACAGTATATACACATATAGTATATATAGTATATTTGTGTATTCATCTCATGATCATGATCGTGTTTGGGTTGCACATTACGGGCGCATTCGTTCTCGACTTACTAATAAATTAAAACAACGCTAATGAATTTGTTTTCCGTTTGCTAATTGTGAGTTCTCGTTTTGTCGCTTTCGTTCCGGAGCTGCACACAACCGCCATCCTGCTTTGGTGATTTTCTGCTTTCCTGCTTTCGGCTTCCTCCTCGCTCGACTTCAACTTTCCACTTATTATCGTTATCAATTATCAATTTTTCATTTATACATACTAGGGCCTCGCTTTTATCTATGTATATATTTTTCGGTTTAATGCCTAGTTTGTGCCTTGGACAAATGCATGTTAAAGAATCATTTCATTTTATTTCATTTCGTTATTACCTTAGTTTTTCATTGTTCATTGTTCTTTGTTTTATATTTTTGTTTATTTATTTTTTGGCAGAAGACAGATGTGTGATTGATCTTAACTGTGGAAGAGATTGCGTTATTTGTCCATTGTTTGCTTTCTTTTGGTTCTTTATGCTTCTCAAAGCGCACGACCACGCTGTTCGGATCATTCGGAACAGACTTCGATCAGACAACGGAAAGTTTGGAAACTGTGGAGTGTGTAAGGCCCATTGGTACCGAGCGAGATCGTTGCGAGCAGCGTAGACCAGCTACGACTGCTAGGGAAGAGAAGAAACACGATTGCTACGATCGTCACGCGGCATAACGATTGCTTTGGTTGGCTGGTGCTTCGTTTCGACTCGATCGCAGCCGAAAACCGTCTGTACAACTTCGATTTGCATTCGCATTTGCAATAACAATTCTATAGCTTAACCAATGACATCGATACGCTTTTTTCGTCTTACCTAACTCTGCCTATACTCGTATGTATGGTTGTATGTGTTTGTATGCTGAGGGGCCCCTTCCGTTGCTGCTCGTGACACCCGAACGATCACAGTGGATCGGGAAGCCTAGACTCAACGGGGAACGGAACTGGACATGATCTGGCTATGATGATCTACTACAGTGAGATGTCGGGTTTGGCAGTGTTTTTTTCCTTGATGCACACACATCTATAATTCTAATTTCGATTTGCTCCCTTCTCTGATATTTCCGCCTAGGAACATGGGACGTACATGAATCGGCTACGGGTTGGGTTGTGTTGGTTGGGCTTTGTGTGAGTGTATGTGTGTGTGTGCTCAACTCAATGTGTGACAATAGGCTACAATATGTAATACTTCGATATCAGGCATTTTCTTATGGTTTCCCCTTGTTTTTACGCTTTTCACGTTTAAATTTCACTTGAACGTTGAACGTTTTACAACACTACAAGTAACGGCAGTTTCGCATGAGGATTCTGAATGGGGGATTATGGGAAAATAACAATATGTGTATGCATATATGATAATATTGAAGGAACTGAGGATCTTCCTACATAGGAATACGGAATACGAGTACAAACAATTCTGATTTACATTTAGAAGATTTTGAATTCAGTTTACAGTTACAGTTTTCTTCTTCATTCTTTGGTTTTTCGTTTTTTGTTTTTCGTTTTTCTTCTCAACAACAATTTATAGTCTCTGTTATCTTCTCTTTGGCAACTTAGAGTTCACGTGATTTAGATTAGATTTCGACTTATGCAAGTGACGCTCGTAGTCGGAGTCGGAGTCGGCTATATGCATGTATATGGGCTATCCAACTAAATAAGGCTCGTTTGGCATACGGTACACGGAACATGACATGACTTTTATACAACAACAATAACAACAAAGTGGGTGAGAATTTTGGGGCTCTGGGGAAGTTACTATGATGGTAGGTATGCAAGTGCTGTTGTTTGGTTGGGATAGTCGCTTCAATATCGCTTTTCCCGTCTTGAGGAATTCTCTCGCTAAGTGCTACAAAAACTGCGTTTACATGGGGGGTGTTGTCTTTGTCTTTCTCTGGTTTCGTGTGTGGATTTTTGGGACTGAACTGACGTTTGTTATGCTTACTTCACTATCGTACAATGTGCGACTTGCATTATTATATTCTCATATTAAGTTATACATATGTATATATATGTATATGTCTGTATGCATTTGTGTGTGTGTGTCTGTCTGTCTGCGTGAGATGTAGCCTCCCGTTTTCCAATTATTTTCGTTTTTCATTTGTAAAATGCGCTAGTTTATTGATACCTCTCTGAGCATTATCTATCTGCAAATGTGTTTATTCTTTAGTGGCTATGAATGGGTTTGCGTTTGCGTTTGCCCGTATCTGGTTGCGTTTAAATTCTATCCTCCTCGTCCTCTTCCTCCTCCTCCTCGACCTCCTCGCCGTTCTCCTCCAGCTCCTCCTTGTAGCCGGGATGCTCAGAAATGGCGTAGTAGTTGCCATTGTAGATGACGCCCAGTTCGCGGAGCGCATCGCCGCGTATTGTTGCCTTTATCGTCCAGTTGTAGCAGTCATCCGACTCGGACTCGCGATCCAGACGCTCCACATCGAGTATCTTAGAGTTGAGGCGCTCCAGGATGATGCCGATATCCTTGATGCTGAGATGGCGCTTCTGGTCCACCGATAACTGATCGATTAGCAGCAGAAATTTCTCGGTCGTCGTCTTGTCGTCCTCCATCACCGTGTTCTCCGTCTCGCTCTCGGAGCTGTCCCGCTCTGGGGCAATGTCCAGGAAACGCACGTGACCCTTGGTGCCCGAGGAGCGCCGCATACTGCCGCTGCCGCCCAGCATAGGATCCATAACCGATGATGACATGGCCAGCGTCGCTGCCGGCTGGGGACTGCTGCTCCCGTCCTGGATGGGCGACGTGGCCACGCTCTTGTGCACGGCTATCTTCCGCCCCTCCTCGTGCAGAGCGCAGCAGTGGAAGTCGCATTCCGTGGTGCTGGGGCTGCCGGCCCTGCTTGGCGTATGGGCGTGGTGGGCGCACTCCGGCGTGTGAACGTGCACGGCCCCCACACCCACGGTGCTGTCGAAGGAGCTGCCCTGCTTGGACAGGCGCCTGCTGCCGCCGGGTATCACAACTCCTGGCGGCAGGACCACTCCGCCGGGATGGTATATACTCGCCGGACCCTCGTCGCTGATCACCGTTATTTGGGGGCTGGCGTAGCGCGGCTGCGAGGACTGCGACGACACCGACTTGTTGTCCAGCGAACTCTGTGCGGAGAGGCCCTTCTTCGAGGGCGAGTACTTGTCGGAGGAAAGCAGCCCGTTGCTGCTCCCCAGGCCGGAGCATATGTTGCCGCCGCCAACGCCGCCCCCACCGCCGCCTCCACCACTGCCCCCTCCCTGCCGCTGATCCCAGTGCAAGACGACCGTGACACGCCCTTTGTTATCCATAATCTTCCACGATGGTGTCTCATCATGCAGTTCCAGTGCATGGATCGTCTCACAGACGATTTTCGGTATAGCTGATATGGCTGCAACAGATGAGATTAGTTTGGTTTTCACCAGAGATAAGGGGCAATAAAGGGTCTCACTCACCAGCCTTTATGACATCCACTCCAGTTGGATACCAGCGTTCGCCCTGCCTCAACAGCAACAAGACCGTATTGTTGGCCAGGGTGCGAAAGTATTCGCCATCCTCGATTTGGGTTCCATCGCACTCCAGAACAACGCGCACTGGTTCTGAAGCAGGAACCCCCAACTTGTCCTTGCCGCGCACCAAGAGCTCCTCGAATGTTCCAACTACAACGCCTTTACGCACATTCCGCCAACTGTCCCAGATTTTCAGTGGTCTCTTGCCGCGAGACTCCTGCGAAAGAGCAAAGGAAAAGCAGAGCCCAGATTAGCTTAGTCGACGCAGGCGGCTTACGCGATGAACAGTGGAAGATGTGGAAGATATGTATGTGGAAGGGCGCATATGTGGAAGCATGTGTGTGCAGTCGGAATATGGGATATGGGAGTTCCATCTGGGGCGTGACACCTGTGCCACGCTGCGCAGCCAATTCACAAGTGGGTGTGGCATATCAGAGCAGATCCATCCCCCAGGCAGCGTCATAACATCTTCCGCCCACTAATTGTGGTTTGTGCTCGTTAAAAGGGCGCAAATGTCAAGGCCACCCCAGCAGCAGGGCGCCGCAGGAGGTCTGGCCGTGCACTGCTTTTTTTGCATGGAATTGATTGAAGGGATCTCCTAGATCTAGTTTTTCCAAACAACAAAAAAACAACAGAAAATACAGTAAAAAATCCCAATTAAAATCCTCACAAAAAGGAGCAACAAAAGAAGAGGGCGTGTAGGGTGGAGGGAAACGCTACGGCTAACAGCGGGACACAGCTGGGGCTGTTAATCGAATAACAGTAACAGCAACAGAATGGAGGAAGCGATGGAGAATAACAAGATGCAGCAGCAGCAGCAATGCAAATGCAATAACAGCAGCAGCAGCAGCAGCAGCAGCGAAGGAGGCGAAAAAGGGGCGGGAAAATGGAGGATGGGGAGAGTGATAGGGAGAGCGAGGCGAAAAAGAGGCAGCTCCAATGTTTAATGTATTGCAAGGACATGAGTGTGGCGCTCCAGTGACCCAGTAACGAGTGCAGCACACGAGCTAAATAATATAAAAAGAAGAAGCTCTCTCTCTCTCTCTCTCTGTCTCATTCCCTCTCTCGCTTTCACCCAGCACCACCCATCATCCATCTGTGGCAAAAATAAAATGTTTGAAAAATTACAAAAAATTCATTCTGACATTTTCTGCTCGACGCCAAAAATACAAAACAGAAGAAAAAATAAAAATAACAAAAATAAAACAAAACAGCGGAAAGTTTTCATAAAATATTTCATTTCTTTCCGTGCTCTCTTTTTCAATGGTACTTTCGCCCCCGTCCTGTGGGATAGGTCAGTGCTGCGCCCAATGCCATATGGCCGCACGTATTGCAGAGAGGGAGGGAGAGAGTGGAG
Organism: Drosophila pseudoobscura; assembly: GCF_009870125.1. Lineage (NCBI taxonomy): Eukaryota > Metazoa > Arthropoda > Insecta > Diptera > Drosophilidae > Drosophila > Drosophila pseudoobscura. The sequence goes on along the minus strand of NC_046680.1, from coordinate 12,986,342 downwards.
GCAGGGCCAGGGGCAGGGGCAGGCATTATAAAATTTCAAATTAATAAATGAATAAACAACGCCAGAAGAAATGGGGAATACACGTGCCCCTCAACTAATTGGAATGTGAATGGGGGCCACAGACAGTGGCGTTCCTTGATGTTATTTTTGGCTTTTTTCCTTTAATCTTATCGGAATCGGGGGATCGGGGAACCGTGTGCGTGTGAAATTGAAATTTCAATGAAACCACGGCAATCGATGAATGAATGGATGAGTAATAGTGGTAGGGAGAGTGAGATGGAATCGATCATTGTTACCCCAGAGGACACGCCGCCGCCGGACATCGATGTGGGTCCCGTTGTGATGGCCGCACCACCCACGCCTACGCCAGCCGCAGCCGCCACGCCCCCCTGTGTGACCTGGGCAGCCGCCGCAGCTGCGGCTGCCACTTGTCTGATGCTGAGGCAGTTGCAGAGCGGCTTCGTCACGCCCAGCGTGCACAGGGCGTTCGACCACATGGCGGCGCTGCTGCAGACACTAGTATCCCCCTTCCCAGCCACGTTTATGCCCGGACTCTTGGACTTTGTGAGTGGCTGTGCTTTGGCTTTCCCTCTATGTGCTATGTATGTCTAATGCGATTTTGATTCAAGGCTAACACTGCACATGAGACACTGCCTTTGATGTGAGCATAAGCATGCTGCTGATTGTGTTCACTCTATCGCTAAACAACTCAATTACGATGCACTTTAAAATCTGTAACTCGATTCGCTTCTCATTTGCTTTCAGAACGAATCTAATTTGCTTTGCATATGCTTCCAATGTCTCTCGCTTCTCTCGCTTCTCTTGTCTCTCTATTCTCTTCGCTTCTCTTCTCTTCTCTTTCCCTATTCGGTTCGGTTCGCTTCTCCTCTTTTCGTTTCTGTTTAAAAACCGTTATATAAAATTGTCATTGGTGCAGTTTCGCGTACGTACACTGTTCAAAAACCGTTGGAAAACTTGATGAAAAGTTTATAAAATTAAAGCTTATTGCCTATTGCCTTATTGTTGTACGGTTAATGCTGGCTAAATGCTTATGTGTTTGCTTTACTTTGGGGGAAAATTCGTTCAAGTTAAAGTTAAACCTAACGTTAAAGTTTCTGTTATTGCCTGGCATACAAATTTAAGGAAAACACACACGGAGACACGCACGCACGTAGAAAAAACTGCACTCCCGAAATGATTTTAATTTGATTTTTTTTTTTTTCTGTTTGTAAAAATGTATTTGATTTAATTAACTGTTTTTTTTTTTTTTTTAAGGGCCTCTGCCTGGCGAAGTAGCGGAGGAGGGTCTACTGTTCTCTCGCTTCGCTTTTGGGGCGCGTCGCCTCGTGTTTTGAGGCAGGTCAGGGCGGAAAGCCAGCGCCAGCACCAGCTATACACGGGTTGACCTTCGCACTTTCACTTTACTACGCGCCTGGCGCTCTGCCTTTGCCTCCGCCTCGAATCGTGAAACCGTCGACGTTTTCATTTGGTGGTGCATTCGCCTCGCCTTGGATTTCAGTTTTGATTTTCAATGAATTTCTCCACGTTTTTGTTCACTTTTGATTATTATTACTAATTACGGTACAAAAACACCCCTGCTCGATTGCTCTGCGGGACCCTGATCCGTTGCAGCTGTCACGCCCACTTTAGGGTTTAAATATATTTTAACGAAGAGGCAGCGGAATCACGCAGCTGGTAAAAGAAGGTAGCATCCTTGCTGACGATGGCACGCTGCCTGGCAGAGCAAACTGGGAAATTCTTCTGCTGCTGCTGCTTCCGTTGGGGCTGGGACACATGCAGCTGCACGAACGAGAGCGCGTGAAATGCAGCCCCAAAGCTTCCTTCAGACAGACAAAGAGCGTGCCAAAGAGAAGCAGAGAGCCAAGCGAGAGTGAAAGCGAATTGGACTGCAGGCTAAGGCATGGAGAGCTTGAGGAGAGCCGTTTGCTTGGCTCAAACAAACATTAACTTGTACCGTTTATTTGCGAGAACATTTAATGCATTTTTACTTCTCTATTAAAACTTTGCTCAGCCTGCAGGGCTCTCCATGCTCCACGGTCGGGCCACTCTCCTGCTTCAGGCAGTGTTGTTCCACAGTTAACATTTGGCTGTGCTTTGGCCTACATTTGCATCAATGTGATATAATCGGGGCGCGCTAAAGCTAACAAAACGCGCGCGCACCCCACACGAACGCTCCACAAGTATTCCTTCCCCATCTGGGATCGCCATTAGAGAAACCTCAATCTGAATCTGGCTTTCGATTTCATCTGATTTGTTCGACACATCTCTGTTAACGAATGTGTCCATATTTACGAGTATGTTGCCTTAAATCAGAATCGATCTGTTGGTGTCTGTCAAATGTTTGTTCAAGAAAAATAGAGAATTTCATTGCACTTTTTGATTGAAAACAGTATGAGGCAGTCCTGAAATGAGTCTATTGAGGGGGCAGAGGACGGGCAGAGAGCGAGAGTGAGAGAGTAGCTCTCTGCGTTTTAAACTAACATTCCCCTGTTGTCTGTCACAGAACACTGTTAACATTGGCACAAATGTAACGTATTCGGCTGCATTTAATTAAAGTAAGCCAAGGAAAGAGGGAGAGAGATAGAGAGAGAAAGAGAGAGGTTTAATTAACATGCACGCCCAATTGCTGTTAAATATGTAACAGAGTCTATGCGCTGCCAGAGAAGCTCCAGGAATGTGTAAGAATTTTTGACAATGTTTGGTAACAAAAAATTCACAAAATTCCTGTCCTTTGAGAGGAGCTACAGAAACAACAATCCACCTTGCAGTTACATGGGACAAAGTCTTAGGGGAGGTGGGGGCACATCTGTGTGGGGCGTAAGTATTACCCCAGTTATTTGGGTCAAAGCTATTCACCCGCAAACCAAAACGAAATGAAGAAACTGCATAAAACATGCACACACACAAACAAGCAATACCCTTGCAGTGGGGGGGACACGCACACTGGGAGAAGGACTAATGAAGGCCTAAAACGGATTCAAGCTGTTACGGACCATCCGCTGCTATTCGAATTTATTAAATTTATAAATGAGACAACATATTTTAATCTTAAGCCCTGCATTGAAAGATGCAAGTTTAATAGTTTAGTTAAGTTTTTTTTCCCAAAGAATCCATCTAATCCAGGCAGTGGCTTTATACCAAAACATAAAACCTCATCCACCTACGCTTAAATATTTTCTTTGGTGAAATTAAAAGCCCACGACAGTAAAAAAAAAGCGTCGGTGAAAAGTGTACAGTGTAACCAGCAACTTTGGGACCTATGATAGCGCTCTCAAGCAACATGCTTGCTGAAAGGAGGTTAAAAGAGATGAAAGATAAAAGATAAAGATGTGTGCAGAATGTATGTGTGTAATGGGAGCAGCTGATTGAATAGATGGCGCTGCAAGATGCAGGACCATTTTGGAGCAATTAATGATTAACCGTCTGCCGGTGCATGGGGCGACGGGCAGGCAGCGTTTCGCACTTACCTCTCTGGCCATTACGACATTCTCACAAGCAGCGCCCGCTCAGAGGGTCTGCCATTTGCGCTTCAGCAGAAGCAGCCAGGCCAGCCTCCACCGTGGCGGCGGCTAACAAGAGCAGCAGTAGCAGCAGCAGAAACAACAAAGCTTACACTCTTCGCGCATACATATATATGTACAGAGTATGTGTGTGAGTGGGTGGTTGTGTAGGTTTGTAAGTGGGCGGCAAACGGGATAGTAGCGAGAGAGAAGGATGGAGCAAATGACAGAGAGAGAGAGAGAGTGAGTGAGAGGAATGAGAGAACGTGTGTGGGTGGGCGGATGTGTTTGCGTGTGTGTGTGTGTCTCAAAAATTCTCTACTACACGTTTATTTTCAATCTTCTCTGCCCGCATATCTCTCCAACGCGCCGATGCTGCTTGGTTGGAGCTTCTTGTTCCTTTCTTTCTTTTTTCTCTCTCTGTCTTTATGTCATGCGTTAGTGTGCTTGTGTGTGAGAGTGCGTGCCTGTATATATAGGTGTGTATTGGTATTTGAACAGTATTTATTTTTATTTATCCTAGAATTTGTTTAAACAATCAAAGGAGGCTGCACACTTTCAAACAAGCAATTTGTTTTTTATCTGCGAACGCACACCTAACGCCCACTTTTATAGGTGCGGCTGTCGGCTCATCTTTTGCCAAGAGAGAGCGCATTAAAGTACCGTTATCGCTTGCGGAGACACATTTTCGCTTTTTCACGTACTTTTCCGATTGCGTTTTTGGGAAATAAGACCACAGCACACGCGTTTTGAAACTCCTGCGTTAGATACATATATAGTTAATAACTTTACCAACCACTACAGGCTGTTGAAGGATCACACTCCTACATTCCCTTTGCACCGAGTTTTTGTATTGGTCAAGGGAGACGATGGTACACACGCCTTTACTTGCTGAGAGGCTCCACACACATACGCTTTCGCTATTGGCAGTGCGAATTTTGTAAAGTTAACTCTATTTTAATAACTATCACTAATGGAAGTCTTTATATATTCCTTTAAATTTAAAAACAGTCGCATTTAAACATTTCAAGCCGAGCAGAAATGCAAATCAATTCCTATTTTCGGCAGCACTAGAACTATATTTGCCATTCGCAGCGGGCATACTTTTGGGCATACTTTTGAAGCATACTTTTGGGCATGTATGTCCATGACGGCATGGTCACACTACACATCATATCGATATCAATATTATAATCAATAACAGTATCGATATCAATCAGCTGCGTCAAATATCGAAGCACTGCCATCTCAATTGGATTTGTTGGGCAGATTTTCAATTTCATCAATCTATTAATTTAATTTTCAATATTATATAGAAATCCAATAAATGCAAGTATTTCGAATAGGCCAATCATGTATAGAACTGATTCATCAATCGTACAAAATTGAGTGGGCATGGCTAAATGTTCTATATAGATAGTATTATTCAACGGAACAAAGAATATGAGGAATTGGTCGTTTTTTGAATCGAATTTGAGTTCGCCGCAGTTCGCCGCAGGTCGCCGCAGTTCGCTTTAGCAACAATGAGTCCCGTTCCATACACAAACATGTTGCTAATTCCATGCACACATTCCTGGGGGAAATGGATGATATAGAATAGTCAATATGTTTGTCATCCCAGGCAAAAACAATTTATTTTCAATATATTTTAATATTAATCAATATTATTTAATATTATTTTCATTATTTCAACGATATTTTAAAGCTTATTGTCTTCTTGTAGGGACCATGAATAGGTATCACGATCGTGATATATATACAAAACACTCATCATATACATGAATATGTCTAAGAAATGTCAATTTGAGAAAAGGTCTTTATTAGTTATGTTTCATCTTCACATCAATATTTATACTTTCATATAAAATTAACGAAATAGGGTGTACAAAGGCCTATACACGCATCATATTTCTGAGGGACGGACGATATATCGATAAGATTTTCGATAACCGGTCGGAAGCAACTGTAAACAATAAAATTATTTCATTTGTTTAAAAAAATTAAAATTCTGAAAATTGAAGTCGCCATGGACGACATACGCAGCAGCCTGGACAATATGGTGGACCATTTCAACGACAGCATCACCCACTCGGCGCCCAAGAAGCTACTGTTCAACCGTCTTTCGATTTCGCTGAGCGACGATTCCGCGTCATGTAAGTGCCGGCACAGCAGAAAAATTAGAAGCTATTAAACATAATACATATATGTATGTAATCTTTCCTAGTGCCAAAAAAGCGACGCGTGGAGCAGGAGTCGCCGAACTGCAGCCTCAACAGCACCACCGACTCCACCAACAACTCGGCGTCCGACTCGAATGGGACCTGGAAGATGAACAAATTGCGCGCGGAGCTCATCGAGACAAAGGCGCGTCTCAGCCAGGTGCAAGACCAGCTGAAGCAGAACGAAACGAAGCGTCGCATGGAGCTGTCGCTGGCCGAAAGCAAGGTATCCGCCTTGAAAAGTCAGTGCGACTTCACCAGCCAGAAGCTTCTGGATCTGACGAAGGATATAGAAAATAAGCGCGGGCTAGAAAACAGCTACAAAGAGGAAGCGCGGCGTGCCAAGGCAGAGTTGGCAGGGTTGAAGCTGAAGTACGATGAGACCGTCAATAAGCTGAAGAACGAGAAGTCGCAGCAGGAGCAAGACGCCCGTGATGTTCAGCTCTGCATCAACAACGAGCTGGGCGACTACCGGCGACAGGCCCAGCGCGCCGAACTGGAGCTGCAGTCGACTCTCAAGGAGCTTGAGTGCATCCGGCAGCGCCACGACGAGTACAAGGCTCGTATGTCAGGCTACGAGGAGTTGAGAGCTAACTTCGAGAAGCAGCAGCAGAGCCTGAAAGTGGCTGATGAGCGCATCAAGGAGCTGGAGTTCGAGATCCAGTCGTACACGGACTGGAAGCAGGTGACCAAAGTCTCGCAGGAGCGTCTGGCCAGCATTCCCGAAATGGACTCCGAGCTGCAACGTTTACGCGTCCATAACAAGCAGCTGAACAAGATTATTGGCGACAAACTGCTGCTCGAGGAGCAGGTTCACGAGTACAAGGCGCGGCTGGACAAGGAGGAGGGGTCTCGCGCCGAGGCGGCCGCGCTGCAGGTGAAGCTTTCGCACACGGAGCGGGAGCTCAAGGAGTGGGTCAAGGTCGCCCAGGATCACTGTCTGGCCAACACTCTGGTCAGCCCTGTGACCCTGCGCTCCCGCATCGAGCAGCTGCTTCAAGGGGACATAGTCCATGTATCCGAGAAATACGCCTCCGAATCGGAGTCCAAACAGATGCGCAATCTTGTGCGGGACTTGGAACAAAAGATCCGGGTCTACCTCAAGAACATCGAGGATCTGAACATGAGCTTAAAGCGGCACAAGAACTTCAAGGACCGTCTACAGCGCAAGCTGCGCACGGTGTCCAGGGAGCGCGACTTTTACAAGCAGATGGTGGACAATTTCGACAAGGATCTGACCATGAGCAATGCAAGCGTGGCTGAGATGACACAGGACATGCAGGTGCGCTATCGCGTTGATGTCCTGGAGCGCACGTTGACTGGCTACAAGGATCTGTGTACCACACTGGACCGTGAGATCCAGGCCATGCGCGAACAGGAGCAGCTCAGTGATCCGTCTAGCGAGGACTATGAAAACGTGAAGAAGGAACTGGACACGCTGCGCCTCGAAAACGACCGCCTACGCAGGCGCAAGGAAGAGCAGGAGCTGGAGATAATGCAACGTTGTCTGCGCCAGGACATCGGCCCGCCCATCAGCAAGGTGGTGCATCTCGTTGACAATCCCGCCGCCGAGGCCTACGAGTCGTCCAAGAACATGCTCGAGAAGCTGCAGGCCGAGATCGAGCGTCTGAAGCGGCACAACAAGAAGCTCGAGGATGCCAACGAGCAGCACCTGAATGAGACCACCACCAGCACGGGGGGCATGACCATGAACTTCAAGGAGCTGAACAAGCTGCGCGCCGAGCTCGAGTCGGCCAACGCCAAGCTGGGCAAGACGAAGGAACACTTTATGGCGGCCAGAAAGGAGTTCCGCGACGTTGTCTATATGCTCCTCGGCTACCGCATCGATCGCGTTGGCTACAAGAGCAACTATCGGTGAGTCTACAACCCCCAGATCCACTCTCTGTAGAGTGACTCATGGAAGATTTCTTTCTGCAGCGTTACGAGCATGTATGCGGAGAGTCCCGACGACTATTTCTCCATCGCCCTAAGCGAAAGCAACGATCTGGCCCTGCTCGAAACCCCCTACTCGGAGACACTACAGCCAGCCCTCGACCAGCAGCTGGCAGCCAATAACTCATTCCCCCCATTCTTCTCTTCCCTCACACTGGATCTGTTCCAGCGAGCCACCGTCACGATGACCTAACGGAGGAACTCTAGATACTTTGCCTTTATTTAACTCTTAGGTTAAATTAGTTTTACCTATGCCTTTGATTTTAGTCCACTTGGGATGGTCTTTGGACTACTTGTCGATAATAAATTCTATATGGCAGTGTAAGAGGGGTGTGGAAATGTATTTGCCAAATTAAAATGAGTTAAATTTGTCTGTGGAAGAAATAAGCAGAGTTTCAGATTAGCCTGCGCCATAGGCATCTGTGCTCATTTGCTAAGTTGTATCATTTCCTTTAATTGTGTGCTAATACTTAATTGATTCCATCAGATATGCGACTAAATAAGATACAATATTATCTATAAGATTAATTAAACACCGCTCGATACTATACAACTCTGATGTTCTTATATTTGTGTGCCAGAATAGGGGGATTTTTACAACTAGGAATAAATAGGCCACTAGGCGGTGAGGATGTGGGCCACTTGATCGGGCGTCTTGTGGAGCAGTTGTTCCGGCTGCTCGAAGCCATTGGCCGGATCGTGGACACGCTCGTAGATCTGCTTGTAGATGGCCACGATGACATTGAAGGCCCGCTTCTGGACAGTGGCCCGATGGCTGCTGGACATGATGAGCTGCACCTGCGGCAGCAGCAGCACATCGGGCAGCTCCAGGAAGGCGTCCAACTTTGACGTGAAGATCTTGAGCAGATTGGTCTCAATCTTTGACTGATTGCTCTGCAGAATGGTGTAGATGGGCCCCAGATTGAGGTTGGCCACCAGCGAGGAGGCCTGCTCCGAGGTGAGCGTGTCCAGCTGGGCGTCCGACTGTCCCTGCAGCCGCTCCACGCGCTCATCCATGTACTCGTAGACGGCCAGCGTGCTCTGCATGTGGTACAGGCAGTTGAGAAGATACACGCCCATGTCCACGGTGGGCAGGTGGGCGGCACTCTCCTGCACGGACTGCAGCAGGGGATCGATCACACAGCTCACGATCTTGGTGATGTCCGCCTGGCGACCATCCACCATCGTAGCCACCGACAGGATCTCCTTTAGCATATTGAGCAAACGGGACACGCTCGGCGGTGGCACCAAGTCCCGCTGCGGCGGCTCCAGAGCCATACTGGAGCCAGATGGACGCTGAAGCACACTGCGCACCTGAGTGGCCAGGGAATGCAGATAGATTTGCTCGCTGCTCTTCTGCAGATCCACCAGGCACTCCTCAAGGCTGCCGCCCTGCACCACCTGCTTCATGATCTGCTGGTAGAAGCGCAGCAGATTGGAGAGCGTGAACAGTACGATGGTGTCCTTCTCCGAGTTGAGGATGGTCTCCACGCGCACCTTCAACGGATGTTGAACTCCATCAGCTATGTAGCCCAGGGCAGCCTGCAGCTGGTCCGAAATGTCTGAGGAGAAGCCATACATCAGAATGGAAATGGTTATGGTTTCTTGTGTCCTCGTGCTCACCCTGCTTGTCGCACTTCTTGAAGAGAATCGTGAGGTTCTCCTTTTCGTAGGGAATGCTCTGGTGCAGCCAGGCGAACATGTCCCCAATGTATCGCTTGGGATCGTGGGCGTGCATCTCAATGGGCTTGGGATTGCCGCCGTGTCCGCCCTCCGTCAAGGCCTCGATGAACAGCCGGACCAGGACAGCGCGCCTGGCAATGGCGTACTCATCAATCACATATCTAAAAGAGATTACTTTTATATCGAATCTGAAGGAACTCCATTAAAAAACCCACTTGAAGAGCACAGGACGATCCTGGAGCCGGCGCATGGCCTCGACAATAAGGGGGCCGATTTCGTTGTTCTCCAGGTTCCGGCAGTGGTTCTGCGTCCAGCGGTAGAGCCGCTCAAGCGCCCCCTCCTGATGCAGGGTCATCTCCTCCATGATGTCCAGGGCCGCGGTCTGGTAGCCGCACTGCATCAGCAACCGGCAGTCGGAATGTATGGATTGCACCCGATCCAGAACTCTGAAAAAGTCGGCCACAATCGGAGCATCCTTGGCGCTGCCGTAGAGCAGCTGGTGCTCCGGCACCGTTAGCTGGAATCGGGCCAAGAAAGCCTGGGCAATTTGTTGATGCACCTCCAGGCGATCCCGCTCCTGCTGCATTGTATTGGTCTGTTCGATCAGGTCCTTGGTCAGAGCCTTGGACGTCTCCAGGTCGGACTTCATGGTCTGCACTGACGTGGCCATGGTGTCCAAGTCTGTGCAGACTGCATCCAGCGACAGCTTGACCTCCCGGAAGGCCTTCAGGAAGTTTTCATTGATTCCTACGGAGCGATGCTCGATCTGGCTGCGGAGATTCCGCCGATTCTGCAGGGTGTTCTCGTTGAAGAAGCTGGAGAGACCGTTGAGAGCATCGAGAGTGTCCTGGAATTGATGGCAAGTCGCACATTCAAGCGCTGTCTCGGACTGGCGGTTAGACCCACCTTATCGGACTCCAGACGGGCCTCCAGTATCTTATTGACCCGCCTCTGAATGCGGTCCTGATCCTCCTTTTTATCCTGTGTGGCGCTCATTTTTATTATTATATTCCATACAAATTTGTTGACGAGTTCGATTTCTTCTGTTATCGCTGCTTTGCCATCCCTATGGAGTGAGACCAGGGTAGCACTAAGAAATACTAATATCGGGTTTGTTCAGCCCTGGCTTGAGACGGAAAATAAAGAAATTTACGCGCTTTTACCCAAAATTGTTAAGATAAAACTATAAATCCGGCAGAACCAAGTACTCTAATCCCGCAAAAATGGCCGCTCTGGCCAGTTTGACCGCACAGTACACGGACTCCGAGAACGAAGGCGATGCCAGTCCGGATTCCCAAAATTCGACAGCGTCCCAGGTGAGTAACAATCATATGATTTACTTTCCAAGATTTAAACACTTTCCACTGCCAGGTGATCATACCAAAGCGTCCATCGCCCACGCCTGTCAAGGAGGAGCCGCGGCCCAAAAAGTCCAAGAAGAAGACGAAGCGGGCCAAGAAAGTGCGGCGCCTGGTGAGCTACCAGGACGACACACTCATCTCCGACGAGGAGGAAGATCGCGCCCACGAGCCTAGCGAGGAGGAGTCCAGCAGCGACAGCGATAACTCTGGTGGGGACAGCGATGGTGCCAAGGCCACGAACAGCGCCAAGGTCGAGGGAGAAGCCGAGGGAACACCCATGGAGGTGGACGACGACTCGAATGTCTACCAGCCCGATGAACGCACGGCGGAGAGCTATGAGAAGGACCCAAAATACGCCAAATACAAGTTCCAGCTTCCGCCAGAGCCCAAGGGGAAGCCGTCACCAGAGCTGGTGTCCAAAATAACCAAAATGTACACGAAAATGCGGCAGACCAACATGGACATGAATCGGGTCATTCAGGACCGCAAGGAGTTCCGCAATCCCAGCATTTACGACAAGCTGATAAGCTTCTGCGACATCAATGAGTTCGGCACCAACTATCCGCCGGAGATCTACGATCCACTGCGGTGGGGCGAGGAGTCTTACTACGAGGCCCTATCGGCCGTGCAGAAAACGGAGATGGTGAAGCGGCAGAAGGATCGCAAGGAGGTGGACAAGGTAGAGCAGGCCACGGCGCTTGCACGCAAGGTGGAGGAGGAGGCCAAGAAGCGGTAGGTTATGAAGTATGGGAGAAGTTCTTTTTTATTTAAACCACATCTTTTGTAGCAAATCCAAGTGGGATCAACCGGCCTCATCATCCAGCGTTAAGCAAACCCTGCCTGCTCTCACCACCACAGTGACTGGCACCAAGGGCACGGTCATATCTGCTTTCGGCTCTCTACCCAAGAAGCCAGCGGCTTAGATTTTAGCTCCTATTATTAGTATGTTATATTATATGCGGGCAGTACCGTCTGTAAAAACAAATAAATTTAAGATTGACGGCTTTAAAAGTATTAGAAATATAGCGACTCGTAGGTCACATTCTGATATAAAGCGCATAGAGGGCGTCGGTAGAAACGCTTCTTAAAACCAATATAAGAAATAGATTTACGAATACAACTTTTTAAAATCTATTATTTGTACGACAATCTAAACCCGAAAAAGAAATGCTTTTGCAAAATGGAGTCTAACAGTGAACGATGATTAGGGTAAACGAATATCTGCTTTATGTTATCTAAAGACAATTATATTATATAAAGAATAATCCTTTTTTATATTATTGTAACTAAGAAAATAATGATCTAAAATATTTCTGTTTTAGTACTCATTTGAAAATAAGGTATATTTCGGTATATTTCTGAGTGCAGACGCTCATAATCCAACGAAAAAATGAGTCGTAATTTTAAATGGGCTATAGAAAGAGGTATGGACAACAGGCAAAAAAGGCAAAGCAAATTGCAAGGTTCGTACGAACCTCACTCGCGTATGAGCTCAATATACCTTGGAGAAAAAATCTAATTTCTGTCTTAAAGGTATATTGAGCAAATGGGGTGGATTTTACCATGCATGCGTTTCATTTTCTGGGCCGTTACGACTGTTGCCCATACCCTCTTTTTCCTTCCATTATGTAGCAAGCGTGTAGCAAAGGTGTTGTTGTGTAGAAATGTGTTGTTGTGTAGATATGTGATATATCGGTGGTCGCACGAAATTTTCGCTTAAAAATAATAAAAATAAATAAAAATCGGTGTTTTAGTTAAATGCACATGGTAAAGGACCTGCTATCCGACGCATGCGCTATGTTTTGAAACGCGGTGTACGTTCCCCACTCCTCATATTCTGCATTCCTTGCCTCCTTTCCACTTTCCGTACACAACACAGACGCAAGAAAAGAAAAGAGGAGAATTTTTGTGAGCGAGATAACACGAAATATGTATAAAAGATAAAAGATGATGAAGATACCGTACATGTAGATAGTTGTGAGTGCGTGCGTGTGTTTGTGAGTGTTTTCGGTGCGCTGAAACTTTTGTTGAAACAATCTTGGCCGTGCTGCTGTTTCAAGGTGCATCCGTGTGCTGTGTGGGGAGAGAGGCGAGGCTGTTCCCCCTTTTTTAGATGTGCGATCCACTTTTTTTTTGCGCCAGTTGCGGCTGTCTCATGCGTAGCAAGGTGTATTGATATGGGGTGGGGTATTCTCGATCAATGAAGCAATATTCGGCTGTCGATCGGAATGCCTCACCTTATTGTTCCGTGCCGTCAGTGCCGCGCCTGCCCCCTCCCCTGAGATCTGTTATTTATAAACCGATTGCAGCGGCAGCCACCAGCCACTTACTGTTTTAATCGGGAGCGGAACCAGAGCCCAGTTTTCAATTGAAGCTAATTAATCCAGCTGCAGATTCCCTAAGCACATTCTTTGGAAATATGCATAATTTGTAGCCGCAAATAAGCTGCAACGTGGATGGGCAGCAGAGGTAGAGGAAGCGACCGAGACAGAGACAGCTTCAGCGGCAGAAGCAGAAGCAGCTCTTTGTTCCCGCAAAAGCAACAATTGTAAATGACGCTTGTTCTCTCTTCTTCTGCCTCTTCCACTCTCCCTATCCCTCTCACGGGCTCATCCGCTGGCACGAATACAATCGCGCGTACCCACTCACACCTATGGAACCGGCCACTTGTTGGCGGTGTGTGCGTGAGTTGCTATCCCCCTTCCCTAGCAAACAACCGAAATCTATTCATTGCTTGCGGTGTATCGGTAGGCAGAGGGGGGAATCGAATAAAAGGGAGAGCTGGGGCGCGCGCATCAGGTGTTAATGTTTAAGTGTTAAACAGTCCAAATACATACAACGGTATCATACATATACATATGTACTTATATGTTTTATTTGTTCAAAGAAAGGTAAACAAAAGAGCAAACACGAAAACGAACGGAATACGCGGACGCGTGAGTGTTTCTGTGCGGCGCCACTTAATAGCCAAAAATATACATACATATATAAACTGACAACTAAGGAAATAGCAAAAACAACTAAACAACTATAACAACAACGAAAGCAACAAGGGCATCGAGTGATTCAACGTGTAACTACATAAACCATGTCGGATTCGTATTATCAGGTGAGTTTCACTACTTTTTATCAGGCTCTAGTTGCTAGTCCCTCTAGCCATCCCTGTCCCTCTCCCTCATCACGCTCCAGTGGCGTCAGCTGTGAATAAAAAACTCGACTCCATTCTGAGCTATCTTTTTGAGTGGCGGTTGGTCACTCTCTCCGCCACTCTCTGTCCCCCGTTGAGCACTATACGCACCTGTTGCGTTATGTGAGGCATTTCCGCTTGAGCTGTCCCCCGCAACCACTTGTGGCACATCCTTAGCAATCCCATAAAAGCACTAGTAGCTATTAATCTAATGACATCACTTTCGTTAGTCGGTCACTTTTCTCGCGTGCACAAATCGTGTTTCATTCCGCATTTAAATCTTTTGCCAGAGAGTGAGTGAGAAGTCCAAATGCCAATTGGCTTGAGTGCGTGACCCGCTCTGCAAACACATAGAAAGAGCAAGAGAACAGGGGCATTGGTGGGGGGTCGAAGTCGTAGATACCCTAGCTTGAAAAGAATCCCAATCATATTGGAAAGTCTTACGTTTTCTCAGTTCCAAGCTTCTGTGCAAAATTGTACCCTCTGCATGAGGCTGGAGAGTAATCTATTATTAGGGGGGTTACAATTAGTTTGGTCCAGAACGGCGGACCCAGTAATCAGTTGATGGCCCTCCTAATTGCAGGGTATTTACAGCAAAATAACTGTGCGATTTATAAATAGAATCGCTTTGCTTGTTGCCAATGTTTTATACGCACTGTTGGAGGCGGGGGCAGGAACGCCTTATCGCCGCATTTGCTTATCGCTGTTTCTGTTGCTCTTGCCGTCTGCTTCTGTGGATGCCGCTTTATCGGGAAGTACAGCAGCCGCCCGCCCCATCACGTAGTGGAAAGAATGGCCATTCACACGGACGGATTCAGTACGGACCATTCACCCATTAAGTTCATTCGTGAGCCATTCAATAAAATACAAATGTTCAATGGTGAAGGAGGAGGCGGAGGAGGTCGATGGGTGGGTGGTTATGGGGTTATGTCATTGGCCGTGGGAGGGAGGGAGCTTTGAAGGTGGAAACCATTAAGCTTGTTGTGCGTGCCACTGGCCCCGTTTTGGGCTACCATTTGGGTGGCTTTGGGGTTTGGGTGTTTGGTTTCCCTCACTTCGGAATACAATCAAAATGGAAATTGAATCAAAACCAGATTCAAGACCCCCCTCCCTCCCCATTCGATTGTCATTCCAATGGAACAGGAGAAACAGGAGGACGCTCTCCACTCTCCGACGCGTCCCCCCCGCCCATCTCCTGC
Source organism: Drosophila pseudoobscura (assembly GCF_009870125.1). Taxonomy (NCBI): domain Eukaryota; kingdom Metazoa; phylum Arthropoda; class Insecta; order Diptera; family Drosophilidae; genus Drosophila; species Drosophila pseudoobscura. The sequence continues at coordinate 12,971,219 of NC_046680.1, read as the reverse complement.
CTGCTGCATGCTTCTGCCATTTGTGGAGCTGCTGTTGCTGCTGCTGCACCTGAACCGTGTGGCTTCAGTTTGGAGCCTAGTCTCAGTCTGGCCTGCAGGTTCTCGGTTCTTTCATGCTCGAACCGGTTTCGGATCGGTTTCGGCTTTGAGCCATCTTTAAGTTCTTGTTGTTGTTGCTATTTTGTAGCGGCTTGGCAGAACAGGGTCAGGCCTGTTTGAATGGAAAATCGCTCCAAGGTAGATCTAGGAAGAGCTTGGTAATGATTTTTTTCTTCCACGGGAAACAATTCAATGGCAACTGGCCGAGGCTCCCCTTTGGATAAGTGCTTTACATTCTGTGGCAGGAACTTTTGGAAATCCAGTCCCACTTTTGCTCATTGCATTCTTTGTTTTTAGAGTTGAATTTTGTAGCTCTGGCTGTCTGGAAATGTTAATTTGTTTAACAAATTTGCAATAAGCAAAAGGCCTGGACAAACACTTGATCGTGAGCCTGGTGCTGTTGACTGCTTGAGGAATGTTAGACAAACATTCAGCGGCTGCCCTGCCCCATCAAGTGTCACGTGTCTCTTCCTTTGCTTTCCGTTCTTTTCCGTTCCGTGCCGTTCCCTACCTCCACCTCTGCCTCTGCCTTATTGTGTGCCCACATCTTGGCCACTGACAGGCTGTCAGAACAAAAAAAGGGCCCACACAGAGACACGAGAGGCAGCAACAGAACCAGAACCAGTGCCAGAGTCCATGCCACCAAGGCTTGGAGCTGCCTCTGTTGTTTGCCATTGGCTCAGACACGGCATCAGGAAAGTGGCTCTATCTCTCAAAGGGCAGGGGGAGATAATTTAGTTGCGATGAACCCCCCTCCCGCCCGACGAGTATATCAATTAAAGATTCATTTTTCATTGGTACCCGTATTCCACATACAAATAGATTTAGATACATATGTATTCCAGTGTATTCCATGTATTCCCCTCCACGCAAAAAGTATCTTTCGCTGTTCGTTTCAAAATAGAAATGCTCTCAAAGAGATACGAGTTTCAGATATACAGAAATTCTTTTAATTAAATTGCAAATATTCGCCATTTCGTTTCCTTTCCACTCTCTCTCTTTCTCTTTCTCTCTCTCTGCTTGCATTTTCCCTCCTTCCCCAGTTATTTCTCTTTGTTTCTGCGATTTTTTGTTTTGCAAAAGTTTTCCTGCAACTCGGAGATGCATTTCATTAAATTCAATTTGTATCTATTAAGTGTGTGCTTCCTCCCTGCTCCTCCTCCTCCTCCGCATCCTCCTCCTCTCCTTTCCTCTCATGTGGAATGAGATTGCTTCTCCTCCCCCGATGGGAAAGGCTGATAAGCTATCACCGGACCGGGAGCGGGAATCGTGATTCGTTTATGTAGATTTTACGCTGCGCAAAAAAGCGTTGTACTTGAATGACACCTCGTTGGGGCTTTACAGCAGAGAAGCTGGGTAAAAGCTAGGGGTTTCTTCTTTACCATTCGACGATACCCAACTCCAGGTGGAGGCAGAACCATAGCCTCCATCCCACGACTACAATCTAACTACTCCAATGGCCATATCGATCAACGACGTGCCGCGGCTGGCAGTGGCAAGAGTCAGCGCATTAATTTGCACAATTGAACCCATCAATTGCAGCAATTAAATGTGCCCCAGAGACGAGCGAGCGTCCGTGTGCCATGAATGTTAGGCGTAGGGGGGGCAGTGCACACGGCATAGGGTAGGAGGTAAATAAAGTGTTATATAACCGAGCAACAACAACAGCAGCAGCAACAGAAAGTTAATTAAATGATTGTCAATGCCCAACAACCCTTTCGTGTAATATTTTCCCTTTGTGTGTCTCGCAGAGAGACAAAAGGAGAGCGACGGAGAGCAATCCATGGACCTGTCATTGGAAATTCATTGCAAATATTCCCCCCCCCCCCCCCCCCCCTCCCACTTTGGATTTTACTGGAAATGAAAGCGCACGAATATTTTGCAACATTTAATTGCTCAATTTTTGTGTATGTAAAAAAGCACTGGCAGTGAAGTAAATCATGTCCGAGGGTCGAATTGATAAGCCGCAGAAACAGAAACAGAAACAGCACCAGAAACAGAAAAAGCAACAGAAATAGCAGAAAAACAAACTAAATAATCTGTTTACCGATATGGCACTTGCTTGAGAGGATGGGATGGGGGCAAACAGCTGCTGCCGCTGTTTCTGTTTCTGTTTCTGTCTCCCGCTGGCAAACAGTCGGAAAAACTGCGCAAAAGAGTGCCAGGCACAGTGGGTGGTGGTTGGGTGTGTGGTGTGTGCTTTCATTCACGGATTTCAATCAAAACATCTACTGAATGGATCGCTGTAGAGGTTCCTATATATGTACATAAAATGTATAAAATATTCTCCAAAAAACTGCGAGTCGTTTAAAGGTTCTTAAGTTCTGTTGATCCTTCTGACCCAGTCCCAGAACTTTACTTATCTACGGCTTTAGGTGCCACAGAAATGGGGCACACACACACACAGATACACACAGAGGCCTGATGCTTCCCGAATCTTTGAGAATCCATTTGGAACGGGTTTTCCTGCTGGGGGGAAAACTGGAAAACCAGAATTTGGCACATGCAGGTGTCCCCAATTACCGGCAGCGGATTCCTGAAATTGGGACAACGTTAGTTAGCCAAGAAGTTCGGTTTGGCTTGCAAATTATACGTGTGCCAAGAACCTGGGAGACGCTCTGAGGCTTGCCACAAGGAAAAACCACAACAAGAACTAGTTGTGGAAAGTAGAACTTGTCTAGTTTGACACACACACAAACACACACATTGAGGAAGTGGCAGAAGCAGCAGCATAGTCCAAAGAATGTGGTGCACTTCTGTTAGAGTTGAACTTGCAACAGTTGCCACAGTTTGGGTGCATGTGCAGCAGCAGCAGCAGCAGCAGCAGCAGCAGTCAAACAGCTGGCACTGGTTGTTTGTTTGTTTGTTTGTTTGTTTGTTGTTGTCTTGCTCTGGACACCACCACTCGGATCGTTGCCATCCAATTTTCTTTTCTTTGATGAATTTTCATCCATTTTTCTGTGCCGTTATACTACCCGATGCTGCCACTGCTGCTGCGGTGCCATCGATTTGTGTATAATTTTCGTAATTTTCACTTTCACTCGTCCGAAAACGTACAAATGGCAAACCCACAAAACGGCCACTAGAAAGAAATAAAATCCTTGCGAGAGCTCGAAGCTTGCGATACCCTCTATCGAGGGTTACAATAGGAACTGGTTTGCATAGAAATAGATAATAAATATACCTACCTTTGAAGGGAGAGATCGTTCTCATTTGGTTGGCACCAATAAACCCACTGGCAGGGTATAAAATAGGCATGCGGTGCGAGGGAGGGGGACTGCGGCGCGGGGCATTGCCATAAAGCATTTTTCAATCAAATTAACAGCATGTTAATAACATAACAGAGACATACCACTCGAATACCGATAGACAGAGAGGGAGAGAGAGAGAGAGAGAGAGCGGGAAAAGTGTGATGGTGAGATAGTGAGATGGGAGGGAGACAGTTAAGTGTGATTGTGATGGTGATTGAGCGAAAGAGGGAGGCCGGGAAGGCCGGGAAGGCAGGGGCCAGTGAGAATATAAGCGTGCCACAGCAATTGTTTGGCCAAACACCTGCAATTGCACTCACACGCTCGTCGTCTCTCGTTCAGCTGCTGATCTGCTCTGCTGCTTCTCTCCTTCCCTCTCTCTCTCTTTCGCTCTAGGCTCGCTTCCTCAAACACTGCGAGTGTGGTTGACCGCTGTTGCTATCGCTGCTGCGTCGCTGCCTCTGGCGCTGCTCTCAAAATGCCGTTGTACGCTGATTGAATGCACTGGGGAGAGAGCCGCCATATTAGAGATGGGACAAACCTGGGAAGTCGCCTTTCGGGCAGATCCAGTGGGTGGCAAGGAAAGAGGGAAGCGAAATTGTATCCTACAAGTGATATAACTCCATTTCTGACGATAGATTCTAAGCCCACCCGATAGTTGCTCTATCATCTCCAATGCCCAGATCATAGTCGCTGTATGGGTGCGTGTGTGTGTGTGTGTGTGTGTGTGTGTGTGGAGTCCAATGTTAATCACGTTACGTGTACTCGCGCCTCGGCTAATGCCTTTGCCGATTCTGTGGGAATTGCTCTGATTGTTGCATCTTTAAGCTCTTAATGCAATTAGGTGTTGTTGCTGCAGCAGAAGAGTTTTTTGCAGCAGCGAATCGCCTTCAGGCGATACTCCAAATGCTACTTCGACACATCAGAGTTTTCCCACCGTGGTCCCGTCTCCGATTGAAGCCTAACTGTAATGGACATTGGGTGGGGCTTTTCTTGCATTATTAACCGTTGGACGAGGCACAGCACAGGCGCAAGACTCTTCGAAATTAATTAGTCGCGGGTTCGTTGCGTTCGGGGATATTTTTGGGATAAAAGGTTTTCGAATAGGGTTTAGCCGTTATTTGGGCCCCTTCGCGTGGCCCTTCAGATGCAAATGAGAGTGGAGTCGACACCCTTCGAAAGATGTCTTGAAACCAGCCAGACGGAACTCTCAGTCGGGAGCGCGAGAGCGGGAGACCTTCCCTCCTGACTCTTTGACGTTGGCCGACACTGTGGGGCCCTTCCCTACCTGTCTAGCAGCTCCCTCCGGCCATAAACGATTCTTCTTGGCAGCCATTGTTGGGCTGCTCCTCTGCCCTGTCATTGTTGCAAGACTCTCGTTGCTGTTGCTGTTGCTGCAGACGACAACACGATGACTTCCCACAGCCGCATCGATGCGACAACAAAACAGAGCCAGAGACCCAGGCAGCGGCAAATGCAGAGGCAGAGGCAGAGTTTTCCCTTTCGTTACGTGACAGCGCCCAACACACAACAATCACACGGCCCGGGGCACAATCCTACAGATGCGAGTACTCCGTACAGAGACAATCTGCATATCCCCTCCCCTAGATCTCTCTCAACTGGCTTTCGATTTTGGTTATCTCTCGGTTTTTGCATTGTTCTTAGGTCTCCCGTTTGCCACAAAAATAATAACGATATAATTGACAGCGCACTCATTTTCCGGCTGAATGCGGCAGCTTTCCCGAAATGAAATATCAAAATGCCATTTTCGTTTTCATTTTAGGAAACCATAAAAACTCTCTTGAAAATGATGCAACCTTTTGAGTGCCCCAAAAGAGAAGGAACCCAACCAAATCTGTCTCGATTCCGTCATACCCATCTTTATGAAGAGTACATATTTAATCTTTAAGTTTCGATCGTTTAAAGCTCTGGCACTTTTGATTTTCCGCAACTGCGGTGTGTGGCAGAGTCCGGGATTGCAATTATGATGAAACCGCCTGAATCGATGTGGCACTGAGCTCAGTGCGTGGCACTGTCTGGGGTTTGTCAACCTCTCCTCTTGGCCAGAGGCGTGGGCTGCTGCAGCGCCTCCGGGCACGATGCATGACGCACATTCGAACAGTCGTTCAATACGAAATTCGTTTACGGCTTTTCCGAGGGAACGAGGAGCCAGAGGGGATTGGCTTATCGGACGCTGCACTTGGCATTGGCAACATGTCGATTTTCCTTCTTCTGTTTGGCTTTTCGTCCATTGCATCCGGCATCCGGTTTGGGAGAAGTGCAATTTCCGTCTCTGGAATGGTCTCTCCCGACAACTGACTCTGCTGTCTGCGGCGGGCACTCTGTGGCAGGTACGTGCCCAAAGCCCTTAGCTGCAACAACCTTTTGAGGGCAGGCGCCGCCGGGTGAGTCAGGGCCGCTTCGTGGGGTCCGAGGGGTGGCTCTCAAAAGAGGTTCGATATCTAATTAGTGGCACATTTGCGGGGCTTCTTTGCGAGAGAAATGCAGGGCCATGGGGTTGCTTCCCAGAGGTTGCGATGTCAGGTGTGGGGCAGATTATAACGGAGGGAGAGCGGGGAGAGAGCGCCATGCTGTGCCTTCCCCCCTCTCTCTCTGCATTTTCCATGGGTATGCTAATGGCGGCTTATCTCCCAGATTCCGGGGAATGAATGGAGTGCAATAAACAAAATTCGGGACCGAGGCCAGGTAAAAATGTGTGACAGTTTCATAAAGGCCAAAAAAATGCAGGAAAATGTTATTCTTTTATGCCCTCTCCCGCTCCCCCCTCCTACGGGGGCATGTGGCAGCGTTGCCACACTCCATGAAATGTTAATCAAAGATAGCTGTACAATTCCCAGAACTGGCACAATAGATGCTCCCATCATCAAGGGGGGGGGGAGAGACGAATGCCCAAAGAAAAATCGGGTAGAAGAAGCAGCGCTTTGGGCAATTAAAAAACTTGCCTTGCAGCCAGCTTGAACTCTCTTTCACTCTTGCTGTGCTCTCTCCCTCTCTCGCCACTCCATGCACTGAGCTACCTGAAGCCCCAGCTACGCTCAAATAAAGCCTCGCGCTTACGCTCTCTCTCTCTCTCTCCCTCTCTTGAGCTGCGGGCTTTGGGTTTCTGTGTTTTGCTTTGGTCCGCTGTTCGTTGAAGCTCGTCGAAGAAGCCGGTTGTCGTATCCGCTAAACGCGCCTCGCACTCGCGTTTCCTTCGTTTCGGCGTTCGCGTTCACGTTCGCGCTTGCTGCATTTGTTATTGTTTTTGTGTGAAAGTCGCGCGACGCCGCGGTGTGCAGCAAGAAAATTGCATAAATTTTGAAGCCTGGCAAACAAACCGCCCCCCCTCTCACCCTTTTGTGTCTCTTTGTGCGCGAATTTACGTGTGTTGTGCCCCGATGACGCATGGGTCCATGTCAATGTCCTTATTCATAAAAGGCACACGCCCACGCGATCCGCTCCGATCCTCACTTCACCCCGTAACCGCTTCGGGGAACGGGATTAGCCGATTTCAGCACTGTGTAAGTGGCTAAAATGATTCAACGACGCGTCGTCGATTTGGACCATTTATTTTACGGCTTCTGCTGTTGGCTTGAGCGGATTTCTAGTTAATAATTAAGACAAAAGGCGAAAGATAAAAGATACACAGATGTACAGATATACAGATATACAGATATGGATACAACAGCCACAACAGCTCTTGGGTGAAATTCCATTTCTCTTTTATTTTTTCGTTCGCTTCTGCTTCCTCTGTTACCCCCACCTTCTCCTCCTCCTGCTCCTCCTCGTCGAAACGTTTATAAAAAGTGAAAATCCAAGTGACAATCAATTAAAATTCGAGACCAGGCCACAAGCAACGTAGCGTCGCGCCGCGCCGCGCCGCGCGTTTTGTAGTCCAAAAATCGATTTTCAATTTCAGCCGCAAGTTTTGTTCTAATTTTGTGGCTCTTCTGTCCGCTCTTACCCCACCTCACCACCACTCTCTCTCTCTCTCCCCTCTCACCTGTTTGGTTGTTGTATTTTTGTTACTCCACGCTTACGGTACTTGTGATGGTGGGGGCTTAACCCCAATCCACTTGTTGCATGTGCTGAATAAGCAAAAGACAGAAAAAAGAATCAAGAATGAGTGGAAGAGGTGAAAGAAGCGCGTCGATGGAAAATGAAAATTTTTCGAGGCTTTCAGTATAGTGATCCATCCAGAAAGTAGAAACCTCCCGTATAAACGATGTGAAATCCAATTAAAGACCCACAAGAATTCTCCAAGACCCTTACTAATCTGAAGGAATACCCCTTCTTTATTTTTACGAAAAATCGCAGCTATTTCGGAGGTATCACTGTAGTACCTCTGCACTGTCGCACTGTATGGGTATGGGTCGTCGTCTGGGTGTCGTCGTTGCCGTCGCCGTCGTTCGCTGTGGATGTCATGGATGCCTTTCTATGGCTTTGGCTTAATGCCATGCGACTGGGTCAAAACCCATGCCCATAGTCATATAACCCCATTCTGTTAGCCATTTCCCCCCGCACCCCACCCCATTGGCACCCCATATCGGGTCGAAGTCGAATTACAGAAGCGTTGACAGCTTCAGTTGTCAACTAACTAAACAAATTCATCAGCCATACACTCATAATACCATAATCAGCATTCTCTGGGCTTCAAATTGATTATAAACACCTGGAAAAGCTAATTTTCAACGTAATTCCACTGCCATTTCAACACCTCAACGCTTTGTAATGCAAAATAAAGTCAATTCCATTCCGATTTGTGCGCAATTCGTAGTTCCTCCTCCTGTTGTTGGCCTCAGCAGATCACAACAGATCAAAACAGATCTCAAATCTCACACCAAAATCAAACCGAACCGAAAGCCGCTTAGGCGTTTTGTCCAAAAACAATATATACACACAATGTTGTCTGTAAATAGCAACAACAGATTGTTATTGTTGCCACTTGTGGATGTTGAATGTGGCTGGAGCGGTCTTCTGCTCATAAATGGTCGGTAGCGGTACGTTTTCGAGTATTTTGGTTCGTTTTGGGTATATCACTTGCAGAGGAATGCTCTTCCGACAGTGCTTAAAAGCAGACCATCGGTTTTCATTTGTTGTTCTTACAATATTCCATTGAAATTCCAAAATTCTCGTCTCCTTTTCCAGGATGATTGTAATACGAATCCTCGTTGAGAATGTGGTTCCATTCACCTTTGTGGTAGGGTATTCCCCATTTAACATTTGCTTCGTTTTGTATAAAAAAAACGTGCGAAATTGAAATCGTTCAGTTGGACGGAAAAAATAAACAAATTCCCGCGTCTCTACACTTGTGCTGTGCTGCGTGGAGGTGCGTGGGCCGATCATCAGGCCCCAAGGGTATCTTATGGGTTGATATATACACACACACACACACACACACACATCTGGGTATCTGTGTATCTGTAGAGCAGATATATAGCAGTTGGACGACCTTGTTTTCGGTTTGATTCGTTGTGCGTGCGGCACAACGCTTGGCCTGCCGAATACCCCTAATGTCACGATCTTCTGTTAGGGGGGGCAAATGACCGATTAGAAATCGTAAGTTTCATTCACAGTACCAGTGCCAGTGCCTCGCCCTTCCACGTGATTCAACTTCAAAGCGCGGGGCGCCACCAGACAATTATCAATTTTGGGATTGCCTCAAGTCCGAATCAAAGCGAACGGTCCATCATCATTAGCATTAGTTAAACGAATCTTTCCCGAACACACACACACACACACACATACACACACACCTCATACGATATGTTGTACTAATAAATGATCTTTCTCTCTCTCTCTCTCTCTCTCTGTCGTTGCAGGTAAATGAATGGAAAATTCTTGAATTATGCGAAGCTCGTTGTAGAATCTTTTCCAAAATAAAACACCAGACAAAAAAGTTCCAGTTCGAGTCAGAGCGATGCACAAATGAACGATGATGTATCCCATAGATACACGCCAGCACATGTAGTATCTATAGCTGTATCTGTATCTGTGTGCATTGCATGCCAATTGAATGCACGAGGAGGGGCAGGGCACGCAGTGCTGAAAATGCTGAAAATATTCGCTTCTGTTCGTTTTTGTCCGTAATTTTTGTGCGCAAATCGAAAAGCTTTCTAATCGCTTGGCTGCCCGCGCGGAGTCTTGAGGAAAGCGTTTTTTTCCGCCCATTTTCCATTTGCCCATTTCGCATTGCAGTTTGCGTCTTGGCAGCGCCTTGACATTTCTCTGGCTCTCGCAGCGTGTCGTGTCGCTTTTTACATTCAATATATTGTATATCCTCCGATATTGTATACAGAAACAGCAGATATACAGCAGATATGTACATACATATGTGAGCACCCATGTATCTAGATAGATACATATATCTTTCGTGTATAGTCGTTGATGTGTGGTGCCGCCTCCGTCTTGTGCTTTTCATTATGGCCGAAGATATTTGCCCAGTTTTGTCACAGCCAAAGACATTATTTGCGTTGTGCGATTTTCTTTTGGAAAATGAGTATACGAATTTTCGCATATTTCTACAGTGAGCTCACGAAAAGAAAGAAAGAACGAACTGTCGCATTGCTCCATCGATCAATGTCTCTGCCAAAGTTTAAGTATTAGTTTTATCCGCCCCTAAACAAAATCAAAGTGTACCGCGCATCGATCATGGCTCTCACCATGAATATGGTGTTCCTCAAGGATCTACGCTCGCGCCTCAAAGGATATCTGTATCACGTATGTATTTTGGGGGTGGGGACAAGTCGGAGGGAAATGGTTTATTGGTAGAATAACTTTACTTTCTGGAGTCCATGTAAACATTTAAAGACCTCGAACGAACTATCCTTTGAAATGATCATCAATGGGGGTGTGAAAGATGTATGCATATGCATTCCATATACGCAGGTATACAGGGTATATGCAGAGTCTAAGGCCCTAACATTCCAGTACTCTGTCAAGCCTCTGTTAAGCTTCAAAAAAGAGAGGATCAATAAATGCAAATGAGCTTTTACGTGGCGACTGCAGCAGCGTGCTCATAATGTTCTCTGCTCTCTCGCATCTTGCATCTCCCTCTGCCCATTCCCAGCGCAGCAGCCTTGCCTGCGTCATAGCAAATTAACAGGCTTATTCCATTTTGGCTGTGCTTAGAAACTTTCTCAGACTCCCTTTGTCTTGATGCAGCCGCACACCCATCCCATCCATCCCATCCATGCCACAATATATTGCCATTTTACACTGATTATGTCGTCTGTGCCTTTCAGCAATAGCCTTATGCAATCTTATTGAGGCGCACTATTATTATTTCGAAAACACTGTTACTACATGCCGCTCAAATTTCCCAGACAACAAACGTCCTTGTCTTTTTCCACAGTGAAAATGGAATGGAAAGCGGGGCTGCGGTGCAAAATAAAAGGATTACAGCAACTTCTACACTTTCAATTGTTTTTTTTTTTTTTTGCCAATTCCCTATTGATTTCTATTCGTTTATCTCTAGTAATAATGAAAGTAAAATTAATTAAAAGTGTCACTAACGGCAAACAAGATTGCTAGTGATGTGCCACAGCACCCAACGCGCCCTCCCCCAATGAACAGGTTCAATCTTGTCTGAGTTGCACTTGAAGAGCCCACGTGTTGCGTTTAGACATGTGCATGGATTCAGGATTCAGGTGTTGATAATATGTGTCGTGTATTCTGGCGGTTCGAGAGGGTTCTCCCATCTCTAGTTGCGTTTGGAGCTTGGAGCTTGAAGCTTGAAGCGAACCTGTTGCTTGTTGCCTGCCATTCGTCATGATTCGGCTCGTTTCGGGTTGTGCCGGACACCGCCCACACACCCCCACCCACACAGCCAGAAGCAACGACATGATACGTGGTTCGATGTTCTAACGTTCGGCTATAGGCGGTCGGTTGGTCGGTTGGCCGCGTAGCTAAGAGCGAGTTCGAGTTCCAATCAAGAGGTTCGATTAGCGGGACAGTTGGTGTTACGAGTGGGGTTCGCGCGGCGGCGGTGACTCAGAAAATTCCCTTAAAAAAGTTAAACATTTCATAACATTTGCATAATTATCTGTGAAGTGACGTAAAACGAAGTACAAGCTCATCCAAAAGTTGTCCCAAAATGCCCCGAAAGAATTTAAATTTAAATAATATACACTCTAAATACCAACGCGGTGTGCAATGTATAAACAAACAAGTTCCTATGGAATTCATAGTTTCTTGAGTAACGTTACGAGACTTTTGACTATTATCAGCCCCGCGTATGCCTCAGAATGCCGTTTTGATAAGAGAACGTTTTGTTGTTATATTCTCCATTTCGCTTTTTGCCCTGTCAGGGTCGCATTAGTTCCAGAAGGGCAACTTAAATCACAATATTACTATAAATATTACTAAATTTAGTTGGGAAACATTTGCTGCAATATTTTCCAAGGTCTAAGCTGCTTAACAGATCGAGATTAGAGAACATTTCCTTCAGTGAGTCATGGTATCAAAGCTGTTCTAATAGATATGCCACTAGTTCACTGCTTTCTGTTTCGTTTTAAATCTATGTTTAAAAGGGAACTAATCGAAGTTGTTTTTCCTATTCCTGTTTATTTCGTACATGTCTGGGTATTGGCCCTGTTCTGTTTCGCACTTGCCTTTTTGTTTGGGGAATAGAATACAATAGAGTACGTGGAAATACGCGAGTCTAAACATTGGGAAACGATAGCAGACTGAGTAACAATGTTGTATGCCTCATTGTGTAAACAAGAGCTTAAGGGGGGATATTAAATGGGGGTGAAAAGCATTGGAAAAGGCACCGCAGAGTCGCCCAGGCCCCGCCTTCTTTTATGGGTGATAAACGGAAGAAGGTCAAGATATGAACTTGAAAGTGAAACGGAAACAGCTGGAATTCCACCTTATCAGTAGCACAAATGGATAATGCCTTTAATGATTTTTAAAAAGAGTTAAATCGTTGCCTCTTTAAATGCCTCTTTTTTTCATAGAAAGCAATCAACCATCCAGCAATTATTCGTCTAGAATTCCAAATCGATCGGCAGCATTCTCTACGCGATCTCGTTCATTCGATGGAACTTTCCATTCAACAATTGAAACTTTCAGTTGTCATTGGATTCCGATACCGATTCCGAGCAGGAATCCCAGATCGTTAGATCGAGAAAGTGTAACGGCCAGGAGGGAACTGTTTCTGGGTGAAATGACACTCAACTCGAATCGATTTCGACTAGAACTCCAATTTGCATAGCAATTATCTTGTGGCCTCCTGTTGTTCTACGGATTGTTGATGTTGTTTGCTTATCAAACGCTGACGACAATCTCGAGGCGATTTGCGTTTAATGAGAAAGCCAGGTGGCAAAGAGTAAAGAGTAAAGAAAGGGTGGGGAAATGCTCGAGTGAGGAGAAAAAACATTTTCTAGATAAACGGTAGATGGTAGATGGTAGATGGCAGACGGAGTTGGTTTTTGAGTTGGAGTCGTGTGAATAAATGTTTCCATCTTCCCCTTCGCCTCTCTCTTTTTGTATCTCCACCTCGCGGATCCCTAATTACCGTGAACTTGTCAGCTGCCTGTTAAACCGTGAGCCATAAAATGACCAAAGTGTGGTGGTAATCAGTAGAAACTCCTCACCCCACCCCACCCCACCGCACGACCCGAGTGTGCGTCTTAGCGGGAAAACGAGTTGAATTATGTCCAGACTTATAAACCGAATACGCAGCATGATCAATCCATCCCAGCGCCAGCGGGACAGGGATAACGAGTCCGCCGATTCGGTTTCGGTGTCGGTGTCGGTGTCCAGTGCCCCACAGTCTGTTCGGAGGTTTCATTCCCTGCCCCGCCCCCTTCGCCGTCGCAGATGCAGTGGCAACTCCACGGCGAGACGGTCCAACAGCGGCCTCTGGGACCGCATGATGAGCAATGTTTTCGGCACAGACGACGGCGATCAGGGCTACGACGATGATGGAACCCAGTACATTGATTCGGTAAATGGTTCCTGTTACGAGATATCCGGAGATGTGAGTAGGCCCCAAGTGCGTGTGTGTGTGTGTGTGAGAGACAAATCGGGATATTATCTATCTAGGATCTGTGGCCATGAATAACACAACATTCTAATCTGTAAAATATCGTGGCTTCCTTCCTTTCCGCAGGGCGAATACATCAAGCATCCCGTTCTGTACGAACTCAGTCATAAATATGGATTCACAGAGAACCTGCCGGAGAGCTGTATGTCCATACGGCTCGAGGAGATCAAGGAGGCGATTCGCCGCGAGATCCGCAAGGAGCTGAAGATCAAAGAGGGCGCCGAGAAGCTGCGCGAGGTGGCCAAGGACCGGCGCTCCCTCAGCGATGTGGCGGTGCTCGTGAAGAAGAGCAAGAGCAAATTGGCGGAACTCAAGTCCGAGCTGCAGGAGCTCGAGAGTCAAATACTCCTAACGTCGGCCAACACGGCCGTCAACAGCAACGGACAAGGTAAGTTGTGCAACAGATGGACTACCCTCCGCCTCTCCGCTTTATTTATATTTCGAAAATCCATTAAAAACAAACTATCCCACCCCCCAACCCCCCCACAAAGCCCAACAACTTTCCCAAAAGCCAATGGTCTTTCGTTCATAAACTGCTGCAATTACACGAGAGAGCGACAGGCGGCAGTAAAACACACGCATTTCCATGCAACAAGTTTTTTTTTCGTTGAGTAATACAAGTACAGTGTATTCCCAATAAAACGAACGAAGGAAGGGTGTGCTCCAGGTAGAAGCGAGGCTATAACCCAAACAAACTGGAAATTCCAGTGGAAATTTAGGGAAGTGCAGGTACTAAGCGCTGAAACTGGCATACTCGATACTCGAGTCAAGCAACGAAAGGAGCGTTGTCACGCACACGACGTGTACGTAGAGTACATATGTTGTTTTCGCCTTCTCGGTCCCAGGTCTCCAGTGTGTGCCTTCTCCGGCACTCTCTTTTGCAGCACTAGAGCGTACCCATCCCAAAAACCTCAAGTACCCTTCCACTTGTAGTGTAAAAGCAAATAAAGACAAGTGTGGAAAGTGTCATAGCTCTTTTGGGGATGAGTTCATGCCGTCTTTTACGAGCCTTTGTCACGCACTCGCCACTTAAGCCACTCACCTGTTGGCCACTCTCTTTCTCTCTTTATCTCTCTCTCTTTGTCCTCCAGAAGTGTTCTATTCAGATCTGATGCTCGTTTGTTAGATACCCCTTCCATATTTCGCTAACAAGCGACACCGAAATGGTTCTTTTTCTCTCTATTGTAGGTTTTAGCCAACTATTGACTCAACTGTCATGAAATGCTGCTGC